>NW_016812995.1:161456-192119 GCF_001698545.2 Rhinopithecus bieti | reverse complement strand
CGGGGCGGGGCGGTGTCCCGGGACCACCCCCGGCCTCCTCCCACCGCGATCCATTCAGGTCCCTCCACCGCACTCTGTTTGGACCCCAGGCCGCCGGTGCTGTCTCCACTCACGTAAGTCCCGCGGTGCCCCTCCCGCCGCGCCGCCCGTCGGGCATGGACTCGGGCCGGGACTTCCTGACCCTGCACGGTGAGTGCCTGGCCCGCGCGAGCGGGAGACCCTGCAGGGGCTGACGCCTGGAAAGCCGTTCCGGGCACTGGCCAGGGAGCCCCCAGCTCCTTCGGCCGCCTCCACACCACCCCAGGCCCTCCTCTCTGCTCCTTCACCGGACTGGGAAAATCTCAGCCCCCGGCTCCCTGGGTGGGACTGCCGGGCACGACCCTGGGCGTTTCCAAGCTTGTCCGAGATCTAGCCTGGGGGGTGGGCGGGCGGTACGGGTCTGAAGACTTCTCTCCGCCTCGCGGACCCCCTTGTCCTGGTCATGAAAGTCTGAGCTCTACGATCCCGCTCGCACGGAGGGGCGGAGAAGGAAGGAAACAGCATCCGAGAACGACCAAATTCTCCTTGCCCCATCCGGGCCGCCCCAGAGGCTCCCCAAAGCCTGGGCGTGCCTGGACCGCGTCAGGCCGCGCGGGTGTGGAGGAGTAGGGGCTAAGGGGGTGGGGCGAGGAGGTGTGCAAGGTTAACCGTGGTCGGGCCGTGCAGCCTTAACTGCCCAGCGCAGAATAGTCAGCGATGCCCAGGCTGGGAGAAGCAGCCTGATCCCCTCATCTGCAATCCTCCTGGGGGGACAGGGCCAGGTCTCAGCTGGAGCTGCCTGCTCCATCCTTTGTCCAGCACAGCTTTGTTTCCTCTGATAGGAGCCAGCTCTTTGCCCTTTCGCTGTCCCTCCAGCAGCCAGGGAAGCCTGGGCTCCTGAATGCAGATCTGGAGGCCTTCTGGGAGGCAGGAGGATGGGGAGGGTAACTTTGACTGGGCGCCTCTTTGCTCCAGGACAGGCACTCACCCACTCTTGGTGAGCCTGCCCTCCTGCCCCTCCAGATCACTTGCCAGCTCAGCAAACTCTGCTCCTTTCATACCAATTACTGCTTTACTGTATATCCCTCACTTTTTTAGTACCCTTGGGGTTGGAGACTTTAGTGGCCACCACCCATCCATCTAAACTGTTCATGGACATAATAGATGGGAAAGAGAAGGGCAGAGTCTTCTAGCCTTCCACTAGAGTCCCCCTGGAATTTAGAGGTACTTAGAGATGTTCCCATCAGCCAGCAGCCTCCAGTCTATCTCGTGTTCCCCAGTTGGCACAGACCCGGTCCTCCTGGCCCAGAGAGACCTTGCTCTGTGCCCAGAGCTGTTGCTTTTACACCAATAGCCTAGGCTCCTTAAAGCCACCTTGTCTAGATGAGTCATGGAGTCCCTGCCCCTTCCAGTGCCCCCTCTTCTTTCTTCAGGCCAGTGGTGTCTTTAGTGCGCCTGCCAGACTAGCAAGAAGGGAGGCTGGGCAGCTGAGAGGACACAGCAGAGACCTCTGCTTTCTCTCTGACACAGCGTCATTCCTTGGCTCCTGTTGGAACAGGCTTCATCCTCAGTGCCTGTGCCTTTGTTCAGTTTCTCTCCTGAGGCAGCCCTGGTATCTTTTCCATGGAGGAAGACACACGGAGGCTCAGTCAGGACCTCCCAGTCCTGTGGCATAGGCTTGGCTGCCCTGGCCCACCACATTTGAGACCAGTCTCCCAAATGCCTAACTCAGTCCAGCCTTTCCTGAAGGGTTGACATGAACACTGTGACCCCAAACTATTTTCCCTGAAGGCCCTGGCACTTTTGGCTCATCACCCAAAATTACCTCCTCAACTGCCATCTGTCTACACTGCAAACCAGACAGGGAAATAAGAACCTGTCAAGGAGGATGGTTGCTGGGAGGGGGTGGTCACTGTGCCCTGTGCTGTTCCAGGTTGTCTACACTTGCATTGGAGAGTCTGTATCTGTTTCACAGTGTGGGTGCCCCAGCACTGGATGTGCTGCCGGACCACACTCTCTGGCTTAGGGCTCCACACTCTCTGGAAGGAGCCCAGAGGGACTCCTCCTATTGGCCTGGGGAGCTATGGTGCTCACCTAGATGTGACATGTCCCTTCTGTCCTCACCCCAGATGCATGCAGAGGTAATGTAGTTTACTGGCATAGATTCTGAAAGCAAAGTACCTGGGTTCAAGCCTTGGCTTTCTCATCTCAGACGAATCCCTTGACTTCTCTGTGTGTCAGTTTCCTCATCTGTAAAATGGGGGATAATACCATCTACCTCATAGGGTTGCTATGAAGATTGAATGAGATATCTACACAGCAGTTAGAACAGTGCCTGGTACTCAGTGAGAACTATGTTCCTGCAGGAGTCCCCCTCCCCAAGTTTCTATGCCTTATGAGTTGCCATCTATAGTTCTTTGGGAGATAATGGGGGCATCATAAGGTAGTTCCTAGTCAGGGAAAATAGGACCAGAACTAGATTCAAGAGTGAGCCAGCCAGCTCTTTCTAGTGCCTCTGAAGCCCTCAGACTGATACGACAGCTTCCATTCTCCTTCCTTCACCTACTTCCTCCACTCACTATGCCTGGACTGGCTTCTCTAGCAGGTTCCCCGAGGTGCCCAAAAGGACATCACCTCCCAGGGCCCTCCCCTCACTGAACACCTCCTACATACACACTAACTTTTCCTACACCCAATCCCTTTTGCCCACCGCCCCCCTGCCCCGCGACAGGTGCCATTTGTAAAAATAGAAAATAGAGGGACCTCATCTTGGCCCCAGGAGACCTGGGCTCCAGTCCTATCTTTGCTTCTACTTACTGTGGGTCTGAGAATCATCCATGGGATAGCAATACATATTTCACAGTAGGTGTTGTGAACATAAATACCAATGGGCATAGGAATTCTAGGTTGCCCCAAAACCAGTCCTCCAAGAGATGATGATTCCAGAACTTTTAGTAAGTTGGGGTGGCCAGCTCCTCACCTACGTATGTTCCAAAGCTGTCTGTCCCTAGGCTTCCAGGCCCATGCTACACAGGCACACACTGATCCACACCAATCTTAACTTTTTGTGCCACAGACCACTTTGGCAGTCAGGTGAAGCCTGTAGACCCTTTCTCAGGATCATGTTTTTATTTATTTATTTATTTATTTATTTATTTATTTATTTATGAGACAGAATCTCACTGTCACCCAGGCTGGAGTGCAGTTTGCACCATCTTGGCTTACCGCAACCTCCGCCTCCCGTGTTCAAGGGATTGTCTTGCCTCAGCCTCCGGAGTAGCTGGGATTACAGGCGCCCACTGCCACGCCCAGCTAATTTTTGTATTTTTAGCAGAGACGGGGTTTCTCCATGTTGGCCAGGCTGATCCCAAACTCCCGACCTTAAGTGATTCTCCCACCTTGGCCTCCTAAAGTGCTGGGATTACAGGTGTGAGGCACTGCGCCTGGCCAGGATCATGTTTTTAAACACAGAAAATAAAATACATAAGAATTCAAAGGAAGCCAATTATTTTGAGATGTTATTCTATCTACAGGTACTTGAGGGGTCTTTGGTCTGGTTAAGAACCCCTGCACAGTTTCTCCATAACACAGGCTCCCTTTGCACTCTGCTTCCTCTCTCCAAAGAAGAATAACTTTTCCGTGTTCATATTTCAGTTCATCTACCTTGTCCATCTATTCACCTTGCTAATGATTTATTCTCTCTGGTATGACTTAGGCAAGTTACTCTGCGCTTCAGTTTCTTGTTATTACTGCTGTGCTTGTCTATGCCAATAACCGGCTTTGCCAGTGACTCACTGTCAATGCTGGTGACTGGAGCTGCAGTGAAGCGAACTGGGGGAACTACTCAGAGGCTGAGAGTAAACGAGTGAGTCAGGCCTCTGGGTGGTGTCCTGACCTTGGCACACAGTAGGGGCTCAATAAATAATTACTGGGTGAATGAAAGTGAATTTGTGATGTACACGAAAGGACCCACTGTTCCCGAGCATATTGGCAGCAAAGTTTTGTGCAAAGTTACAGTCGTTCTCATGTATTCATGAAAGCCAGCTTGGGTTAATGGGCTCATTTTAAGATTAGCATTTTTTCAAGAATTTCGTTTGCATCCGGCACCTTGGGGACGATCACTTTGGTGGTCAAACCGAGAGAAGCAAACAAGCCCACCTGAGGTTCACAAATGAGGCAACAGCAAGCTGAGTCGTAATGAATTAGTTGAGCAATTGAAGTAACATACTTGGGGGGGCTCGGTGTCTGGCCCAGGCTCTATCCTCGGTCCCGCCTGGCCTCGCTCCATTCAGGTCCCCGCTAGACTGCCGCCCTCCTCCCACTGGGACTCCCCTCAGCTCTTTCTCCCCAGACTCAGCCCTTCGGTTCTGCGCCAGCCTCCAAGGTGGCCTTAGAATTGGCCGCTCAGGCTCCCTGGTCAGACTCCGCCCACACTGCCTCCAGGGCCCTGGCTCCGCCCCCGCACCGCCTCCAAAGCCGAGGGCCCGCCCCTCCCTGCCTGGACACCGCCCTTCCAGTGCGGGATCCTCCCAAGCTCGCCTCCTGGGCCCCGGCCCCGCCCCCGGACTGCTTCCTGGGTGTGGCTCTGCCTCCACGTCGCCTCTGGAGCAGAGGCTCCCGGCCTGAGCTCCGCCTCTGGGCCTGACCCCTCCCTCGTCCCCTACCTTGGCTCTGGTCCCGCCCCCAGTCCGTTTTCTGGCCTCTGGCCCTCGACACAGATTTGCTTCCTGGGTTATGGATTTGTCCCACTACGCCTCCGCGGGTCCCGGCACCTCCTCGGTCCCGCCTCCTGGGTTCTGGATCCACCCCCTATCCCCACCCACGCCTCGACGCTGCTCTCGCCCCACCTCCAGGGGGCATTGTCCCACACCTCTTGGATGGCCCAGCCTTTTGGGGTCTGACTCCGCCCTCCCTTAGTCCAGATTTTCTTCTCGTCCCGCCTCCTGTGTTCTGACTCCCCCCACCCCCACACTTTGCCTGGGTTTCCCACTCGCCTCACCTTCAGGGGGCATAGGTCCCTCCCCTCGTGGACTAGCTCCGCCTCCCATGGTCTGACTACCCCCCATCCCGGATTTCCCTCTCGTCCCGCCCCTCCGGAGTGAGCCTCTCCTCTCGAAGTCTAGCTCCTCCCTCCCACTCCTGGACTCCGCTCCTGCTCCCCTCCAGGGCGACAGTTCCGCCCCCTAGACCAAAGCAGTGGGTGTCGTGAGCATAAAACACTGGAGGCAGCACTCACTGTCCTGGATCCTGCTCCACGCAGGCAGGGGCACTGTGGAGCGCCATGCAGTGCCTGGGGATCCGGAGCCGGAGCCGCTCCAGGGAGCTCTACCTGCAGGAGCAGAGCCTTAAGGTGGCGGCGCTCAATGGACAGAGGCTGGGTAAGGGGCGCAGAGCACTCTGAGATCTGCGGGGAATGGGCAGGCAGCTGGAGCAAGACGCCGACCACTTGTCCCTTAACTTGGGGCCATTTGCCTTGGAGCCTTTAATTGGACATGTTTAGTACTTATGTGAGTGTGTGGCCCACTGTGGGGCAGTGTTTGCAGTGGTAGCACGTCGGGGTGAGTACTAGGGTAATAAGACACCCCTTCTCATGATTTAACTCAGCCATTCCAAAGCTCCCCATCCCTTGTCACCTGATGCCCTCCTGTTTACAAATTTCTGAGGCACTGAGTGTGTGGCCTGGTGTGTTACAGGTATGACTGTGTAACCAATGAGGTGATCTGCAAGAGTTTGTGCTTCAATTTGATCCTGTGCGAAAGTGTGCCTGTATGTGATGAGTGTGACAGTGGTGATCTAGCATGGGACCCAGTGCCGACTGAGTAGTTCAGTCACGACTGTGGTCTGTGGTGGGGCAGTGTGTAATGATGGTGATGGTGTGTAATGTTGTGAAACAAAGTGTGTGACATTGTGGCACTGAGGGTGGCTGCTTGTAACCCAGTGTGACAGCGTGTGATCTGTTGTGATACCGTTCAACTGAGTGTGACTGTATAACCAGTGTGACAGTGGGTGACCCAGGGTGACTGAGTGGTTTTGTCATTCCGTTATGGTGTGTGTGTTATATGGATTTTCTGATGTTCTTACTCTGTGGCAGTGTATCCCTTCACAGTGGCTGCATAAAGTTTCATAGTGCTGACCCTGTGGGTAAGCTACCTGCTTCTGAGTCCTGACTCCACTATGCAACTTCCTTGAGCCTCAATTTCCTCTTGTGTAAAATGGGAATAATGACAGTGCCTTCCTCAGAGGGTTATTGAGAGAATTAGGTGCATGTGCTAAGAACAGTATCTTATTTAAATATTAACTATTATTATGGGAGCCTCTATCATCATCATCATGTTCTGGCACTGTATGTTGTGTGGCTATGCGTGACTAAGTGTGACACTGTGCAACTCCCTGTGACAGTGTGTAATTTTGGGGGGCAGTGTGTCATTGTGTGTGGCTCATTGTGTTTGAGGTTGTGTGTGTGTGTGTCTGTGTATTTGTGTGGCCATATCTGTGTAGCTCTGTATCGCTGTGGGTCCCAGTCCCAGTGTGTGCATCACCCTAGGTATAGGGACAGGACTCCTGGCACCTCCCTCAGCTTCCCACTGGCACCTGCAACACCCTGTATGCCCCACCACATGGCAGTCTCACTGTGCACAGCTAGCCTGAGCAGGCTACAAGGTCAACCCAGGGTCAGCTCAAAGGCCCCTCACCACCACCCTCCCACAGGAGGAGAAGCTATTAGGTTGATGCAAAAGTAATCAGTTTTTGCTATTGAAAGTAATAGCAAAAACCACAATTACTTTTGCACCAAACTAATACTATGACTGGGTTGAGTAGGGCTGGGTGAGGGGTGCCACAGACTTTCTGGGTACTAAGGGAGCAAGGGTGGTGGGGCAGGCAGTCCAGAAGGTTCAGAAACAGAAGGGCCCCAAATGAGGCTAAGAGATGAGGGCACCTGCCCAGGTTTCCTAATGGTCCAGAGGGGTGTGGCTATCGCCTTTCTGGAATTATCACTCTGGAACTGATATCCACCTTTTAGAAACTATTGTTGGCAGCTGGAGGTTTATCTCTGCCTGACTGTAGATAGGGCCACAGCCTGGCTCCAGGACAGGATGAGTATGTCATCTCTTTCATGGTGTTTTCCAGAACAGGAGGGTGGTGCTCAACTTCTACTTCCTGGCTCCCAGCACATCCCCATATGTGCTGTCAGCAGTGGCTTGCCCTGATGTATGCCCAGCAGGGTGCTGGCAGAGGGTAAGGAGATGTACCTCTCAGCTTTAGAGGGACATCAGTCTTAGAAGGGATAGTGGAATTCCCCACTGGAGGCCGGAGGTGGCCCTGTCCTCTGGCAGCCTGGGAACTCCCTTCTCCCTCCTCTTGTCTCAGGCTCCTCAGACACAGTCAGTAGTTGGGAATATTCTATCAGAGCCCCCTTCTTTTCCACTGGGACTCCCCTTGGGCTAAGAGGGAGCTGCTCACAGTAAGGCAGAACAACTCATCAAGTGGGTAGACAGACCTGGGAGAAAGGTGGAGGAAGGTCACATCAGACTGTCACCCCGAGGAGGCCCAGGGATGCCTCCCCCACGCTGTTATTAGCCCAGTGCTGATGGGGGAACAAAAGCAGAAAGAGGGAAGGGAGTTGCCTAAAGCTATAGGAGGTGGATGTTAGCACTGGCCTCTGTTCTGACTCGAAGCAGGAGACTGGGGAGGGCTAGAGATGTGTGAGCGATTGAAGGCTGGGGAAGTGGTCCAGAGGGTTCTGTGAGCCCTGAAGATATGTGGGACAGGCTGGCTCGGGGAGGGGGCATGGATAAAATGGGAGAGGCCATCCATTGTTGGGGATCTGGGCTCAGAAAAGAAAAGGCCTGTGGCTTTGTGAGGGCTTCCCCACATAGGCTTAGGCTTAAGACCCTCAGACTAGACACTTGAAGTCCGGAGGCTGCCACTGTGCTGGAGCAAAGGACAGAGATTGCTGATGGGTCACATAGCCCTGGGGAGAGAAGTGAAGTGGCTGATTGACTCTCAACAGAGCTGGCTGCTGGACTATACGTGGCTAGGGTGATACACGCACACATACGCCCTTATAGATGTTTCTATATTACACCAGTGGGTTACTAAGGGTTGGGGTCACTTTTATCAACTTTATCAGTTGGTGCAGGACCTGCTGGGTGGTGAAGGCTCTGGCATCCTTTTGTGCCTCCAGTCTGGGCCTGGTAGGACTGAGGGCATCGCATCTTTGGGAGCCCACGGCTCTGAGAGCAGCAAAGAGTGGGGCAGTACTGGGGCAAGCAGCCAGGTTCCTCTCTGTGGGCTCTGGGACAGGACCTGTTCAGCTTCGGAAAGGGATGCACTGTGCCTTAAAGCTGCTGTATCCTGGCCAGGCGTGGTGGGTCTCACCTGTAATCCAAGCACTTTGGGAGGCCAAGGCGGGTGGATCACGAGGTCAGGAGATTGAGACCATCCTGGCTAACACGGTGAAACCCCATCTCTACTAAAATACAAAAAATTAGCCGGGCGTGGTGGTGGGCGCCTGTAGTCCCAGCTACTCGGGAGGCTGAGGCAGGAGAATGGTGTGAACCCGGGAGGCGGAGTTTGCAGTGAGCCGAGATTGCGCCACCGTACTCTAGCCTGGGTGACACAGCGAGACTCCGTCTCAAAAAAAAAAAAAAAAAGCTGTTGTATCCTGAGGGGTCCCAGACCCTGGGCACTCTGAGATGGGGCTGGGGCAGCGAGGGACAGGGCCATCCCAGCAGGCCAAACACAGGCTACAGTGGACTCATCTGTCTCTTCTTGGGGCAAGGATCAGAGATCCACCATGTGGGCTCAAGTCAGAGGTGGAGGGGACAGCAAGGGTAAGGGTGGCAGAGATGGGCACAAGGGTCCCACAGTAACCACAATGTTGACACCAAGAACCCCAACTGCCATTAGCTCAGGGCCTGCACAGATTCAGGCATCATCTCATTGAACCTAGAACTTCCCGTTGAGGTGGTTGCTATTATTATCTCCATTTCATAGACAGGAAAGCAGAGGCCCAGCAGCATGAAGTCCCTTGCCCAGGTCACACAGCTTGTTGGGAAGGGCACCTGAACCTAGGCACAAATGATTCTGGAGCTATTGGAGTTGGGACATCGTTTGGCTCCATGACGCTCTGGGGTCCGTTTCCCTCTGGGGACCGTTTCCCTCTGTGTCTGTCCCCCTTTTGTCTCCCTGCTTTGCCTAACCTTTTGATCCCAGCTTCCTTCAGTTCACTCTGACCCCTAAGTGTGACCAGGAGGGGCTCACCTAATCTTTCAAAACCATCTTTCAGAACATTTCTTAGGGGCCTGGTCCTCTAGGAACCAGGGGTTCTTGAATTAGCTGCCTTTCTTTTGTTCATTCAGCTGTGGGTGGTAGGTCACAGTGTATAAGTATGGTCTTGGGTGGGCAGGTGTCCTGTTTGCATGGTCACCTTAGCTGGCAATCAGGGACGACTTCCTGGAGGAAGGCAGGCACTGGGAGCAGGTTGGAGCGTGGGTGGAGGAGGGAGGAGTAAACAGAGCTGAGGATGAGGCTGGGTGAAAAGTGGGCTCTGAGAGGGTCCAGAGGTGGGCACGGCCAGTGAGGGGCCTAGGGCATCAGGGAAACCAGCGGAGAAGGTGGCATCTTACTGGCTTTGATCCCCAGGCCTGCAGGATGATGAGGATCTACAGGCCCTGCTGAAGGGCAGCCAGCTCCTGAAGGTGAAGTCCAGCTCATGGAGGAGAGAGCGCTTCTACAAGTTGCAGGAGGACTGCAAGACCATCTGGCAGGAGTCCCGCAAGGTCATGCGGACCCCGGAGTCCCAGCTGTGTAAGTGCCCTGGGGTCACAGGGGAGGGGATAGAGTGTGGAATTTGCTCAGGGCTGGGTAAATATAAACGTCACTCATGGATCAAAACCACAGATGGGGAAACTGAGGCCTGGCCTGGTGGGGCATAGGTCATTTGTACAACCTGGACAGGCAATGGGGAAACTGAGGTTGGCTGGGGTTGGGGAGCGGGGCCAGTTAAATTGCCTGTTGGGAAATTGAAGCCTAGTCTGGGTTGGGAAGGGCAGTCATGGAACGAGGACCACAGATGGAAATGGCAAAGCTTTTGAGGGATGGGGATACTTAACCATGACCACAGATGGGGACAGCCAGGCTCAGAAGCAGGGAGAGAGCTGGACGGTATTGCCTGAACTCACAGGTTTCCGCCCAGGCATTTGTGAGGAGGGAAATTGGGCGGATTAGGACTCCAGGTGTGGTGAAGGCAAAAGCCAGGCCCAAGGTCCAGGCAGATAAGGTACTTCTGGGGTTGAGTGGCCAGGGTGGGAGCTGGGGCCGCAGGAGGCAGCTCCTTCCTGGGACTGGAGCTGCAGGAGGGGTGTTAGGGCAGAGCAGGACTGGGACACACAGACAGAGGAAACTGCTGGGGAGCCCTTGTGGGTCTGAGAGCTTTCTGGAAGCTTCTAAAAAGTCCAAGGAACCCAAGTCTCAGGCCACAAATAGAGCCTCCTGCAACGCCTCAGAGAGAAGAAAGCTCTGCTCACTTCTGCCCTTTAAGGGAGAGAATTCCCTAAAGATCCTATAAAGTGAGATGTCTTCTTCTATACCTTTACTTGGTGAGGAAATTGTAGGCTGATGCTATACAATTGAACAATGATGGAAATGTTCTGTATCTGCACTGTCCAGCATGGGAGCCACTAGCCACTTGTGGCTATTGATCGAGACCTTGAAATGTGGCTAGTGTGACTGCCAAACTGAATTCTCACTCTTATTTAATTTTAACTAATTTATATTTAAATAGCCCCAGATGGCTGGTGGCTACTGAATTAGTGCATATAAATCATTGCAGCCTGGGTTTCATATAGTCAAGAACCCTGGAGATCCCTCGCCTGTTCTCCTGCCATTGACTGAGGTGTGGGTGGGGAGATGGGGGCAGGTCTATGGGGAGTGAGACTGGACAATGGGTGATAAGCCCAGGTAGGAGGAGAGCATAAGGAAGGGGAGGATCCACCCACCGAGGGTGGCCCAGGAGGGTGCCTTTTACCCAGAAAGGGTCTGCCTGGCCTCAGGATACTGGACAGGACCTTGAGAAGGTATGGCCTGGCAGCCTGTAGCCTGTGGAGGGGCTGAAGGTAAGGCAGGACAGGAGCAGGACCAGTTGCGGAGAGCCTTGGGGCTCTCCACACAGTCCTTGGGGCTGTGTGCCATGGAAGATTTCCGAGCAGGGCAGGGCAGGGGAGGGTCTGAGGGGTAGGGGCTCCAGAACATTCTGAGGAAACCACACACATACACGGAGCCCCAGCTCAGCCTGCTGCCACACAATACAGGAGTGACCGCCTGACCTTTTCTCTGTCTGTGGCGCCAGACAGGCTCCTTCGTGGGGCTCTTGCCCTGATATGGGATTTCCTGTTAGATGCTGGTGGGTGGGAGCACAGTGAGAACGAGATCTTACACTCTGAGCCCTGGGGGTTCCTTGGAGCCCACCTACCTACCGATACATATGCATGACTCCCAGTGTGTACCTAGCTCTTGGGAAGCATGAAGCGGGAGACGGAGGAGTGGAAGACCCAGGCCTTTCCTTGCAGGAACCACATTTGGGCTGGCGAGAGGAGGACCTTGTATTGCGACAGCTGTGAGCAGATGGGCAGGAAGGGCATTGCAGGCAGGAGGCCCAGTGTGAGCCAAGGTGCAGGGTGAGGAGGAGGAACAGGCACGAATGGGAGGCTGAGGGGCTGCGTCCTGCCAGGAGGAGGGGCTGCAGGGAGCCAGGTCCAGGGTCAGGGAGCCAGGTGTGCACAGGTATGGAGCAAGGCCTGAGGGGGCTTTCTGCCAGTCAGATGCCTGAGACGGGTCTCGTGCTACGCCTGCTTTGTTGGCTGCCTCCCTTCTCTGGGTGAGCGGTGAGACTGTTGTCTTCAATTGCTCTTTACCCTCTGGGAAACAGAGGCCAGGTGAGGCAGGCCTGGAATAGCCTCCCCTTCTGCCCAGTTTTCTTTGGCTCTGCTTCCAGCTTTTTAAGTCTCCCCAATCCTGCCACTACTACCCACCCCCATAACTCTGGTTCCCAGAGGCCAAAGGTGTTATCAGAAGTGAAGGCATCTGGAGTTTCTCTCTGTGCGGGTGAGGGCGCTGGCCTTGGGGGGTTCCATGGCTCAGGCTTCCTGTTTTCATTCCTGACCCAGGCAGCTGCAGCTGCACCCTGTGTGCGACCGTGTGGGTCACCAGGGGCTGCAGGCAGAGGGATTAAGCAGTGCTATCCTCTGTCCCTGAGATGGCCCTGGCTCATGTGTCCCACTCCTCAAAGCCTGCAGCCCGGGCTGGCACATGGTACATTTGTGGGCACTGCAGGTGGCTAGGAGGCCCCTGGACACTCAGAGTGGGTGGGCACAGGGAGGGACAGGTGGACTTCAGCTAGAACCATCTAGGAGCCTGGACACATGGATGAGGATGGCTCAGGATGGGGGCATGGCAGGGGCAGAGCCTGGATCCTGCTGCTGGGAGGTGCAGCATGAGCCTGGCTGGAAGAACTGGCTCCTGGCCAGGCCATGGAGGGCACATTGGAAGCGGGGGTAGACAGGACCTGGCATCTCCCTGACGCTTGAAAGGCTGGGGTGTGAGGGGAGGGCCCTCCCCTTGGCTTTTCTAAGGGCAGATTGATGTAATCTCTTAGATCCCTTCAGGGCACCCTCCAGTTTGCCTCTTGGGATTGGGGAAGGCAGAGTCTTCCTGTATCCCCTGCCAAGGGGCTCCCTGAAGTCAGGATACACACAGCTGCACAGAGGGCATGACTCTGTCTCCTCTCCCATTCAGGGCTTCTCCCTCTGTCTTCAGCCTTCTGTCTATAGACCCCAGGGCTGGGGCTAACTGAGGGTGGTTCCAGTCTCTTGAATGTCTGGGAGAGGGGCCCGGTGGCTCTTGTGGCTTTGTCGGGTCAGGACAGACCCAAAGTCCAATACAGTCAGAAGGGTGTGTGGCCCTTCTCTGTCATGGGCCCCATACTCCAGAGTGGTCTATCTGCATCTCTAAGAGCCCTGCCCTGCCCTAGTCCTCTCCCTGGGGCCCTGTACCCCCCATCACTGAGAGAGCAGGCCTGGGGTCCCAGGTACCCTTTCCGCCGCTAAAGTCTGTCTTTCTTTCACCCTCTGTCCCTCCCTGTGCGTCTCCATTGTGCCTGCAATGACTGTGTCTCATGCTCTGGCTCCCCCTCAGTTTCTGTCTTCCTTTCTCCTTTTTGTCCCCCCTTATCTGACCTGCTGCCCCTCTCCTTTCCCTCTGGACTCAAGGCCTGAACTCTGGCCCTGACTCTGTGTCTCCAAACCATGCCCCTCTCCACTGTGGCCTTGGCCATGTCAGGGTCAGGGACTGACCTCACAGCATTCTCTCCCTCTCTCCTCCACTGTCCCCCTCTCGCAGTCTCCATCGAGGACATTCAGGAGGTGCGAATGGGGCACCGCACGGAGGGTCTGGAGAAGTTCGCCCGTGATGTGCCTGAGGACCGCTGCTTCTCCATTGTCTTCAAGGACCAGCGCAATACACTAGACCTCATCGCCCCATCGCCAGCTGATGCCCAGCACTGGGTGCTGGGGCTGCGCAAGATCATCCACCACTCAGGCTCCATGGACCAGCGGCAAAAGCTACGGCAGTATCCTTTTGGTGGCAGTGGGTCCAGGCCTGGCTTGTGGGCACTGGCTGTGGTTATCCCCAGGGTAACCTGGGTATGGAAGGTGGTTTAGGTATTTTGGGCTGCCATAACAAAATATCATAGACAGAGGCTGGAAGTCCAAGGTCAGGGTGCCAGTGCAGTCAGAGCCTGGTGAGGGCTGTCTCCTTTGCTGGCAGATGACTGTCTTCTTGCTGTGTCCTCACATGGTGGGGAGAGAGACTAGGTTCTCTGCCATCTCTTCTTGAAAGGGCACTAATCCCAGCCCGGGTGCCCCACCCTCATGACCTCATCTCAACCAAGTTATCTTCCAAAGGCCTTGTCTCCAAATATCACGTTGGGCATTCGGGCTTCAACATACGAATTTGGTGAGTTGGGGGGTTGGGTATACATTTCAGAAGGGAAGGAGGGAAGGTACATGAAGCCCGCTTTGGTCTAGTCTGACCAGAGCCCAAATAGCTCTGGTGCTCCTGATGCTCCCTGTGTCCCCATCTGTCACCAGCATGGAGTTGGGGGTCTGGGGAGCCTGAGGGGAGCAGCCTGCTGCAATGGGAGACCAGTCTTGGGTGTTTTAATCATGTTTTCTAGAGTTACTACATGATTTCCCTCTGGGAGTTGGGAGGCCATGGTACCCTCCTGTGCCATTATTTGGGGAGTGATCAAGTTCCCCTGGGTCTGGTGTGTAGGCCAGTCTGTGGGCTCAAAACAAATTAACTTCAACATTTAGTTACACAGTGACACACTGGTTTATGATTCCAAATGGTCAGGCTTCTGGCATGTACGGATTAGGGTGGAGCCCGCTCTCTTCATTTTTTATGGCACCTTTATTGAGTATAATTCACATACCATATAATTAACCAATTTAAAGTGCTGAACCTGATTCAGTGCTTTTTAGTATATTCACAGAGTTGTGCAGCCATCACCACAATCAATTTTAGCACATTTCCATCACCCCAGAAAGAAATCCTGTACCCCTTAGCAGTCACTCCCCATTTCGCCTCAACCACCAGCCCTCGACAGCCACTTACCTACTTTCTGCCTCTATACTTTCCTGTTCTGGGCATGTTACAGAAACGGAATCATGGAGTCTTTTGTGACTGGCTTCTTTCATTTAGCATGATATTTGCAATGTTCATCTGTATCGTAGCCTGTGTCAGTATTTCATTGCGTCTAGTAATATGCTATTGTATGGATAGACCACATTTTATTTATCTATTCACCAGGTGATGGACATTTAGACTGTTTCCACTTTGGGGCTTTTACGAAGAATGCTGATATTAACATTTGTGTATAAGTTTTGGTGTGTGTATATGTTTTCATTTCTCTTGGAGTAGAATCACTGGGTCATATGGTAACTATGTTTAACCTTTTAAGAAACTGCCAAACTGTTTTCCAAACAGGCTGCATCAATTTACATTCCCACCAGCAGTATACGAGGGTTTCAGTTTTCTATGTCCTTGACAACACTACATCTTTCTTTTTGATTATAGATACCCTGTGGGTATGAAGTGGTATCTCATTGTGATTTTGATTTGCATTTCCCTAATGATTAGTGATATTGAGCATTTTTCCATGTATGTTTATGTATCTTCTTTGGAGAAATATCTATTCAGGTCCTTTGCCCATTTTTTGGATCATTTATCTTTTTATTATTGAGTTGTAAGAGCTCTTTATATATTCTAGATACAAATCTTTTATGAGATTTATGCTTGCAAATAATTTCTCCATTCTGTGGGTTGTCTTTTCTCTTTCTTGATGGGTTTTTGTTTTAGATAGAAAAGTGAAACAGTGAAAGTGGAGAAGAAATAAAGAAGTCTGGAACTGCTTGTGATCAGTTAGTTGTAAACACCCCTACACTCAGACCAGACTCTTCATATTCTTTGAAGCATAAAAGTTTTTGGTTTTGATGAAGTGTAATTCATATACTTTATTTCTTTTGTTATTTACATTTTTTGCCATCATCTTCAGGAAGGCTTTGCCTAATCCAAAGTGCTGGGATTACAGCAGTGAGCCACTGCGCCCGGCCTGAATTCTCAATTTTACTCTGTTTGTCTAGATGTCTGTCCTTGCACCACTACCACAATATTTTGGTTTCTGTAACTTTGTAGTAAGTTTTGAAATAAGGAAGTGTGAGTTCTCTAAATTTGTTTCTGTTTTTTTTTTTTTTTTTTCAATATTGCTTTAGCTATTCTGGGTCCCTTGAGTTTCTGTATGAATTTTAGGATTAGCGTGTCAATTTCTGCAAAGAAGCCAGCAAGATTTTGATAGGGATTATATTGAATGTATAGATCAATTTGGAGCATATTCCCAGTATAGTAATGTCAAGTCTTCTGATCCATGAACATGTAATGTCTTTCCATTTATTTATGTCTTCTTTCATTTTTTTCAACAGCACCTTATGGTTTTCCAGGTTTTGCCCTTAAACAATTTCTTTAAAAGTATTTTATTCACTTTGCTGCTACTGTAAATGGAAATGTTTTCTTAATTTCACTTTAAATTTTTCATTGCTGGTGTGTATCCACTCCTTAGGGGACACATTTTGAGCCCTGTTAATTTCCTTTTCTGTGTGCTTTTGAGCATTTGAAAAACTTTTAAGTGTTATTTCTCAATGGCACATCTGCCTGATTCTGAGCTTTTTAAAAAGCCCAATTCTATGGCATTTTTGTCATAATCACACCTTTGGCAGAGCCTTGACCTTAGACAATCTCATGCCCTCAGCAGAGTCCTGCTGCCTAGATCTTAAGATCATAAAGCCATTCTAATTTATAGTGCCTATACTCAGTGAAACATTATACAGCCATTAAAGCTGTTTATGGAGACTACGCTAACACAGGGAAATAATTATGATATAATGTTACACAGAAAATGGACTACAAATGTATGATTTCCACTATTTTTGGCAGATGCATCATTAGGCAAATTAAAATCCAGAAAGGCTGGGCTCAGTGTCTCACACCTCTAGTCCTAGCACTTTGGGAGGCTGAGGCAGGTGGATAGCTTGAGCTCAGGAGTTCAAAACTAGTCTGGGCAACATGGCAAAACCCCATCTCTACAAAAAACACAAAAATTAGCCAGCCATAGTGGCATGCACCTGTAGTTCCAGCTACTTAGGAGACTGAGGTGGGAGGATTGTTTGAGGCTGCGGTGAGCCATAATCATGCCACTGCATTCCAGCCTGGGCAACAGAGTGAGACCCTGTCTCAAAAAACCAAATAAATAAATAAAATTGCAGAAAAATATATTAGGAGGAAAATGCAAATATCAGAAGCTTCTGGAGGAGGTAGGTGGATCTTTAAAACTTCATTCTAGGCCAGGCACAGTGGCTCACACCTATAATCCCAGCACTTTGAGATGCCAGGTGGATCACTTGAGGTCAGGAGTTCAAGACCAGCTTGGCCAAATCCTGAAACCCCATCTCCACTAAAAATACAAAAATAGCCAGGCATGGTAGCATATGCCTGTAATCCTAGCTCCTCAGGAGGTTGGAGCAGGAGAATTGCTTGAACCCAGGGGGCAGAGGTTGCAATGAGCCGAGATCGCACCAGTGCACTCTAGCCTGGGCGACACAGCAAGACTCCGTCTCCAAAAAACAACAACAACAACAACAACAACAACAAAAATTCTAACATGTTTTCCAAATTGTATATATGGGTATATATGTGGAAAAGAATAATTATGACAGAAAGCCAGGTGAAAAAAATTCAAGTTCAGAATGGTCCAGCCAAGCACAAGATTCATGTGCTGAAGGTTATTCAGCAGGTGGAATATCCATTTCTTTAGTGTTGGATATTTATTATTATATATTGTATGTTGAAAACCAGTCCAGTTGGCTGACATCTGTAATCCCAGCACTTTGGGAGACCAAAGCAGGAGGACTGCTTGGGCCTAGGAGTTTGAGACTAGCCTGGGCAACATAGGGAGACCCTGTCTCTACCAAAAAAAAAAAAGCCAGGTGTGGTGGTATGGTGCACACCTGTAGCGGTAGAATCACTTGAGCCTGAGAGGTCAAGGCTGCAATGAGCTGTGATTGTGCCACTGCACTCCAACCTGGGCGACAGAGTGAGATCTTGTAAAAAAAAAAAAAGAAAAGAAAAAAAAAAAAAAAGAAAAGGAAACAGAAAGAAAGGAAGGAAGGAAGGAAGGAAGGAAGGAAGGAAGGAAGGAAAAGAAAAGAAAAGAAAAGAAAAGAAAGAGAGAAAAGGAAAACCAGAAGGATACACTTTGGAATGTTAATAGTACTTATCCCTAGGTGATAGACTATGGGGGATTTGTTTGCTTGTTTACTTTTCTGCATTTTCTAAATTGTCTACAGTGGGCCCTTTTATAGTAAGAAAATAAATGTTTTAAAATTTGAAAGGTTTGAAAACAAGCAAATAGAAAAAGATCCCTTAATGGGATGTAACATTTTCCTCTGAAGAGGCCACTGAAACGTGGATGTGTAGTAAGTCAGGCCTGCAGGGAGCTGTGGCTATAGGTGGCTTCAGCTGGAGTCATCCATGGCTCTGGCTGGGACCTTGGTGGGTTCCAGGACTCCTGGGTTCTTTCCTTACTTCTTGCCCAGCTGGATTCACTCCTGCTTGCGAAAAGCTGACAAGAACAAGGACAACAAGATGAGCTTCAAGGAGCTGCAGAACTTCCTGAAGGAGCTCAACATCCAGGTGGACGACAGCTATGCCCGGAAGATCTTCCGGGTGAGGCAGGAAGTGGGGACTGGGGCTGCCTGTCCATGGGGCCCTTGACCCCGGCTCAAGGCCTGCTCTGAGCCCACCCGGCTGTCCTGGCTCTGCAGGAGTGTGACCGCTCCCAGACAGACTCCCTGGAGGACGAGGAGATTGAGGCCTTCTACAAGATGCTGACCCAGCGGGTGGAGATCGACCGCACCTTCGCTGAGGCCGCGGGCTCAGGGGAGACTCTGTCGGTGGATCAGTTAGTGACGTTCCTGCAGCACCAGCAGCGGGAGGAGGCGGCAGGGCCTGCGCTGGCCCTCTCCCTCATTGAGCGCTACGAGCCCAGTGAGACTGGTGAGAGCCTGACCAGGGCCTGCCACCTGCAGTCGCAGTGCCGCACTGGGCCGGGAGACCCCTGGGGAGACTGCAGCCAGAAAGAAGGGAGCCGGAGGGAAGGGGCTGCCTCAGCCAGCCCCGCGCCCCTGCTCAGCACTTTCCAGTCCCATGAAAGCCGGCAGATGAGAGACAGGGCTCCCGCATCCCTGCCCTTCCCTGGTCCTGTTTCCCTCTTAGCACCTCCTTCAGGGGGCTTTGAGAACCTCTTCTTCAAGAAACCAGAGAGATGGCTGAAAAGCAGCTGCTACTCCTACTTCCTTTTTTGTGCTCATGCTGGGCCAGCTTTGAGATGTGATAGTGCAGAGAAGATGGGGCCCTGCTCTGGAGGGGGCTCCAGTCTGGGGGTACAGAGAACGGGGAGATGACACCCTGTCCTCAGGGGTCTTAGAGTGTGCAGACAGGGGCAGAGGAGGAGACGGGGCCCCACTCTGGAGTAGCCACAGTCTGGTTGAGAGCCTCAGACTTATCCTAATTCCAAGAGCTCTGGAAGACTGGCTCAGGACAGGCAGGCAAGCGGGTTCAGAGGGCTCCTCTGTCCAGATGGGTGGGCAGCCGGAGGCTGGCTCTGACTGGCAGTGGCCTCCTCCCTCCTAGCCAAGGCGCAGCGGCAGATGACCAAGGATGGCTTCCTCATGTACTTACTGTCAGCCGACGGCAGTGCCTTCAGCCTGGCACACCGCCGCGTCTACCAGGATATGGGCCAGCCGCTTAGCCACTACCTGGTGTCCTCTTCGCACAACACCTACCTGCTGGAGGACCAGCTCGCCGGGCCCAGCAGCACTGAGGCCTACATCCGGTGCTGTCCAGGGAAGCCTTGGGGCGGGAGTCTGGGTGGGACCCAGGACGGGACTTGGAGGGTCCTAGCTGCCACCCTCCCCTCAGGGCACTGTGCAAAGGCTGCCGCTGCCTAGAGCTTGACTGCTGGGACGGACCCAACCAGGAACCAATCATCTACCACGGCTATACTTTCACTTCCAAGATCCTCTTCTGCGATGTGCTCAGGGCCATCCGGGACTATGCCTTCAAGGTGGGCGTGCCCCTGGCAGGCGAGGAATGGGATGCTAGGGGTGTCCCACCACTCCTAATGTGCCCTTGGGCCTGCAGGCATCCCCCTACCCCGTCATCCTGTCCCTGGAGAACCACTGCACCCTGGAGCAGCAGCGCGTGATGGCACGGCACCTGCAAGCCATCCTGGGCCCCATGTTGTTGAACCGGCAGCTGGATGGGGTCACCAACAGCCTGCCCTCCCCTGAGGTGTGTGGTGGGGATGTGGGATCCCAGGGGGAGGGTGGAGAGCCTGGCCGGGAGGCTAGGTGTGTCTTGACCAGTTGCCCCTCCACCCCTAGCAACTGAAGGGGAAGATCCTGCTGAAGGGGAAGAAGCTCGGGGGGCTCCTGCCTCCTGGAGGGGAGGGTGGCCCTGAGGCCGCTGTGGTGTCAGACGAAGATGAGGCTGCTGAGATGGAGGATGAGGCAGTGAGAAGCCGCGTGCAGCACAAGCCCAAGGTTTGAAGGGGAGCTGTGGGGTGGGGCAGCCCGGGCCTTCCCCACCCCCTAAACCCTGGGAGGTCTGCCTTGTCTCAGTTCTCTGTGGCTGCCACTCAGACCCTCTGCCCCGCTCTGTCTGTCTGTCTCCTTCTATCTCTCCATGCCTGGGTTTCTGGCTTTCTCAGTGCCTACCCTGCCCCAACCACTGAATCTAACCCGGGCCTCCCCGTGGCCCCCAGGAGGACAAGCTCAGGCTAGCACAGGAGCTCTCTGACATGGTCATTTACTGCAAGAGCATCCACTTTGAGGGCTTTGCCAGTCCTGGCACCCCTGGACAGGCCTTCTACGAGATGGCGTCCTTCTCTGAGAACCGTGCCCTTCGACTGCTCCAGGAATCAGGTGAGGCCTGGCTCCCCACTACTCCTCTGCTCTGTTACAGAGAGAACTGGCAGGGCAGTGCTCGGGCCTCACCAGGAGGCCTCCACTGCGACTGAATCACACCTCCCCTCAGGAAATGGCTTTGTCCGCCACAACGTGGGGCACCTGAGCAGAATCTACCCGGCTGGATGGAGAACAGACTCCTCCAACTACAGCCCCGTGGAGATGTGGAACGGGGGCTGCCAGATCGGTATGGGCTGGCTGGGGCTGGAGGAGGCCTGGAGGAGGGTTTCAGTCCCAAGGTGGGGGGCCTGGAGCCTCGAAGGCCATGCAGTGGAGCTCTGAGGACCCAAGCAGGGTCAAATGCAGGGGCTTGTGGAGCTGGTAATATCCGTCTGGAAATATCTGCCCACCAGCACGTCCCAGTGTCTGAAACCTCATTAGCACACTAGCCCTTTGATTTCTGACACGAGAAATGGAAGGTGTGGTTAGCGTGGTGGGTCACTGAGGGTGGCAGGTGGGCAGCAGGCATTGGAGTGATGCTGTGCCCTGATAACTCACCATGTGACCCTAGTCCTCAGTGTACCCTGAGCAGGCTGTGCTCTAGGGCCCCAGGGCCAACCCACAGCCTGCGACTGCTCTGTCCTGCCTGTAGTGGCCCTGAACTTCCAGACACCTGGGCCAGAGATGGACGTGTACCAGGGCCGCTTCCAGGACAACGGGGCCTGTGGGTACGTGCTGAAGCCAGCCTTCCTGCGAGACCCCAACGCCACCTTTAACCCCCGCGCCCTGGCTCAGGGGCCCTGGTGGGCACGGAAGCGGCTCAACATCAGGGTACGCCGGACCCAGGAGGGATAGGTGCCGATGGGCCTCCCTTCCCCGCTATCACTCCTGAACTGTCCATTGTCCCCTGCCTTTCCTCAGGTCATTTCGGGGCAGCAGCTGCCAAAAGTCAACAAGAATAAGAATTCAATTGTGGACCCCAAGGTAACAGTGGAGATCCATGGCGTGAGCCGGGACGTGGCCAGCCGCCAGACTGCTGTCATCACCAACAATGGTAGGTGCTGGGCCCGGGCTGGGCTACTAGGCTGGTGTCATGCTGTTGATAATGGTGCCTGTCCCTCTAGGTTTCAACCCATGGTGGGACACAGAGTTTGCGTTTGAGGTCGTTGTGCCTGACCTTGCCCTCGTCCGCTTCTTGGTGGAAGATTATGATGCCTCCTCCAAGAACGACTTCATTGGCCAGAGTACCATCCCCTTGAACAGCCTCAAGCAAGGTGAGTGTCAAGAGAAGGGGACGGCCAGGTTGGCGGGAAGCAGGGCCTGGTATCTCTTGGGCTGGGGCTGGCTGTCCCTTGAAGCATCCCCCGAGTGACCAAAACTCTCTGTGTTCCCTCCTGCCTGTCCACCCACCAGGATACCGCCATGTCCACCTCTTGTCTAAGAACGGGGACCAGCATCCGTCAGCCACCCTCTTTGTGAAGATCTCCCTCCAGGAGTAGGCTGGAGGAAGCCAGGAGGGTCCCCCCTGAGTGGGCTGGGCCCTCTGTCTGCACGTGGGGACAGGGCTGGTGTGGCTGTTCCCAGCCTCTTGCTCAGAGCTAGGCCCCCAAACTGCCTTCAGCTCTAACATAGTGTCTGCTGCTGCCTCCCTGGGGACCAGGAGCTAGCCCAGTCCCTGGAGCTGTCCTTCATTCCGTTAGGAACAACACTGCAGCCCTCTCCACCCTCTGGCCGGCCGGTGGTCAAGGGTTTTTATAAAAATCACGATAAGATTAAGCCTTGTGGTCTCTTTACCTGGATGCCAGAAAAATCCCCTGTGAAGCGTGTGTGTGTGTGTGTGTGTCCCCATGTCCTAGAGTGCTGGAGCCTCAGCACCTCACTCTCCACCTTCCTTGCACACAGTTGAGTAGGGCGGGGGGTATCTGGAGAGACCAATGAGAAATAAACCCCTCTGTGGGGTGGCACCGAGAGCTCACACTCGCCAGCCCCGGAGGCCCCTTCCCCTGAGAGGTGGCTGAGTGGCCCGGGCTTGAAAGCATGCATACCACACCTTGTATGGGCTCCCTGCTTTTACTGACAAGCAGAGGATGACCAGAAGCCTCTGAGGGGAGTGGAAGCAGGGCCTCCCCAGCTTTGTAGGTATGTTGGGGTGGGGGGTAGGGGCAGTCGAGAGGGCTTGGGGTCAGAAGAAGCCCAGCTGCTTTTTCTCCTGCTGCTGCCTCCACGTGGCCATGCTGTAGAATTCCTCCTTGGATTTCCCAAAGATATCTTGGAAGTCAGAGTCTGAGAGATAGAACTGGGCAGGGGAGAGAGGGGGAGGTACAGGGGAGGGTGTCATCTGAGCCCAGAATCCTGCCCCACTCAGGAGCGTCATCCAGGGCTTAGGACTCCTGCATCTGTCTGCCCACCACCCCAGCTAGAAGACACATCTCCCGGGGCAGCTGCCCACTGCACGCCACCAGTGGATCCTGCCTCGGGCTCCTCCAGCTCAGTGTCAGATGCACTGGTGCTGGGGCAGTGAGTGATGGGGGTCTTGGGCACTCACCTCCCTGCGGGCAGGGTCCACGCCCTCTGGCAGGTCCTCAGCGGCCTGGTGCATCAGTTGTTCCCGGCGCAGGCCCCTGTTGATTGTGGCGCTGGTGCTGCTGACAGAGCTGCTGGTTCTGGTGCCACCCGACTTGGGGCCCCGCATCAGCTCATTCTCTGAGCTGTCCTGGGAGCCCTTGAGGGCCTGCAGGGCCACGGCACCTGCCCTGCCATTGCCCGGCCATCTGGATAGCCGGAAGTTGTTGACTTCCTGTCCAGAGAGGAGCCTCAGGCTGGGGAAGATGGGGAATCGGTAGCCCACAGGGAGGCTGCACTGAACCCACAGGCCTCTTGCCTCCAACTGCAGCCCCTCCCACCTACCAGGGCCTGGCACTTCCCCTGCCTATCAGGACCATGCGGTCAGAGCCCAGGTCACTGTGGGGAAGGCTAGGGGCCTCGGGACTCACTGCTGTTATCTCAGAGATGGTTGATGTTGCTGCTGGGCTGCCCTCCACCACTTCCTTGTGGGACAGGTGGCTCTGGAGCAAGAATAGGGGCAAGTGTCAGGGCCAGGGCAGGAGGAGGGGGCACCAGTAGGAGTCAGGAGGGGCCTGAGGACAAGACCAGGTCTCTTACACACACTGGCAATCCCCAGCCAGGGCAGTGCCTCCTCATTCCATTGGCCCAGGTCAGGCTCCTCTCCTCCCAAATTAGGGTGGGGCTGGGGGTTTCAGGCCTCACTCACGGTCCACTTGTAGGGGTCCCAAGTGAAGAACCATCCAGTGAAGGTGGGAGGCTCATGGCCCTGCTTGACCAGCACGATGGGTGTGGCCGGGCTCCTCCCTGCTGGGTGGGTCTTCAGGTACTCCTGGCCCCAGGCCACCGCCTCCTTCCACTCACTTGCAGCTTCCCCAAGCCACAGGAAGATCTGGGCCACAGAGGGGGCCTGGCCTTGGGCAGGTGGAGGGGCTGCCCAGAGCAGACCCCTTCCTGTCCACTCCCTGTCTATCAGTTGTCCCAGACAGGACCCCACATACAGATCCCTGGCCAAGCAGACACATCCAGCAAGCGGCCATACCCACACATCCGTGAACACACGAGAAAGTCACAGGAATGCATGCATGCACACATATTCAACCCACACATCTTTTTTTTCTTGCATGGTTTACCTGGAGATCAATCCACAAATACTTACTGAGCACCTACTGTGTGCTGGGCCTTGGTCTAGACTCTGGGGCGTCAACAATGAAAGTAAATGGACAAAAATCCCTGCTCTTATAGAGCTTTCATGAGAGAGCAAGTCACATGCATGTCTGGAGGAAAAGTGCCCTAACCAGAAGAAACAACCAGTGTAAAAGCCCCGAGGTGGCCGTGTGCCCAGCATGTTCAGGGAACACAAGGAGGCCATTGTAGCTGCAGCAGAAGCAGTGCGGGGGTGCGGGGGGAAACTGGGTCAAAGAGTTGGGGCTGGCCAGGTCACGAAGGGCTGTGGTAAGAGCTCTGGGTTTGTTCTGAGTGAGATGGGAGCACACAGCTTCATCACCAGTTCAAACAGTGCTGCAGACATGGCCCCACAGAGACGCAGAGAACACACATTATTGCAGCTTACACAGTCATACAGTCATCCATCGCCACACAGCCAGACAGCAAACCATAGCCACACAGTCATCCACTGTTGTCAGACACAGCTGCACGTAAACACAACAGCCCTTGTTTACACAGCCACGCACACCCAGCCAGTTACACCGCTGTGCACAGAAACACAGACCCACAAACACACCCATCCATCACGCACCCACAGCCAGTCACAGTCTCTCACAGACGCATTTTCACCAGTTGCCACTGGTCTGGTCAGTTCTACCATCATGTGACCTCACAGTCACTAACAAAGTGTCACACACAGGTGCACGAAGGCAAACGCTCACACCAAGCCACACACAAATGACTGATGTGACTGGGCATTCCACTCACAGTCACTCATGCAGCACTGACACATGCTTGGCCGCAGGTACTGTCGCTGGAGCCACACACAGTATCATAAGGCACACAGAGCCGCACACAACTGCAAACATGGTCTCAGTTACCCCTGAGTTCCAACACACTCCTAGTCTCCCAGAGTCTCAGTGCTGCCACCTGGTGACACACACTCATCCATGGTCTCATATGCACCGCAATGCAATTGCTCAGTGACAGGGTCACACAGACTCACCCACAACCCTATGTACAGAGTCAGATGGCTAGATACACACACACCCAGTTACACAAACAGATACACTCCCATTCACAGCCCCACCAGGCAGGGGTGGCCACTTTACCTCCTGCCAGGTGTCCAGTAACATGATGTCATACTCGTCCAGGTCCTCCTGGCTGAAGAACACCACTTCTGCCAGGACCAGGCAGCCCATCTGCCTGGAGCACTCAAACAGTCGTGGCTGGAATCTGGGGACCTCCTCAGGGAGCCTGGCCAGCACGGACAGCAAGGCTGTGAGCCACGCAGAGAGGCACCCCAGCCCATGGCACAAGTGCCCCAGCCCGGGGGCTGGGAAGCCACTTCTCAGGAGTGGGAGCCCTGGGCCCTCCTCTGAGCCCCATGGTCGGCTCCCCGAGCACTCTGCTCTGCTCTGGGTGCAGGGCCCCTCTCTGCTCAGGGAGAAAGCTTTCGCCCCACCCAGCTGTGATACAAGATGTCCCATGAATTCCCCTAGGAGAGGGCTGCAGGGGAAGGGGAGGGCCTGAGCTGGAGTCTCACCCTCCCTGGGATGGGAGGAGCTCCTCAGCCCACCCCTGGCAGAGAGTAGGTCTCCAGCCCAAAGTGGAAGGAGGGGAAGCCAGGCTGGGAGAAGGAGGCGGGAGTACTGAGCTCAGGAGAATTGCGGGGAGTGCAGCACATAAACTAAGCCCCACAGGCAGACCAAGAGTGACCAGGACTCAGCTCCCTCCTCCCCTTGAGGCCTCACTCCTACCTGCCACACAAACCCTGTCCATTTACACACCACACACACAACACCCAGAATACACCTGTTCTTGCACATCCACATGCATTATATACTGATACATCATATGACACTGTATACACACACACTGGGCACTGTGACCCCTGAGGACTGTAGGGTGCTTTGTCCCCTGGCCCAGGACCAGGACAATGCAGGGAGGGGATTCTGCCAGCAGAGAGCGCCACTGCCCCCACCCTCCCCAGCATCTTCGAGACCCAAGTTACCCAGGCCTGGGAGTGAAGGGCTGGCTGTGCTCGTGGGAGTCTCTGTGAGTGGGAAGCTGAGAGTCCCCAGTTCTAGTCTTGTCTCTCCAGCTCTCTGTGTGAACCCCAGTCACCCACCCTCCTCTCTGGGCCTCAATTCCTCCTCTGCATAAGAATACTCTCCTCCCAACCCTGTTACCTCTTCTTGCTGGGGTAGGGGGCCCGGCCTCCCAGGGCCTCCCAGAAGTGGGGAGGCTCCTGACCCTCCAGCACTGTTTCCTCATTCTTCTTGGAAATGACAGTGACCACCACCCGTGCCATCTCACGTTGATCACCATTACACCCCTAGCAGGCAAAGAGATGGCTCAGGCCCTGTATGAGGAGGGGCCTTCACCTCCAGCCCCATATCCCATTTACGGGGTGTATGGGATGGGGCTGGGCCCAAGTCACAGGAGGCCTAAGCTGACGGCAGGGCACTGGTGAACAAGGCATCTTCCTCACCCTCCAGGCCTGTGTCCCCAGCTGATCTGGATCACAGGGTCTGGGACCCTCGCAAGGTCCAGAGCATGGGATGGGAGGCTCCCAGGCTTAGAGGGTCAGTCATAGTTCGTGCTGAAAATTAGAGAAAATTCCAGCAAACTGGCATAGGCCTCCCCTTTTCCCAAGAGACCTGGGAAGGGACATGCCCTGTGCTCCAGGCAGTAAGGAGGCGGCGGCCTGGGCCTGGCTCTGACCTGTAGACGCTCAGGTCCACCTGTAACTTTGTAACTTTCCCCAAGTTCCAGAGGGGACACTGTGGCTTCTTCCCCTCCCCATTCCCCCCATCAGCCTATCTGAGGCTGGACTCAAAGTCTGCATCCCCTATGGAGAGGACCCACCCCCAGCCTGGCACCACTACCTCTGGGCATGAGTCAAGTGGTCAGTGCTGTGGGTACCTTCCCAAACCAGAGGTAGCAGATGCCGGCTGTGACCAGCAAGAAGATGTCATTGGAGTTGAGGGACGAGGCACGGGCTGGCACCTCCATGGTCTTGGTGTTTTGGCCGTCAGTGCCTTGCACATGGAAAAGCCTCGTGGTGGACGCTGACTGCCCCTTTCCATGGTGCCCAGCTCTCTCCTACAGGAGAGCAAGGCCTCAGGCTGGGCAAGGGCTCCCGGGGGCGCCTTCCTGTCCCAGTGTGGGACATATTACCTCAGAGCTCAGGGACCCTTGCTTGAAGCTACCACAGCCCTCACTGGTGATTTCACATGAGGAGTATAGGACCCTCTACTCTCTAAGCATGGAGTGCAGGAATACCATCAGTCTGGGATAGGGACAGACCCTTTCTAAATGAACCTTCCCCCCCATCTCTGAGTGGTAGGGGCATGGGTGCTCAGGCCTTGGAGGTGGAAAGTGGGGACCAGGTTTGCCAGTGTGCGGCCCCAGGCAAGCCTCTGGCTCCCTTTCAACTCAAATTCCTCATCTGGCTCTGGGACTGGGGAGGGTAAGTCAGGCAGGGGCCAACCTTGGAGCTCCTGGGCCTTAGACAAGCTCTGGGAAACTAGGGGATGAGAAGCAGGCCCCAGGCCCAAAGAGAAAGTGCTTAGAAGTGTGTGCAAGGGGCCATGGCCCATGCAGAACTGGGCAGGCTGTGGCCAGAGGGGCAAGGTGAGACCTACCTGGAAGATCACCAGCTGGCCCTGGAAGATGGCGAGGAAGTGAGGGGGCTCGCTGCCCATGGTCACATGCTCCTGCACTAGGGCGCCACCATACGTTACATCCAGCTCCTCAGCGTTGCTGTTTAGGGCCTTGATCTCATCTGCCGTGGCCTGGTGGCCCTGCAGGTAGAGGCAGTGAGTGAGGGCGTGGCCCAGCTCTCACATCTCACTCCCAGAGCCCAGCCCTTGGGCTTTAAGGTGAGTGCCGCCTCCCTCAGGCTGGCTCACCTGCCATAGGTACAGGATGTACTGGACACGGCCCAGCCTTTGGTACGTGTAGAGCACAAGGTAGCAGTTGCCTGCACACAACTGTCCATGATGTTTGGAGTCCACGGGTTGCCTGTGTAAGTCCTCCATGCACCACACCTGGGGAATAAGGGACCGATGGGCACAGATGGCTGCTCTTCCTGAACCAGCCCACCCATCCTGCACCCAACCGGAAAGCTCTCCCCAGCCTCCGAGGCCTTCCTCATCCACAAAGGCCAGGGGCCCACCCTCAGCTCCAGGCCCATTCCGGGCTTTGTGCTGGGCTTGAACAAGGATCTGCAGGCGACCCTTTCCCCATGGACCTCTGAAACCCACCACACTTGGGAGATGGACCCAATCCCAGCCACATGCCCAGCCCCAGTCCCGACCCCACCAGCCACAGCCCTGGTTAGAGGCAGTTCGGTCCCCTCCCAGGTGCTTGCTGCTCAGGCCAGGGCAACAGAAGCCAGGCGGAAAGGGAAGCCTTGGAGCTCTTGAATGAATTCCCTTTTTTCAAGTGTCATTTAGAAAACACAAAGCCTGTTCAAAGACTGAAGGGCAAACACTGTCTCACATCTGTTAGTGTAGTTTCTTCTTCCTGTGGGTGGCAGAGCCTGGAGCCAGGCAGACTCTGGTCAAATCCCAGATAGGCCCTGTGTTAGCAGTGACATTGTTCTAAGCTTCAGGCCTTTCCCACCTGTATATTGGGGACGATGACACCTCCCTTACCTCACCTCTGCATGGCAGGAGACAAGGCCTGGGTGTCCTTTCCCACACTGACCCTAACAGTTGTCCCTGGGGAGCTGACCTCCAGCCCAGAGCAGCCAGAGCCCTGTCTTTCACAAAAGGGGCTGACCTGACCACAGGCCACTTGGCACTTACCGGACAGCCAGGACCCCTGGCTCAGGCCCTCTCTCTGCCTGCCGGTCCACTGTCTGCCAGGAGAGATCCCCTCCCTGACTTTGTGCTTGGCGCCTGAATTCCGGAGCTCTCTTTCCCTCCGTCCTTCACCTTTCCCTCTGCTTTCCTGTCTCCCTCTCCCACTGTCTGGCTCTCTGTCTCTCTCTCTCTGTATCCCATCTATTCCTGACCCCCCTTCTCTTCTCCCTGTACCCCATCTCTCCCTGCTCTTCCTCCACCCCACCTCCTCCTCCCTTCCCTCTGTCTCCTCGTCATCACCTGTCCTTCCCAGTCTTTTTTTCTCTGTCTCTCATTGTGCTCCTTCCCTGTCTTCCTCTTTCCCTGTCTCCCCTTTCTTCCCCCTTGCCCATCTTCTCTTCTTTCAGTCTCTTCTCACTCATCGCTTCTGTCCATCCATATTAGGGCAAAGGAAAAAGAAATCTTGGTTTTCTCTGACCTCCACCTACCTCGAGAACTAGGACCCCTTGCACACGCCCAGCAGTTCTGTTCCCACAATTCCACAGGATGCCCACATCAGCCTTGGGGCCAGATGGGACCACAGTTTCTGACTCCATTTTATTTAAAAACTAGGGCCTAAAAAATTCAGGGCTCTGCCTAGGGGGTCAGCCAACAAGTCAAGATACAACCCCACACTATACAGAGCCTGGAAGTGGCCCTCAACCCTGTGTCTCGCAGGTCACTGGACTGAGACCAGATGAGTGGTTGACAGTGTATGGCTATGAGCTGGGGTTGGGTGTGTGGGGCTGTGATTGATTATGTGTGATCATGTGTCTGTGTTGGTGTGTCTCTGTGGATTGATGGTTGTGTGTGACTGTGGTCATGTCTGATGTAGAGTTTTTGCAGCTTCATATTTGCGGTTGTGTACTTGGCTGTGACTATGTATGTGTGTATGTGTGTCTGTATAAGCATATGTTTGATTTTGTCCTACATGTGACTACAGGGCGAATTTAAGGGTCCAAGTGTTACTCTACTGTGTGTCTGTGTTATGTGAGTGCCCATGGCTGTATATGATTAGCTATGACTATGAACTGCCTGTTAGAAGAGTGTGTAAATGTACACGTGTCCCTTGGTGTCCCTGATTGTGTATATGGATATGGACCTGGGTCACGTTAGATAGCAGTCATACTGTTTACCTGTAGGCAAAGCTTACCCCTGTGTGCCCATCTTCCCCCAGCTAACCCAGTGCCCCTCACCTCCACCTTCCCAGAGCCGTCGTCCACCATCCTGAGCTGGGCTGCTAACTCAGGCTGGGTGTGCAGCTTGCCCACGTCCAGCTTTACATGAATCAATTTATCTGAAGGTGGAGGAGCAGGCGTCAGTTGCGCCCTCGGCCCCATCCCCTCCCACACCATCCCTGCCCCGCCCACTCCTCAACCATCCCTCCCAGATTCCAGGTCCCGCCCCGTCCTCCGCCGCCCACGCCCCTTTGCTCATCCTGAGAAGGTTCTGTTCCGCCCCGTGCAGGCCAGGCCCCGCCCCCTCCG
>NW_016812995.1:140113-158131 GCF_001698545.2 Rhinopithecus bieti | reverse complement strand
CCCGCCGAGTTGCCGGTTCCTGCCAGGCCGCGCCCCCGCTAGTCCCGCCCCCGTCAGCCCCGCCCCGCCCGCTCACCCTTCCCGCCGAGCTTCTGGTTCCTGCTCCGCTTCTCAGACCAAGTCCGGAAGAGCTGCTTGAACGCGGCCGACTCGGCACCGTCGTTCAGCACCTCCACGTTGGTGTAGGTTGGGTAGCCCTTGGCCTGGATGAAGCCCTGGGGCAGAAGGCACCGTCAGTCCTGCGACCCGAGAGTCCACTGCTCCACTCCCGCCCCTGGGGACCTACAGCTCTGGGACAGCCGAGCTCCAAGAAGCGTTAATTAACCGAGCTCATGACCCACTTAACGAACTGACTGTGTCACCACCAACTTCTCTGAGGTCCCTGAGGGCAGGCAGGGTCCCCTTAGTCCAGGCCTCGGGCAGGACAGGCCATGTCAACCCTCATGGACCCCAGACAGAGCCCCGTCTCCTCCCCAGCCCCACCCTCAGAAAGCAGGGCCGCCCAGTCAGTAAGGCCCCACACCTGAAGGCAGGGCCACGTGCCCCTTTTATATATGGTTTCTCAGTGGCCACCTGGTCTTCAATCTCAGGGCTCCCAAGGCAGGGCTACCTCCCCTTTAAGACTCCAGCATAGGATTTCCCAACTCAAACTCCAGGGGAGGGCTGATTCCTCCCTTAGACCCCGGGGCAGCGCTGCGTCCCCACTCAGACAGCAGGACAGTGCTCTGTTCCTCTCAAACAGAGCCCCGGGGCTCACCACAGCCCGGCTGAAGGCAGCCTTTCTCTCCTGGAGGCTAGACATGCGTCCCTGCCACACATAGATCTTGAAGCCACCCTGGTCCAGGATGTAGACGTCCTGGGAGCAAGGGTGGGGCTGGTCAGTAGGTGGTCCAGACTGGGCTGGGGTTGTGGGTGGGGAAGGATGCGAATAGCTGGGGCCAGGACTTCCTCACCTCCTCCTGCAGCAGGTCCTGGGTCAGTGGGGGGGTCGCCAACTCCACGACCACCAAGTCTTTGCCCTTCTCATAGACACTGGGGGAACAGGAACCCAGGAGTGACCAGCCCAGCCCCTCCCTGACCTGGCTCCACTCCAGCCCCTCTTAGGACCCCACCCCAGCCCCTCAGAGACAGAAGGCATGGGGGCTGGAGCCCTGAGTTGTAGTCTTGACTTGACCGCAGCCTTGCTGTGGAGCTTTAGGCAGCTCCCTGACCCTAGCAGGGCACCACAGTCCCCCGTATGTACAATAGGTTTCTCAGCAAGGCAGCCGCACACCATGGAAGAGTACAGGCTGGGCCCATGGTCCATATGACATGTCCCAGAAACCCAGCAGCCTTTGCTGGAGGACTTTCTAGGGATGCCGTGTTATTGCAGTAGTGATGGACACGGAGTCCTGGACTGTCCCATCCACTCCTGCCCACCCCAAGGGTACTTACTGGTACAGGCGAACACTGGCCTTCTGCAGCTGGTTGATATCTTTGCTGGGTGTGGCGGCACGCAGGCTGCCCACCCTGCGGCCCAGCACAGCTTCCATGATCTGCATGAGGTCCGGGGCTTTGGCCTCATCATCCACCACACCAATCTGTGCACGACCACCACGTTCCCTGTCCCGGAGGCTGTAGGTCAAGGCCAGCCCCTGCGGGAGAGAACCTGGCAGTCAGGGTGTCACCAGTGTGCCCCCTCACAGCACAGCTTTCTCCTGTCACTGCTCAGCTCCCAGAGGCTGGTGGGGAGAAGGGCTGGTGTCCCCTCATCCTGGCATCCAGGGGGACACCAACAGTGCAGGGTCTGAACTCAGCTTGTAACTCGTAGATGTTTCTTGGATTGTAGCAGAGAGCCAAGCCCACCTCTTGGGGTGGCTGAAGGATGGGCACCTGGAGGACCATTCCCCCCCAAGCCCCGTACTCCCCAGTTCCTTGGGCAGACACTTACCCGAGCCTTCTCAGAAATGCTGGTCTTGGGCCCATTCCACTGGATCATCATCTTGCCTAGGTCCAGCAGGAAGATGTCACCCTTATTAAAGCTGTTCCAGGAGAGCTCCACCTGCCAGAGCCAGGAGGAGCAGGGAGGGAGACAGGGTGTCATACCACCAGCATCCGCTAGAGGGGAGCATAGCTGGGATGTGTCGCGTGTGCATGAAGCTGTATGCAACTGGGTGTACTAGGCATGTGTGACTGTAGATAATGCTGCATTTCACAGGGTGTACACGACTTATGACATTTCTCAGTGCATATCTGTTGCTGTACATGTGTACATGTACACATGTATACAGGTGGAGTGTATCTGTTTATCTTTTGTGTGTGTGCATATACACACGTATGTATGTGGGCACATCACATGTGAAGAAGTGTGTGTGCTCATGGTGACAGTGTATACGTATGGATGAAGAGTCTCCAAATGGACACACTTTTGAGAGTAAAAGGGAGTACTTTAGATAATTATGCCAGGATAATAGGAGAAACATGGGGCTTCATGGTGTCCCTGAATGACCAGAGATGTATGGTCACTGGGTCTGTGGGTGACATGCAGAGCCTATGTGGGATTGTCTGTGTGTCACAGGCTGCCTATACAGACTCACTTGCATACCTCAAGGGTTACCATTCACACTGTAGATGTTGTACACCTGAATGTTCATTACACCAAATTCTGGCCAGATGGCAGTAAAATGTTTTGTTCTAACAAAACCAGTACTTTCCTGTAATTTCCTGACAGATGGAAGAAAGGGACACTGTGTTCTGATTTGCACAAGGGCACTCAATGGACCAGAGGAGCACCTGGGGATAACAGTGGGAGACAGTGTGTGTGCATATGTGTGACAATGACAACGTGTGTGAGAGAGTGTGAGGTTAGGCACTCCCCAAGTTTTGCACCACCTCTCACTGTGTTGCTAACAAGGACCATTCACAGGTGCCGTATCGTCTGCCCCATCTGCCCAAGTTCTTTTTTTGGTTTTAGAGACAGGGTCGGGTCTTTCTCTGTCACCCAAGCTGCTGGAGTACAGTGGTGTCATCATGAATCACTCCTGGGCTCAGGTGATCCTGCTGCCTTAGCCTCCCAAGTAGCTGTGCCCAGGTTCTCAATACGTCCATGTGACAGATGCAGAAACATAAGGTCCGGGGAGCAGAGGCAGAAGTGGGGCTAGAAGCCTGGTGTCCTCTCCATTCTCTTCGTTCAAGACCATCTGGGAATGCTGACAGCTCCTTGTTCCCCACACCCCCAGCCAATTTCCAACTTCCTTATACCTCAGTACACCCAGTCTGAGCCGAGTCCAGAGGTCAAGAGGCTCCCCTGGCAGCCTCACCTCAGTGGCAGACACGTGCTTCCTCCCTTTGATGTGCAGCAGTCGCTGGATGTTGAAAAAGTTGGTCTCCACATGCTTGAGGTCAGACGCTAGGCCTCCCTTCCTGTAGCTGAGGAGGGAATAGCAGGAGGGTATATACTTTCTGTGTATGTGAGAACACAGTCTGCCATATGCACGAATGACTGCAGATGTGAGCACATGCACATACGTGCCTGCTTCATACATGCACGGGAGTCTGTGTGAACACATGTATGTATAAGTACATGGGTGCACCATAGGCATGATATGGCATTCGTTTCCACTGTTCCAGTGCACTTCCATGCACGTCATGTGGACACATACATATATGTGTACATGTAACCATACAATTTGGGGGCACAGTGTCCTAATTTGTTTATCCCTGCGCCCGTAAGGGCGAGGATGTAAGTCTAGATGGTGAGTACATGAAAATGGGCAACAGTATATATGTGTGTAGGTGAACATGGATATTCACACATGTCCATCTATAGGTGGACTTACATGGGGGTGGTGTTTCTGCATCTGTGCATATGCTTGTGTGCATGTGTTCATGTATATGCTATATGCATATATAGGTTCAACTGTATGAAATGGAAATGATCAAATAGCAGCAATTTCCTATACTGCCAAATATATTGCAAATGTTAATTTAAAACACCTGTGAAGCAATTTACAGCAAAAGACATATTCCCACCAGCACGGTAATATAAAAGTAAACTCAAAGCAACATTGGTGTCTGCTCCTAGGTATATACCAAGGGAAATGAAAACATTTGTCCACACGAAAACTTGTATACAAATGTTCATAGAAACACATTCATAGCAGCCAAAAAGTGGAAACAACCCAAATGTCCATTAAGTGATGAATGGATAAATAAAATGTAGTATATTCATAAAATGCAATATTACTTGGTAATAAAAAGAAGTCATAACACATGCTACAACATGGATAAACCCCGAAAACAGTGTGTTAAGCAAAAAGAGTCCGTCAGGGAAGACCACTTGTTGAATGATTCCATTTCTATGACATGCCTGGAAGAGGCAAATGTATAGACAAAGTAGATGAGTAGTTGCCTAGGGCAGGGGATGGGGGTGTTGGAGGGAAATGGGGAGTGATTGCAAAGGGGTATGGGACTTCTTTTTAGGGTGATGAAAATGTTCTAAAATTGATTGTGGTGATGGTTGCACACAACTGTTAAAAATCACTGACATGTATGTGTACTTTAAATGGGTGAATCGTATGGTGTATGAGTTGTATCTCAATAAAGTGTTACCTAACCCCTCCCGGCTTTCCCCATTCAGGGATGTGGACGATGGCCACCCTAAGACTGCCCCAGCCCAGGCACCGCCTCCACGGCTCCGTCCTGCCCCCGGCCGCCCCTGCACTCACATGATTCCCGAGCGGAAGTAGCTGCAGAAGCAGTCGGACTCGTGGGCCTGCGCCTCGCAGTGTAGCACGGTCTGGGCCCCCAGCTCCTCCTGTAGGCACTGCTGGAAGGCTGCCGCAGTGCCCTGCGCCTCCGCACCTGCCTGCTTCCCGACCCAGTAGTGCAGGTCGCTGGACGCCCCCTGCGTGGCCTTCGGGCTCTGGGGAACCTAGAGTCCGGGTGTTTGTGTATATGTGTTGCGGGGAAGGCGGAGGTGCGGGTGAAGAAGGGGAGGATGTACCAAGGGCCATGGGGCTTCCGCGGAGATCAGGAAGGGGGAGGGAAGGGCTAAGAAGCCTCAACGGTAACCGCCCCATTGTGGGATGTGATTCTCGGGCTCTCAACTTGCCGCTTCCCAGGGGCAGAGTTTATGTCTGTGCCACGGTCTCCCCAATGCTGGGCCATGTCACCCCTCTCAGACAGACTTCCCCAAGCGACTCACGTGGAGGATGACATAGCAGTGTTCCTCAAAAAAGTTCCCGTAAGCCCCCTCGGGTACCGGCACCATCTTCTGGTTCTGGGAGAGGAGAGTGCCCTGTAACAACTCAGGAGATCCCTACCCATGACACCCGCTAGGGTGGGGTGGAGGAGGACGCTCTGAGTTGGGGGCGGGAGAAGCCTGGTGTGGGAAACCCCACGCTCTTCCATGTCACCAACTCTCCTATCTGGTCGTGCCTCTCACCTCAGTGATCCATATGTGGAGGCCTCCCTGGATGGCTGGGAGGCCCTTGCTGATGTCCATCCTAGGCCAGGCAGGAATATGGGATGACACAAGGAACAAGAGCCAGAGTTCTCAGGTTGGAGACCAACGCCTGGCTACCTGTACAACTTCATTATAGAACATGACTTTTATTAGGAGGGCTCTGTAAACACACAAATGTCAGCACACAGACTATGAAGACTGACAGATTCTGCAGCAAGTGACAGGCTCAGTTGATATGAGTGGGTTGGGCAGATTAGGCATAAACACTTGACAATTTTTTTTTTCAGTTTTTTCGAGACAGGGTATTGCTCTGTCACCTAGCCTGCAGTGCATGATTCGAACACACTTCACTGCAACCTCCACCTTCTGGGTTCAAGTGATGCTCCTGCTTCAGTTGACAAATTCTTGAAACAGAGCTGAACTCTGTATAAACACAGGCTCTGCAAACAGCCACAGGCTCTGCAAATAGCGATTTAGCTTGCTTGAGTCTGTGCTGTGTGGTTCTGCGTGTGCAGAGGAGGGAGAGAGTGAGAGGGCAGTGAGTGACAGTGACATGGAATGAGAAGTACCTGGGGGAAGGAAGGGACCCTCACTTCTGTCGATTTTGTTATGTCTCGGCACTTCATACTCAATTACCTGAGGCTTCCCTGCACCACGCCTTCAGAAACCTGTGTGTGAGGTTTGGTCCAAAAGTCACTTCTTTCTGAATCTCTCACTCAGGGTGACCCTGGTGTGTTAGTCCTTCCCCCTCCCCCTCCACTCCCACTATGTCTTATCAATAGCAGGAACAGCCTTGGCTCCAGGCAGAACAAGGCAAGGGGACAGAGTTACAGAATCAGGCGTGGTACAATAGGTGGCATAGAGTGGCTCACATTCCTTACACCTTTGTTAGGGCCCTTGGTTTGGCCCTGGTGAGTTCACAGTACACTGTGGCAACACCCAACAGGTAGCCAAGGAAATGTGGTGGGAGCGGAGGAGGCTGTGGGGCAGCAGGGGCAGAGTGGGCGGTCCTTCTAGGGGGTTAGAGCTGGGTTTAGCTCACAGCTCCTCCCGCACCCTGTGGAAACCATAGGATGGTTGTTGGCTGCTGTCTCCCTCACCAGAGCATCAGATTCCTGAAGGCAGGGGTTTGTCCTCTTGTTTACTGTGGGATCCCAGCTGCCTGGCCCCCAGCAGGTACTCGGTAAGTAGTTGTTGAATGAGTGAAGCGTGCTGTCCTATGACAGGACTGAGTGAAAGTGAATGGAGAAGGGAGCCGTCCCACACCCTAACTGCCCCAGGATCTGTTGCCACAATTGATGGCCTATTGGTGTGACAATGACATGAGTGACAGGCAGACATAGTGACCATGAAAAGGTGATCTCAAGCAACAGAAAACGTGAGGACGTTGGGTGGCAAGCAGGATGACATGCAATGGTGGCCATGTAGGACACTGAGTAACAGGCAGAAATAGTAACCAGTGACAATTACCAGAGGCCCAGGCAGGCAGTGACCAGAGGTGCAGACAGAAACTGTGAGCTGTACGTAGCTCATGGAAGAGTGCAACTCGGTGACAGAGTGTCAGAAAGACTACTGGATGGCCTCAGAACAGTGGCAACCAGGGCCCATGGGGGACAGGAAAGTCAAACTGGCAGCCAGAATGTTGGGACTCAGCTGATGTCACTGGGAGGGGCAGCATCGCCCCCAGGGGGCCAGGAGCCTGTCTGATATCCAGCCCCAGCCTGTGGAGCCAGACCCTCAGCCAGGAGGGCTGAGGTCCCACTCCCATGGCATCTGTGTTCACTCTCTTCCACCTGGGCTTCAATGGGGAATGGGTGCTCAAAGATCGGGGGCCTCCTACCTCTCCACAGTGCCGCCTCCAGCCTTCCAAGCCCTCCTGCCCTCTTTCCTCTGGGGAACTCCCCACAGTGCCCCCTCCAGCCTCCCAAACCCTTCTGCCCTCTTTCCTCTGGGGAACTCCCTTTCACCACCTTCCCAAGTGGGAACCCTCCTACCCCTGGTCCTCTCCTTCCTCCTGGAAGCCCCTCCTTCTCTTCCCTGGGGGTGCGCTTCCTCCACCCAGGGCTCCTTTCTCTTCCAGATGCCCAGTTCCTTCTCTGGTTTCCCTTTCTCTCCCCATGCCCCACGCCTCCCCTTTTCCAAGATTTCCCTCTGTCCCTGCCTGGTGCCCCTGCCTCTGCCTGGCTCTTCCTTCTCCCTGTTGGTTTCCCCTCTCCCCTGGGATCCTTCCCTTTTTCTCCTATTTTTCCTTCCCAGGCACTTCCTCCTTTCCTGGTTCCCTGTTTTCCCCTACACCCTTTCCTGTCTCCCTCCCCGCCCTCCCTACCCAGGTCTTCCCTTCTCTTCCCCGGGTTCCCCTGTCTTTCCCGGGGCACTCCCTACCCCCTTCACACACACCCTCTTCTCTCTTCCTGCCCCTCATGTCCCTGGGTGCCTCCACTCTCCTAGCTCTCTCCCTCCTCCAGTGCCTCTTTCTCTCCCTACAGGAGCCCTTCCTTCCTTTGTGGGTACCGTTGAAGGGAGCCAGAGATTACCTTGCCCAACTTCCAGGGAGCAGGGAGTGGTGCCGCCCTCTAGAATGAGGGGAAAGGATGGGGCCAGGGTTGGGGGCAGGCACACTCAGTCTGTGGGCCACAGACCTCCCTGCCCTTCTACAAAATCTGCCACTTTCTTCTCCTTGGGCTGCCTGCCACAGTTGCCCTGCCCCATCAGTGTTTTCACCTGCTGGGCTGCTGCTGCCTCCCAATTCTGCCGCCAAAGCTCTGTGGCCCTGAGCCCTGCAACCCTGTGCTCTATGCCCTTGAGTTGAATAGCCCACTCTCTGCCCTACTGGTTCCCTGGAACCCCCCCACACACACACCCTGCCCAGGCCTACCTGCTGGAAACTGCTCCCGCGCCTTCACCCTGCCTGTGAGCAGTGCTGGGCCTGGCACAGGGCCAGTCTCTGCCTCCCAACTCCTGGCCCTTGCCACTGTAACTGAATCCCAGCTCCTGCCCTGCAGGACACACCCCACCACACAGCACTCAGCGGGCTGGGCATTCACTTAGTTAGTCAGTCAACAAATATTGAGCAAGCCATCTGGGGGCCAGCGCCCTCCCCAGGGCTATGGCTAAGTCTCCCAAGTCTCACTGCCTGGGTACCAGTGGCCAGAGAGAGCAGGGGATGGAGGCCTGGACTGGGCTAAGTGGTGAAGTGTGGAAGATACTGGAATTTCCTTCTCTGGAGTACTAGATGGGCCCCTGATCCCTCACCCAGGGTGGTGGGCTCCCCCTGGACCAAGAGGGCCAGGCCACTCCAGCAAACTTTAGGAGGAAGTAGGACTGAGGGTGGGGGCTGTGGGATTAGGCTCTGTAGGACCCAGCTCACTTCAGGAAGGGAAGGTGGCCAGGGCTCCCTCTAGATATTTCTGCTGTCCCTACCCAAATGTGAGCTCACTGCCTGGCACAGCCCTCCTCAGGGAACCCCGCTACCCATCATGGGAGAGGCCAGTCCAGCTCTTGCAGCAGACACCTCTCGCTCACCTCAGCTGCCACCCACTGCCACTCTCTGTCTCTCACTGTGGGGTGGAGGGGCTGCAAATAGAGCCTTCCAGAAACTCCAGGGGCACAACCTCCTCTTGGCAGCTTAGGGCAAGGCCTCAGTCCGAGCCAAGGCCCAGCCAGCATGGGCTGTCCCATCAAAGCCACGCTGCTAAAGCCTGCCCACTGCCCACTGCCCAAGACCCTCTCCCTGTGCTGTCTTCACCCCACAAAGGTCTCTGTCACAGGGGTCCGAGGATTTGGGGACTCGGGGCAGTCTGTGCCCAGCAGGACCTATAGCTAGTGTGTGACTGTGTTTAATAGACACAATGCAGGGTCCCTGTGTGTGAAGGGATGCCTGTGTCACAGGCACTTGGTCTGTCCCCATGTGTGCCATTGCCTGTCTGATGTCATATATGTGCCTGTGTCCTGGCATGCCTGTCTAATCCCCACTTGGGACAGGGACCCTGTGTGTGACAGTGGCAGTGTATCCGCCGCAGCTGTGCATACCTTTTTCCCTGTCTCCTTTTGTCCCGGTGCCCAGGAAGACTCTGTGTCCTCATTTCTTCCCACTGACTCTTCCCCCATCTCCCCTCAGCCCACCCACTCTGTTGGTCTTGGTTCTTGAATTCCCTGGTAATGGCTCTTTCCTAAGTCACCAATGTCCACTCTCATCCAAGCGGCAGTCGGTTCAGTCACCATTGTTCCTTCCCTCTTACTCCACCCATCTCCCTCAGTCCTCTAAATGGCAGCAGGTGCAGAGCTCGGGCCTTCACTCCTGTTTGTTTTCTAGTTACCTTCCCAGTTCCAGTCTGAAGGATGCAAATACCATGGAAACACAAGCGTCTCCCTGACCCAACTCCCCTGAACTTGCCCCAGCCTAGGTCTCCATCTTCCATCTGGTCATATCTCTCCCGGCACGTTTGGCCTCACACTTAACATTGCCTCAGGCCCCTCCCAGATCTACCCTTTCTGAGCCCCAGGAACATGTTCATCGTGAACATCCAGTGGGTGCTTAGGCCCCAAACCTGCAGTTGCCTTAGTTTCTCTCTCCCCCAAGCCACTGGCCAGTCTGCGGCTGGTTCATGGTGGATCCTGGCTCTGGCCCTCCCTCTCATGCCTCCTGCGTGCTCCGGAGCCAGCCTCCCTCTGTGTCTCTGGGTCTGCCTGGCCACTGCGGCCATCCTCCCACAGTATCCAGAGGGATCTTTTTTCCTAAGATTTAAAAAATTGTGGTAAAATATAAAAAATCTTTTTTTCACAAGATGTAAAAAATTGTAGTAAGATATACTTAAAATTTACCATTGCATCCCCTTTTTATTTATTTATTTGAGACGGAGTTTCGCTTTTGTTGCCCAGGCTGGAGTTGCAATGGCGCAATCTTGGCTCACTGCAGCCTCCGCCTCCTGGGTTCAAGTGATTCTCCTGCCTCAGCCCCCTGAGAAGTTGGGATTACAGGTATGCACCACCACATCCGGCTAATTTTGTATTTTTAGTAGAGACGGGGTTTCACTATGTTGGTCAGGCTGGTGGTGAACTCCTGACCTCCAGTGATCCACCCACCTCAGCCTCCCAAAGTGTTGAGATGACAGGCATGAGCCACAACGCCCGACGTGTATCCACTTTTAAGTATATGGTTCTGTGGTGTGAAGGACACTCATATTGTTGTGCAACCGCTGCCACTATTTCCAGAATTCTTTCATCTTACAAAACTGAAACCCTGCACTCATTAAACAGAGACTCCCCATTGCCCCCAGCCCCTTGCAACCACCATTCTATTTTCTGTCTATGATTTTCACTAACTAGAGGGAAAATTTAACCTCAGAATTTAACCATAAACCCGCTCACACCATCCCCCTCTCCAAACCTTCCAGTGGCTTCCACTAAAACTGGGATGAAATTCTCAATGGCCGTTCCCAGCTGCCTCTCCCATCACTCTTCGAATGGCTCACTGCGTTCTGGCAATATGATTCCTCGTGTCCCTTGAAGACGCCCAGGTCGTTGTCTGCAGACCTTTGCACTGCAGTCTTCTCTGCCTGGAAGTCCCACTCTGTATCTTCCCGTAGCTGCTCCTTTACTGCATTTAGGCCCCAGCCAAAATGGCAGCCCTGCAGAGGGCCCTTCCTGCCCTCCTTAGCCACAGCAGTCTCCCTCCTCAGACATCACCACTTTCCTCATCATGGTGCTCCAAGAAGCTGGTCTTGCTAAGTGGGATCTTTGGTTAGTCTCTGTGTCCCAGCTGGACTGTGAGTCACTGTGGGCGGGGCCTTGCTCACGTCCACCTGTGTGTAGAATGGTGCCCGGCATACTGCAGTTGCTTAATAAAATGTTTGCTGACATGTTTCTGTGGCCTGCACCTGACCCAGTGTGTGTGTGTGTGTGTATGTATGTATGTGTGTCTGGATCCTTTACTGGGCTCAGTCCTCCTCCTCTGAGAAGCTGAGGGGGTGACTCCTCTCCACTTTGGTTGTGGGCCAGATACCCCAGCTGGCACAATCCAGTGTCAGCAGCTTAGTGGGGGGCACGAGAACTTCTCCAAGGCCTCACCCCTCAGAATTGTCTCGGTGTCTGCAAACCAGAAGATGTCACCTGGGCAGAACTGCCCTGTCCAGAACCACCTACTCTGTAACCTGTGATCCCAGGCCCAGGAGAGATGGCAGTCTGGCCTTAGAACCTGTCCTCAGGCCACGATGAGCAGCACTGCCTTGAGTCTGGCCTGGGCAGCCTCCGGCTCATGGCTGTCACACCCCAGACACACAGAGGGGAAACTGAGGCCCAGGGCAGGCTCACAGGCAGCCAGGTGCTACAAGAATGGGAGGGTGGGATGCCTAGCCTTTCCCTCCCTCCTCCCCCTAGCAGGAAAGGGGTCCCACCACCCCACCCCCATCCCTACCTCCGCCCCTCTTCAAGGGGGCCTGCCGGGAGTAAAAAGGGCCCTGAGCAGAGTTTGCCTTGCTAGCAAAGCCCTGCCCTCTTCCTGCCCCAGCCCCCCTTAATCTACCACCTCCTCACTCAGCAAGTTTCCAGGGCTTGGGGCCTACTTTGTTCCTGCCTGGCTTGTCTCCAAGGCCCAGCCCGCTCCATGTCAATATTGACCCAGGTGAAGGAGTGGCCCCAAGCTAAGTCCAGGCTCCGCCCTGGTTTCTCTGGGCTCAGGCATCCTCTCCCAGGCTTCATCCCCCAGGCGTTCTCCAGTCTCTCCCAGGCAGGTGCAGAATGTTGCCTCTGTGGAGTCTGGGCTCTGTAAGGAGCGTCCCTCCCTGAGGGCAGACAGAGAAGTGAGGACTGGAGCCCACTGCTGGAGATGCCCTGGCTCCTCATGCTGGAGGGGAGCAGCCATGGGCCGGCGTGTGTCCCCACATCTGGTGGTCCCGCCTTGGGCTGTAGGATGTGGAAGGAGCTGTGGCAGTGGTCACTGGGGCTTGCATAGGCTGGAAGTGACTCCTCCCAAGGACACCACAGGAACCGCTGGGTGAGAGGACAGACCAAACACCAACCCTGGACCCCTGCAAACAGGTGTCACTGCCTTGCCCACTGTGGTCCTGCTCAGCAGCACGCCCACCCATTAGGACCCAGCTTGGGTCAGGAAAGACCCTGGCCTGTTGGAAGGGTGGTGGTGCAAGGCTGGGGTCCGTGCCTAGTGGCAGTGTGACCCTTCCAATGTGCAGTGTGGGGCTCCACTCTGCTCCCCACCTGTGTGAAAGCAGGTGCTGTCAGCCAGGCTGGGGTCTTATCAGGCCTCCCTCCTCACTCCTGCCTTGGGAAAGGCTCCCAGTGCCCAGGTGGGCTTTTCTCTATACTTTTCTGGATTTTCCAAGTTTTTGGCAATGAACATGTATATGGCTGATCTTTCAGGTAAAGCAACATGTCATTTTCCGCAAAGCTCTGGCCACAGCTCCTTTGCCACACCTGGGCATCAGGCCTGGAACAGTTTTGGAGGACTTGCCTTTCCTCTGTAGCCAGTCAGAGCAGGGGGTCTCAGCCCTGGCTGCCCTTTCCAGTCTTCTTGACACTTAAAAACATGGTGCAGGTCCCCATCTGCTGAGATCGGAAATGGTCTGGGGTGGACTTGAGGGATGTATGTTCGAGACCCCTCAGGTAATTCTAGTGTACAGCTGCAGCCAGAGCTGAGAACCACTACGCCAGGAGAGGGAGCTATAATAGAGGCTTGGGGTGGAAAGCTCTGGGGCCATGTCCTCCTCCCGATGGCCTCTGTTCTCAGAGGTCAGGCTGGTGGCCATGCCAGTTGGTGGCTCTGGGCCTTGAACAGCCTGCTGACCCATGGCCAACCCTGGCACAGATTTATCGTGCAAGCATTCCGGTTACTCCACAACTCGGCCACAAGCCCTCAATGCACTCATCCATAAGCTCAACAGAATGTTCATCAGCTGATGTGCCACTGTTCCCAGACTGACTTTTCCCAGCCACTCCTTCCCACCCTCCTGAGCTTCCTGCCCATTCCTTGGTCGTGTAACACACACAGATGACATGTGCTCAAACTAGAAAACACGGAAGGCATATCTCAGCATGTCTAAGTCCCCAAATAAGTGCCCTCTTGACGCCCCATGTGTCCTTCCCACCTATTTCAGAGATCGGTGGACACTCATGAGGATACCTCAGCCTCAGGCACTGCCACAATTCTCAGCCTTTTATCTGTTTGCCTATTTGCAAAGGTGTGAAGCAGTGGGGTACAGGGTTGATGCCAGAGAAAGTGAGAGGGACAGAGAGGGCTGGGGAGCAGAATGAAGGACACAGCCTAGGAGTCTGGAACCAGGGGAGGAAGCTGTGGTGACTTCTCTCTGGCTGGCTAGCTGCTCCACTGTGACGACAAGGAACCTAGAAGCACGGGACAGGCTTAGCTGTGGGGTATTTGGGGTTTTGTCTCTGGGTAAATATTAGGTCTCCTGGGCTGATACACATACTGTGTCCTGAGTTATTTGGGATGAATATATGTGCCTGGTAGAATCCTGTATCTTGTGATAGAGCAGACTGCAGAGCTTTGTCTCACTGGCGTGTTTTCTCATCCACAAAATGGGGATAAGACCTACCTTATGAAATTGACACTGGTACTATCTGAATCAGATATCATTATGAACAGAAAGAGTCCTGAGAGTGGCGAAGCCATGTCCAAGACCCTGCCAGGAGTCCCTAGCAGAGGAGGACTCACTGCCTCTCTCACCTGCATGTACAGAGGGACTGGGGTCAGGACACTGGTGACAGAATGTCTCATTGCAAGAAACTGCCTGGGACATCCTGACTCCTCTTCCGACTCCTTGCCATGCTTCATCTGGCAATCATCTCAGTCACTGTGCCCATGGGGATGGGGATGGGTTTAGGCACCACATATAATGTCTGTGGCTCTTATGGAATGGGAGGTCCCAGTTCTCTCAGGCTGAATTTTCAAGTCTGCTGGGAGGGCTGGAATCCTTGTGGGAGGACAGTGAGCCATACCGCTTCTGAAGAGAGGAAGCCAGGAGGCTGAACATCAGTCACCCTTGGAGTGACAGGCAATTTGGGTGGGATGGAGGAGCTAGAAGATCAGTCTGTGGCTCCTGGAGTGCTGCAGCCTGACTCCCGTCCAACCCTGTTCCCCAGAAGTGGGGATAGCAGGAGACCCAAGGTGATGGCATGAGGCTGCGCAGGAGGTGGGGAAGGGAGGGAGGAGAGGCGCTGCTGGTAGAAAAGCAGTCCATCCACAAGAGAGCGCAGTTTCACATGTTTATTTTTGGCAGGAAAGAAATCATTGCAAACCTTTTGATTGACAATACTCGCCCCTGGAAACATGCACATTCCACATGTAGCATTTCCCAAGTAATGCTGGATTGTTTATAACATTCAAATATCCAACAGATATCCATGACTACCCAGACACCAGCATCTCCACTACCTGGGGTGGGGGAGGGTGTGTCAGTCTGCAAAGAAGCTCCTGGGAGAATGGAATAGGAACAGACATGATCAAATTTACAGTACAGTAGGAACAGAGGCAGCCAGTCAATTATGAACAGTTAACTGCAAGTACGTCAAGCCATCCACTCTTCTCAAACCCTGGCATGCCAACTGTCCAGCACAGCACCTTTAAGAGCAGAGGCACAAACGTAGGAGTGTTTGACCATAGGGCTGTGTGGTTCTGGATTTTTTATTAGAAAGCCATCTTTAAAAATACAGGGTTGTAAAATGTTGCCAGGTTATAGACTTAACGAATTTTTTTTTTTTTTAAACACCAAAAATTCAAATGCTGCAACCATGACAAGTCAGCATCATTAGGGCATCCTCGTGTCCCCAGAGACATCTCATCAAAATTGCACCACGTCAAAGGACCTTCCTCACCATCAACTGTGGCAGGTGGCATTCCTTTTTCAGTATGCAAATGCATTACTTACAAACAGCTAATGCATGGAACCACAGACCAACACACAGGATTCCAGAACAAATGGAAGACAGAGCATTAACAACATTGGGAGTGCCCGTGCACTTCCACCAGAGGCCTGGCCAGAGAAGTCATAACATCATAGTGGGCTGGAGTCCACAAACCCAAGGTGTCCTGTCCCAGAGCTTAATGTCAAAAATACTTCTCCAGAAGACTAGTTTTAAACCTGGTACAGAAAGAACCATGGAAACTCAGGAGGTCAGGGTTCTCTTTTGACTAAAGAGTTGGGGGTATTTTGGTAACATGGGAAGTATATGGCACAGAGAAGTGGCTAACAGGTTTCATTAGGTTTCAAAGCCCACAATTTAATAAATGGTAATAATTAAAAACAATACCCGTATTTACCTTAAAAAACATAAACCCCAAACATTCATCTCATTTCTTGGCCTTATGCTAGAATTCTATTGCTTCATTTACATGTAGATGATAAAAAATATATATAGATATAGATATAGATATTTTGATTATATACATAAAGCAGGTTCAAGGGTTAAAATAAAAACAGAATTTTGGAGTGTGATCAAATAAGGTGCACAGATTCCAGAACCCTCAGAGGGCCTGCTGGCCCTCCCAAGACATTCTGTGTCTGTGGTAGCAGGAGCTGGGCCCCGTCCCTAACAGCTCTGCACTGGCTTAGTGCAACGGTGCTCACAGTTTCAGGAACTACTAGGTGAAGTGTCTGGCTCAAGCCTGCCAAGTGTCTTCACTCCATCATCAGAAGTGGAGCACTATTCCTAGGTTCGATTCCCCTGCAATATTTTACGATTTCCATCCTCTTTGCCCCCTCTTCCAAATAAGGCCCTGTGATGCCAACGAAGGGGGCATGGTTGAGGGTCTAAGGCTCTCATTAGGGCCTAATTCTGTGTGGATATCAACACATGACAGACACTTGACTGCAACATTCAAGACATTTAAGGCAGTGGGTTCATTTAATGACTATTTTTCCAAATAATAAAGGTTTGTGGCATGGGCAGCTCTACCACGTAACTGTCATTATCTGTGGTAATACCTAGCAAGGAGCTGTTCTATTTGAATTGGCAAGTGGATTACTGGGTTTGGAACACTCAGAATGCTGGGAGACCTGTTTATCCCCGAATACTTACTTCCCTTCTGAATATTCACACAGTAGTCCACAGACAAAAAGTGCTGTTGGGAGGACGTAATTGGCAGCTGGCTTCATTACTTTGTGAATGAAAACAAAGCAAAGATATTTTACTTTGACCCCCGATTTCCAGTCTTGTTAATGCCAGTCACTCCCGCCAGAATGCTGGCTGAAGACCAACCCACAGAGGACTAAGGCAATGGTGCCAACATGAAAGGGTCCTTTTAAATTGTTTTTAAGAGCAATACTTTACAGACTGTCTTGTTGTCAAACAAGGAACATGGCACTGCTTAAACACCAAACTGGGAAAGGTTGCAGAGAGCCTGGGCTCTCCCTGCGGGGAGGCAGGCTTTCCTCTCCCCGGTTTGGGGCATTGAGTCCCACATCTAGACAGGCTTCCCCAACCCTTGGCTCAGAAATAGGCTGTGCTTCAAAGGAGAAGACCAAGAGATGGACTTGGGCCACATCAGCTTGGTGGCTGGTTGAGGCCACAGGTTCTCAAGAGAGAACAGTCAGCTTATTTATCAAACAGGATCTGTTACTGACTGCAGTTTAAAATCCATGCCACACCTAAGTGGTGCTTTGGCCCTTTTGCCTTTGTACCCTTCAGTGGCCAATGCCAGGAAAGGGTTACAGGTGGTGGAGGCTGCAATGGGGTGGGACACCTCTGTTTTTGACCCTGTCCGAGTTTGTAGCTTAGCAGTGAGCATATTCTGAGCATAGGCACAGTGGCAAAGAACAGTGTAACAGCCGCTGGTCAATTCCATTTGGTGGCAGCGCGGTAGCAGCAAGGAAAATTCCCAAACAGCTCCATGTGTATCCAGCTTTTGGAAAGGAAAGATTTAAAAATCAATAAACAGATTTCTTTTATATCCAAAGGTTTTAGGGTTTCTTGTAACTGCTCTACCCCAAACAATAACAACAAAAAACACAAATGTATGGCAGTAGTGTGAGAGAAGGGACAGGATGTCACTTTTCAAGGGGAAAATGTGACCTCAAGACAAACTTGTCACCATCAGAAATAATAATATAAAAGAATCTATTGTTTCCTAAAGTGTTGAGCTACACAATTGCAGATACATTCCAAACTGGGTCAAAAATGAGTGGAGACAATGACATAGTCATGAAATCCTCCTATCAGGAGCCTGACCCTGCAGCATGCCACAGGTTGTCAGAGCAAAGTCACACCTGTTGGGGGACAGGCTCCTGTGACTCACTCCCCTCCCTCAGCACCCCCCGCCACACACACACACACTACCAGGTTCTAGAAAATTGTCATGTTCATCTTCTTATAGTATCTAAGACAATAAAAGACTAAACATGTCTGGAAATATGTTGTGTAGAAAAATTAACTCTCAGCTTAAAATAACATTCAAAAGGCACTTCATCCTGTAGGAAAGAGATTCTGAGTTGGGTCAGCTGCTCCGAGCTGGGATAGAAGGGGACAGGTGGTCTGCTTGGAAGGGAGGACAGTTGAAAGGAAGTCTGATAGAGATCAAGCTTTTTTTTTTTTTTTTTTTTTTT
>NW_016812995.1:92737-139901 GCF_001698545.2 Rhinopithecus bieti | reverse complement strand
TTTTTTTTTTTTTTTTTTTTTTCTATTTTTTTCTTTTTGGTATGTTTTAAGAAAAGCAAATCCAGTAAAATGCATGTCCCTTTATGAAATTTGTTAAAAGAGTTCTTTTAAAATAGTTGTTTCTGTTCTTAAAAAAACAAAACAGGTAGGCATGGCCACATTCACCCTGTGGCCTGGAGCACAGAGTATCCTCACTTTCAGCTTCCAGGGAGCTGAGGACAGGCAGGTCCCCTGAGGCCAGAGGTTCCAGAGTGCACAGGCGGGAGGCAGGCAGAGGCCGGGGCTACCTATTGCAGAGTCTGTGCAGCATGCTGTACACGTCGTCCTCCCGGCTCAGGCCCTCAAAGAAGGGGATGAGGTCCAGCAGCTCCGTGTCCGTCATGTCATCAAACCAGGACTGCACAGGCACCTGGAAGACAGTGCATGGAGGAGGCAGCAGGACTGCATCTAGCGCTGGGGGCTGCTCCTAACCTAAGTGGGTACCTGGACTTTGAGCATTTTTTTTGGTAAGGACAACTGGTGTCATCATCGTTATCATCATCATTTTGTTTGTTCCCTTGTTCAAATCGAGGCCAATCCAAAGCTAAATGGCTTGGGAGATGGCTCAGGGAGGCAAAGTTAAATGTACCCAGTTTGTATGCATTTGCCTGTTTTGTTTTCCTGCTACAGAAAACGTGGCCAGAGCATAGCATAGAATGTATGAGAACTAGCCTTGCTACTTGCCAACTTCCAAAAGCTCTTTCTACTGCACAAGTCGGCTCCTTGCACCTCAGAGCACTTGGAGTCAGAGGTTACATGCTAACCACTGACAGCGGGGAGCTCACATCCAGGACACAGGAAGGCTTCCACTTAGGGTCATTGTGCAATATTACATCACAAAGAGAAGTGGTAAATTTCCTCCCTTGCTTAACAGTGATTAGTTAAAAGCAGAAGTCTAAAACTGTAGAACATTTTGAAGCTACGGGCAAAGACAGGATTTTCCCTTAGTTTCAGGCACAGGAGTGGCGAGGGGTGGTAGCCAGGGGTACAAAGAAGAGATTTATAAACAAATTTGAATAAACCAAACGTGTTTAAAAGTAACATTTTAGCCCTTTTCCAAATCTAAAGATAGCTTAGAAACACAGACATTTATTACATAATTTTGAAAAATAAAGTAAGGGTTAATAAAGAAATGACTACGCCTAGGGGATGGGGAGCGAGTGGAGGAGAGTGCAGAAAAGAACGGACTTCTCTATCTTTATTTATAGGTTTGATGTCGGAACCATGTAAATGTGTTATAAATTAAAATACAATTAAACCATTCAGAAAAAAAGCAATAAAAGTCAATCTAAGTGTATATAAAATTGGTGACACAACCACACAATTACTTCAAGTGATTTGTGTGCATGTGTGAGACAGGGTCACACACTGTCACCCATGCTGGAGTGCAGCGGTACAATCATAGCTCTGCAGCCTTGACCTCCTGGGCTCAAGTGATCCTTCCACTCAGCCTCCCAAGTAGCTGGGACTATAGGCATGTGACACCATGCTTGGCTCATTTTTTTTTTTTGAGACGGAGTTTTGCTCTTGTTGCCCAGGCTGGAGTGCAATGGCATGATCTCGGCTCACTGCAACCTCCACCTCCTGGGTTCTCCTGCTTCAGCCTCCTGAGTAGCTGGGATTACATGCGCCTGCTGCCATGCCCAGCTAGTTTTTGTATTTTAGTAGAGACAGGGTTTCGCCATGTTGGTCAGGCTGGTCTCCAACTCCTGACCTCAGGTGATCCACCCCCTCGGCCTCCCAAAGTGCTGGGATTACAGGCGTGAGCCACCACCCCCAGCCTTTCTTTCTTCTTTTTTTTTTTTTAGTAGCGATGGGATCTTGCTTTGTTGCCCAGGGTGGTTTCAAACTCCTGAGCTCAAGCAATCCTCCCTCCTCAGCCTCCCAAAGTGCTGGGATTACAGGCAGCCAGGTAAGCCACCAAGCCTGGTATTCAAGTGATTTTAAAACATGGTGTTATAACTATACATCTCTCTAAAAATTCCTAAGCTGCATACAGTTGTCTTATTATTAGTCATAATTTAGTACTGCTACTGAAATTATTCAACATATACTACAGAATAAATCAAATATATAATTATGTTAATATCTTTAGAAATCAAGAGTTGCAGCATAAGATAAAGAGATACAAATACAAAACAAAGAAGCGAAGAAGTTACATAAAAACTTATCTTAACATTAAATTGGAAAAACCAGTATGAACTTATGATTTAGTTTTCTTTCTAAAATATGTCATTTTAGCTCTGCCCTGTAGTATGGGCTAGAAGTAAAGTATATCCCATTAGCAATGAAAATTCACCTAAACTGTGGTCTCTAAATACCACTTCCACTAATAGGAACCAGGCAACATACAAAAATGGGTGGTTCCAGGGCTGAGGCAAGAAATGTTCATGATGAGCCTGGAACATCTTGTTGTTTAAGAAAGCAAGGAAGCTACAGGTTGAGCATCCCTAATCTGAAAAAATCTGAGTTCCAAAATGCCCCCAAAATCCAAAATTTTTTGAGCACTGACATGGCACCACAAGTGGAAAATTCTATACCTGACCTCATGTGCCAGGTGGTAGTGAAAATGCAGGCACATGATACATGGTTTATTTAGTGTCCCCAAATTATAAAAAAAATTGTATAAAATTACCTTTAGGCTATGTGTACAAGCTGTACATAAAATAGAAATGAATTTCATGTTTAGACTTGGTTCCATGCCCAAGATATCCAATTATGTATATGCAAATATTCCCAAATCCTAAAAAATCCAAAATCCAAAACACTTCTGGTGCCAAGCATTTTAGATAAAGAATATTCAACCTATATCAAAGACTTGTTATTTTAAGGGATCTCCATAGCCAAAGGTGAAAATTTGAGAATGCAAAAGAATAACAAATGGGCTGAAACTACAACAAATCCGTGAGTTCATAATGATACTAAAAAAAAATTATTGGCTACTTTTGGAGGCCGCTAGGACACCAACTCATTAGTCTGAAAATAGAAATTGCCATTTTGCAATTCCTCATGAAATAGTGGGTATAGACAATGATCACCAACAACTGCTAAAATTATGAGGTGAGAGGTTCATAGGGAATTTTATAATAGATGGATCAGGCTAACACCACCTGAACCCAATGATCAATTTTAAATCTTTAAAAGTGGGGTAACCTGACATTTTATGCCTCCTGATATATCTTCATAAGCATATAATACCTATGATGTATTCTTTTTTCTTCTTTTTTTTTGACATAGGGTCTTGCTCTGTCACTCAGGCTGAAGTGCAGTGGCATGAACATGGCTCACTGCAGCCTCGACCTCCTGGGCTCAAGAGATCTTCCCACCTCAGCCTCCCAAGTAGCTGGAACCACAGTGGAACCACAGGTGTGTGCCACCCCATCTGGCTAATTTTTCTTTTTTTAAGAGATAGGGTCTTGCCATGTTGCTCAGGCTGGTCTCAAATTCCTGGGCTCAAGTGATCACCTGCCTTGGCTTCCCAAAGTGCTGGGATTATAGGTGTGAGCCATTGCACCTGGCCTCTATGATATATTCTTGCAAAAAAAAAAAAAAATCTAATCAAGCAATAGAGCTCTAATTACTTGTTTAGAGGATATAAGGTGGCTATAAAAACATATTAAACATCATCACAAGGCAGCAGCTGGACAAATCCAGAATGTAGGAGATTTCTACAAGACAAAACACCAGGGCTTCTTCAACAAATAAATGGCATAAAAGAGAAAAGGAGAGGAAAGGGAGATGTTAAGTTTACAAAAGAATGAAGAGACATGGTAACCAAAGCAATGCATGGATCTTTTTGGATCCCCATTGAAATACTCCAAATGCACGACACTTTGAGATGACAGGGACAATGTGACCACAGTCTGGATATCAGACAATGTAAGAAACTATTACTTTGTCAAATCTGACCACGACTTGTGATTATATTAAAAAGGAATCCTTATCCGTTAGAGACACATTACCAAATATATTATGTTGAATTTGATTTACTCAGTAAAATGAACATATTTACATATAAATACATTTGGAGTATTTATTCAAATAACGATTCCACACTAGCCAAATGAATCGCGTTTGAATTGTTTTTGGTTACAAGCAGGACTGCAGAGTTCTGGATTCAAGGAAAGGACTTTTGCAGGCTTTTGTAGAATCTGAGAAGCCTGTGCTTGAGAGGAAGCATCCTCTCCAGGGAAACACGCCTGGTCTAGGGGCCTGATGTGGCAGTGACTGAGGGGTCAGCAGTCACCAGAGGCCCTGGTTGGCCTCTCTTCCCCTGGAAGTGTCGGGCAGCAGGGAGGAAGGCAGTCCCTCTTGCCCTGAGAGTTGTACTGCACCCAGTGAGTAGGCACCGAGAGCTGCCATGGTCCAGGGAGCTTTATGTAGGAAATGTTCCCAATGGGTGCTTTTTAGACATCATGATGAGGTAGCAAAGCTTGGTAGTCTCATTTGAAGACCTTATTGAAGTGTTTTATTCATCTTTTTTTTTTGAGACGAAGTCTCCCTCTGTCACCAGGCTGGAGTGCAGTGGTGGGATCTCAGCTCACTGCAACCTCTGCCTCCTGGGTTCAAGTGATTGCCCTGCCTCAGCCTCCCGAGTAGCTGGGACTATAGGTGCACGCCACCACGCCCAGCTAATTTTTTGTATTTTAGTAGAGACGGGGTTTTACCATGTTGGCCAGGATGGTCTCGATCGCCTGACCTCGTGATCCATCTGCCTCGGCCTCCCAAAGGACTGGGATTACAGGCATGAGCCACCACACCCGGCCTATTCATTCTTAAGAAATACTTCTGTTAAAGAGATCAATCAGGCCTCCTTAGCCTACAGGGGTCATGAAGTCCTAGGCAGTAGCTGGCTCCAGGAGGTTAATGCCAACAGAACCCTTGTCAATAACAATACTAAAAATATTGATAAGACGATACAGGCTTACAGCATTTATCAGTCTCTAGCACTGTTCTAAGTGCTTTTTGTATATTGCCACACTGCAACCTCCAATAATCCTATGAGATCAGCATTCCTATAATTCCCATTTGACAGATGAGGCAACCGAGGCTCAATGAGGTTACATAACTTGCTCAATGACGTGCAACTGCTAAATGGCAGAGCTGGGATTTCATTAGGAAAAGACCCAGAGACCTTCTTTTGTAGGTGCTTAAAAGTGGTGCTTGCCTGGCAAGACAGAGGGCTCAGATGGAGCATGACATTTTCTTTCTTTGGGGCCACTTACTGCATTCTCAGGATGGAAGATGTATGAGGCAGGGGAATTGTCGACAATGATCACTTTGCTCAGCTCCCGCCCAAGGCGACTCAGGTCCTTCACATAGTTCCCACGATGAAAAACACAGGATTCTCTGAAGAGCCGGGCCCGGAACACACCCCAGCGGTCTAGGAGGTCAGCCACAGGGTCTGCATACTGGAAAAGAGGTGTCACAATGAAGGCTGCGTGCCTAAAAGAGTCCCCAAACCCTGACCTACAGCAACAAGATCCAGATTATGTTTTTTAAAAAGGGATTTAATAATTAGATGTGTTTTAGGATCCTGGTTATTTTCCTCTCTGTGTACATAAGATGGCACTGGATTCTTCCATTTCTCTCACATCCAACCCATCAGAAATTGTCAGTTTCATCTCCAAAAATAGCCTGACTCCATTTGCATCTCTCTATTTATATTGCCACCACCCTTAGCCCGGGCCTCGAATCTCTGGCCTGGGATGGCTGTGTGAGCCTCGTGAAAAACCTGTCTTTCTAGCCCATTCACCTAGAAGCTGTCAGAGTGGCCACTGGAAAACATATGTGCGATCGTGTCACTCCTCTGCTGAAAACTCCACTGTCTACACACTGCACTTGGAGTAAAGCCCACGTTCCTCACTGCCGCGTCCCACATGGCCACAGCTGAATGATCTCCATCTGGAGCTCCTGGAGCCACACTGGCTTTAAGCATGGTCAGGACCTTTGTACCAGTGTTCTCCCTGCATGCGTTCTCTCCCAGCTCTTTGCAGAACATTTGTCTCCTGGTTTTTCGGTCTTGACTTCCTCTCCCATCCATCTAGAGCCACCTCTATCTTCCTTTGTGGGTCGTTTCCCTCACAGAGTGGAGCACCACATGGGATTGCTTGATTTCCTCTCTACTTGTCAGGGCCCAGGCCTGAAACATCCCACCACCACATCCCTAGTACCTCCAAGAGTACCTACCACAACAGGGGCTCAGTAAACACGAATTTCACCACTGAATGAATGAGCTGGCTCCAATGTGTCTTGAATGGCATGACACTGCCCCCTAGAGGTCCCGTGGGCACTTGGGCCAGACCAGCTGCTGAGTGACAGGATGGTGCCCAGCCATCCACTCCCATGGGTGCCCATCCACTTCCTTGAAGCCCAGGAGCTGGGTGGGAATTTGAGCCCAGATTACAGTTGGGGATCGTCCTGCCTGACCCTCTCTCATGACCTAGGCAATTTCCCCCAAAGCAGGCTTGGATAAAGAAATAAAGGGGTTTCTGAGAGAAAATCCTCGTAACTGAAGATACCTAAAAGAGTGGACCATACTGAGTGGCTGGGCCTGGAAGAAAGAGGAGCAGTTTCCAAGCCTGACACGAGGCCAGGCCCCTGCACAAAGACCAAGTAAGGGGTACAACCAGGCATCAGCGGGACCCAGTGACTCTGCCAGGGAGGCAGAGAGCACCTGTGGCTGGTGGCGCTGGGAAGGCCAGCAGTGGAGTGCAGAGCAAGTGCCGGCACAGCTGTGGGACGTGGGCTGCAGAGCTGCAGGCAGCAGCTGTGATTCCATGGGAACATCCTCTCCTCTCCAAGGACATCCTGTAGAAGACAGAGTCCAGAAGCAGCTGTGTTTCCTACTGGCCAAGGGAGGTGAGAGCTTAGGGCACTGGAGGTGAACGCTCAGGGCACTACAGCTACCTGCTGGTGAGGCTAGCCAGGGGCCACGTGGGTGGGTTGTGGGCAACTGAGTCCAGATCAGGGGTATCCCATCTTTCAGCTTCCCTGGGCCACATTGGAAGAACTGTCTTGGGTCACACATAAAACACCACCACTAACAATAGGTGACGAGCTTTCAAAAAATCTCATGTTTTAAGAAAGTTTACGAATTTGTGTTGGGCCACATCTAAAGCTGTTCTGGGCTATACACAGCCTGTGGGTCACAGGTTGGACAAGCTTGCTCTAAATGGAAAAAGATGATCCATTTCCTCATAATCATGAACACTTGTGGTGGCACCTATCTTTCAAGAAAGTGTCTGAGTCTGAGGCCTAGAGGATGAATGTGAAGAATGTAAGCTTCACAAGGGCAGGGACTTTGTCTCTTTTTTTCTTTGCTATATCCCCAGGATTTAGTACTGTGCCTGATACATAATGGGTACTAAGTAAGTATTTGCTGGGTGAATGAGGGAGAAATGACAAAGAAGCAGATACTGAAAGGCTATGACAGTCAGCTTGAGGTTCCTGCAGGCTCCTGGGCAGCAGGCAAGGAGGTCCACTGCACCACTACTGCTGGCCGGGAGCCAAGCCCAGAGCCAAGGACAGGGACATGACTACCCATCAGCAGGACATGTGCATCAGGGAGGAAAGAGGGTGGAAGGCTGCACTTGGAAGCTGATTCGGCTCAGCTAGGCTGGAGTAGCAGCAAGAGAAGGGTTGAAGAGACAGATGGAGGGGCAGGTGGGAGCCATCCAGGAAGAGAAACCGAACAAGGATGTTTAAGCAAATGCTGGGGACAATGCCAAGGAAGAGTGTTTTCAATTTTCCCAAACAAAAACCAGCTCTCACTTCACTGCTACCGGTGCAGTCTTCTTGTTTATTTCTTTGGTTATTGCTTCAGGCTCTTCAGCATCTCAGAGCACTGCTGGAAGAGCCACTGACGCCACAGATAACAATTAGTCTTGGTACCACTCATCTGAAAGATTACCCACTGGGAAAGATTCTATTTTCCCTGAGGCCTTGTTCTCTTTTTGACAAGCAAAAATAAGGGCCAGGATTTTGAATCCCACTCCACTGGCTTATGCTCTAAGGCCTGGTGATGAGTCTGGCAGCATTTGTGCAAGTGGGGCTCTCGCTCCCCTCCATCATCACAAAGAGGGACCCAACCAGCAATGGCCAGGCCAGCAAAGCAGTGGAACACGCAGAGGAAGAGAAGGGAGTGTGGGCACTAGGGCACCATCCAGAAGCAGGACATGGCAGAGGAAGCTACTGTGTGATATCCTGGAGACAGGCAAATGGCTAACCTGAGCCCCAGAAAACTCATCTTTGGGACCACTCAGGGTTCCTGAGATGCCCATGGAGACAACTGTGGTGCTACCAACAAATGGATGGTGTCAGCCCCATCAAAGTCAGAGTTTGGGAAATGGTCAAGGCAAGGATCTTCCGGGAGGAGCAAGGCCTATCCTGCCTGCCCACACAGCACAGGCACCCTGCCACACCTGTGAAGAGGAAGACTAAACCATACTGGGAGGCTTGGGAATCTGCTAGTTTCCTTAAACAGTGGAGAGGACAAAGAAACCATTCTTTTTGGTCAGAGGCAGTGTAGATTTTAGGTCAGATTCATATCAAGCTTTAGGATCAAGACATGTCTGAATGATTTTATTACCATCAACAAATATACATATACATAGTTTTGAGATGGAGTCACTGTTGCTCAGGGTGGAGTGCAGTGGTGCGACCTCAGCTCATTGCAACCTCTGCCTTCTGGGTTCAAGCAATTCTCGTGCCTCAGCCTCCCGAGTATGTCAGGCTGGTCTTGAACTCCTGACTTCAAGTGATACACCCTCCTTGGCCTCCCAAAGTGTTGGGATTACAGGCGTGAGCAATCATGCCTGGCCTATCATCATCAATAAATAACTGTAACACAAAATAATGAACATCAGCAGTGTTTACCACGTGACAATGCCCACCACAGTATGTGGAACACAGCAAGTGCTCAATGAATACTTGCTGTACGTGAGTCAGACACTGTGCTAAGTCGTTTACATCTGTTATTTCATGTGATCTAGCCACAGGGTGAATGGAATTATCCCCAATTTATAGAAGAAGCCGACATGAGAAGTGAAGTAACTTGCCTCAGATCATACAGCTCATTAGGGCAGTCGGAACTCTCATTCAGTCCACGCATGTGGGTGAGTGCCCAATATTTATCTCTCACTTGCTTCTCCCTCAAATCTGTGGAAGCAAACCCCAAGGACACAGGGGCCTCTAGCATTTGGTGGACAGTCAATGGTTGAGGGGTCACCATCCTTTGTCTGTTACACTGGACCTGTTTGTGATTCTCTGGACTGTGGATACCCAGCTTCAGGTGGCTGCACACAGCAACATCATGGAGCATTTGTTCTAAGTGCTCCCTGTCACCATGGTAACCCAGAAGGCTTTCAGGCTGGCACCATGCACATGGCCTCCATCCATCCCATCTGGGGTGGGAACCTGTCACCATAGAAATAGCTTCCCCCACCAAAACAAAGGGCTGCTTGACAGATTGGGGGTAGGGGTGGAGGGGCTGGGAGTACCAGGTTTCGAGTGTGGAGCTGGGAAGCAGGACTCACCTTGGCCAAGCTGGCAGTAAAGAGCACACATTCAAAAAGCTGCCCCATCCTCTGGAGGAACTCATCCACATGTGGCCGCTTCAGCACATACACCTGCAATGGCAGGAGACAGCAGGCTGGTCAGGTGTGGCAGTTGTTGGGGATGGCCTGGGGCCCAACTGCCCACTGTAGGAAGAACTGCTACTAAGGTTCCTGCCTCCCTCCTCCAGGTCTATGCGCAGCAGGCAGAGGCCCAGACTGTATGAGGGGCTATGGAGTCAGACATGGCACTCCTCGGACAGGGCTCCAGGTCTGAGTTCACTGCAGACGCCTCTCCTAAGGGAAAAAGAGAAGCTGACCATGGTGTGAGGGTCTTGGGGATATTCAGGGCCAGCAAGTAGAAGGGTTGTACCATGTTTGTGTGTAATGACTGATTCATTTCACGTGTGTTTCTTGGCATCTGCTGAAGGTCAGGACCTATGTGGGCACAGGCCATGGTCTGGGTGTTGTCCTTTTAGAGGTCCAGGCCCAGCCTACTGCCCAGCAGGTCTGGGATTGCTCTGGTTGCCACCTTCTGTTCTGGATGGACATCCCCCTTACTAGGAAGGTCTGGGGCTGAAGCATAGGCCCAGCAAAGCTGCAAGAAGGGGCTTCCTTGTCAGCTTGGGAAGATGTCTATGACACCATAAAGGTTGGGCTTGGTACATTTCAGGGGATATGAAACCATTCTATTTCTGGACCCCTGACATAACCCATCAGGAGGGGTCTCTGAGCAGAGGGGTGCAAAGAGTAGCCTTTTCTAGAATGGCTGGGCTCTGTGTACCCTTTTGACCAGGCTAGGCCGGGGGTAGAAGTGAGGAGGCCAAGCTTCAGACTATACATTGGCTCCTGATTAGGGAGCCTGAATGAATCTGGGGAAACAAGGGAGATGGGAGAGAAGGCAAAGCTAGTGAGAGAAGACATAGGAAGTGGGAGGAGGGAAAAACTAATTCAAACTTGAATAAATTCCACTTGAAATTAGCCACTTCACTAAAATAAATCAAACTCTTTAAAATTCAATTCAGCATATTTACTGAGCCCCAGCTCTGAGCTTAGTCTGATGTAGTTGCAAAGATGAATAAAACACAGGCCTTGCCCTTGAAGAGCTCACACTCTAGAACAGACATACGCAAAAACATATAAAAATAAACATGACATAATGAAAGTTGTAGTAGAGGGATAAATTAAGGACAATTAACTCCCCTCACAAGGAGAGGGGATTATAGAAGATAACATTTGGCCTGGACCTTGAAGGATAAATAGGAGTTCACCAGGCCAATAAGGATGAGAAGAAGTGGGCTTCCAGGCAGAGGAAACAGTAGAGCGCGAGACCCGAGGCCTGAGAATACTTGAGATGTTACAGAGTAGCCAGGCTGTGTGCCCAGCCATCAGAGGCAGTGAGAGAAGCAGGAGCAGCAGGGGCTGGGAGAGGAAGTGGCTGAAGATGAAGTGAGAGGCAGGTCATGGTGGGCACGTTAGGGCCTTGAATGGCAGATGGAGCAGGTGAGGATGGCAGGAGGAGCAGCAGAGGGGAGATAGATGGGGGCTCTGCACCACATGCTGGGCGTGCTGCTGGCCGAGGAATTCTACACAGAACCAAGGCATTTTCAAGGTGCCAGAAGCAGGAGCTCAGGAGGGCCAGGACTCAGGGAGAAATTCATGGATGACTGAAAGAAGGAGGTCAACATGGGTTTGTGGCTGAGGGTGGAGTGAGGGGCTGGAGGAACAGGATGTCATAGCATGGGTACCAGCACAGCTCTGAGGAGCTGGGAGGCTGGGGAAGGGCTGAGGGCAGGGCCTGTGGCTGCAACAGCTCCAGACTCCCACTCTGCCCACAAGACTCCTCGTTGCCAGCAAACGGGTCAGCAAACGGTGGCCTGTAGTCCTCTGTCTCCCTGGGAGTCCTGCTTGGAAAGCAAGCTTTGCTACATGCAAAGGGCAGGAGCCTGATTTGGGAACTCTGGTGTTGGTGCCTCTGGCAGAGACGTGGGTCCTGAGCCCGGATGCCGGCGTCCAGGCCCGCGTCCCCGTGCAAGTAACCAAGAATAGGCCCATTGGGACCTGCACAGCCTATCCTGGATTACTTGAACGAGGCCACGGCCTTCGCCAGGGCCTTGGTCCTCCTGCTCTTGGCTCCTGTGGCTTCATTCCCTTGGGAGAGAATTTCTGACCCCAGCCCTGGGACCTTGTGATATCACAGCACAGCCCCAAGATGGAGGGTGGGGGAGCTACAGTGGCTCCTGCAAGAATGGGTCAGCAGTGGGCAGGCTGGTCATGCTTACAGTCACGTGGTACAGAGGATTAATTTCTCTCCTAATTCTTGACATGCCATTGGGCAGCCTCTCCTTTGTCTCATCATGAGCACTATGTAACACAAGCCAAGATGATAAATGCAGAAGCCTTAACTGCTTCTCAGATGCTGAATTAATTCAGTTGATGCTTTTGCAAATGTTAAATGCCCAAGTGCCTGCCGTTTTGGCTCTGTGATGGCTTTTAAAAGCATGAAGTGTGGAAACACTAGGGAAAAAGTTGCCTCTCCCGGGGACTGTTTCCTGGCAGGACATCCTGGAGAATAAGCAAGAAAGCAAGGACACGGGAGGGAAGGGACTTGAGTATCAGGAAAAGTGCCCTGGGCCAGGAGGCAGGAGACTGGAATTTTCATTTTAATTCTTCCCATTGCATGACCTTGAACCAACCCCTTCCCTGGCAAAGCCTCAGTTTCACCATCTAGACAATGAGGCAGCTGATTCCCAAGCTTTCACCAGTTCTGACACCTTGCACTCAAGAACCAAAGACTACTGACATTGCTAAGGAAAGATATCCCATTGTGGCTCAAGTACCAGGAAAGTCTTTCCTGGGATATCAGGCCAGATACGCTCCCTTTAAGACCTTGGACTTGACAAGGAATATGGTTAGATCATCCCTGTGGAAAACCTGACAAAAGCTCCCCGGCTTCAACCTCTAAGGCTAGTTTTCCTACAACGTTTTCAATTTGTTCATAAATGAAGCTATTTCCGGAAGAGCTTTATGCAGATAAGGAAAAAAAACAGAAGCAATGAAGATGCATGCCAACTGACTACGACATCTTTATTCATAGCAGCCTGCGGATCCGAAAACTTACACCCTTCCCCCTTTTTCTTTTGGGTTGGGTATTTGCTAAAGATTCTCTGGAGAAAACGATGCGGGAATGATAAGATCAGTCTGGAGCAGCTGGCATTGAAAATGGATACTTTTTCCCGAGAATCCACCATAAGTGGGTGACTTGTGGCATTTTCCTGTTGCCTGCTAGGAGAGTAGCCGAAAGCAATTACACAAGGAAGTTAATTAGACCATCAAGCTAGGCCAGTGGTGGATATGGAAACTTCTGAAAGTCTGCTTCAAATCAAAGAACTATCTGAACTTGTAACCACATCTAATATTTACGACTATAGTTTTCCTTATAATCTCAGTATAAAATAAATTCATTGCAGTGAAAAAAAGAAAAATATTGTATTTATTACAGTATGCTTCCTTTTGATTCAGTAATAAGGAATTATTACTGAAATGAGAATTTAAAAATAAAGTTCATAGGAAATTTAATTACTAAAAAATTTTAATTATAACTCAAATTTAGCTTCAATTTCTTACCTGATGTATAGTTCCATCGATTTCAACCGGAACAATAAAATCAGCATTACTAATAGGCTAGAGAAAAAAGAGACTATAATTAATATGTCTGAAGGAACAAAAAAGCCTGGAAATTTTAGCAAGAAAAAAGCTTGCCTGGACCAATGTTTTGGTTATTGGAAAAAACAGTTCAGGAGGAGGATGCTGAAGCATGCCTTGGTTCCTTAAAATAAGCACAAGCAGGAAAGCACATTATTTTCCATTGTGAATGTCATTACATTTTCAGCATCTTGGTCCAATGTCACCTGCCTGGCCTCAACCAAAAAGTGTGGCACTGCCTGGCTAGAGGATGGGGCTCCTGAAAACTCCAGTTCTTGCCCAGAGTCCTGCTGGGGTGATGCGGAATCACTGCTAGCCACCAGGGGGAGGAGCTGAGCATGTGATGGGCTCAGAGGACAGTGCTGCTTGAGGGAAAACTATTTGTACTTGGACCCACGACTGGGGGCTGCCCTGTGATGGGCTGCTCAGCAGGAGAAGATGGCCACATGGACTCAAAACAGTGCCAAGGCCATGTGGGGGTAAAGTCAGAGGCCACAGGCCATGCCCTTGGGCAGGCTCTTCTTCTCCCTGGACCTCAGTTTCTCCTCTCTTCCTTAGCTATTGTGATGGGTCTGATGCATGCCCATGGCCCCAGTCAGTCCTGAGAATCAGTGATTTCAGGCCCTCCCAGGTAGCCTGGCACCAGCTCCTGCCTTGGGTGGAGGTACAAAGCCAGCCCACCCTATGCCTGCTGTGCTCCAAGGAACACAACATCCAGCACACCCACAAACTTCTGGATATTTTAAATAACTCTCTGACAATATTAATGACATTTAAAATTCAAATATGATTCTTCAGCAGTCACTATGTTCTCAATGATGAACTTACACACAGTTCTCAATGAAATTCCACAAATTAGGTACAAAACTACTTAAATGAACAGGCCCAACTGGATCATCAGCCTGCAAACCCCTGGACAAGAGAACAGAGACAGAAGGAAGGAGAAGGTGTGTGTGGTAGCCACTGGGCAGGAGTGGGAGTACAGCGTCTCTGGTCAGACTCTGAACTGAGGTCTGCTTTTAAGCCCATCACAGTACACACAAACCCTCTTCATTGATATATAAACTAAAAAATAAAAACAAGAAAAACAAAAAACCATGGACAATGCTATGTCATAGCACCGTTACTAAGCACTTAGCTTGTGATCACTGTTTATTTACTCCCAGAGTTGGAAGGCCAAGGATGAGTTCGGTGTCATATAATTTCACAACTAAAATCAGAATCATGCTAAAAAACAAAAGGAAAGACTGAAGGAAGAAACTCTCCCAAGGCATTAGATTATGGAATCACATTCCACGGAGTATATTAAAAGAGAAAAACGATTCCCCAGCTTACAGCAAGCACCATCCTTACTCTCCTCTCTCCTGCTGGTGCAAAGGAGTCTCTGCTACAGCTAGGGTTCTTCACTTGGAATCTATGAACCTATGCATTGTACAAACGTACATTTTTGAAGGGAAGAGGGTTCATAGCTTTCAGATTCTTAAAAGACTTTGAAATGCCCAGAACTCTAAAAACCATCAAGAATATTCTGGTTGCAAATGTAGGCAGGCCAGGGGAGGGAAGAAATGAGGAAATGCCATTCACATTAGCTTGTGGCATCAATGACCTCTGAGCAGGTGCTAGAGACACTGGGGGCTACCAAGGCCCTGCCTTTGGAGCAAGGAACCCTCAGTAACATCGGGTGATCTGGCCAGTGTTGCCCACATTCCCATAGCTGCTTAGGAGGGAGTTCTCTATGCTGTGATGGCAACCGACCCCTGCTCTGAAGGGCTTTCCTTTACAGAGACTTGGAAAAGTCTTGAGCAACTTGCCCATGGGGGAGAAACGGCTTCCAGTGCTATCTAGGGTTAAGCTGGGACACAAGGTCACCATATCCCCTGGACCAACTCTGGAAGGGCCTGGCCCTCAAGTGCTAGGGAATAAGGTGGTCCCTGCATGCCCCAGTGGCCAGAATAAGGCCATTTCTCACTGCTAGAGGTCAGTATGGTCTCTTCTCCACTCTCCAAAGGACTCAAAGACAATTTTCTGGCTTTGCCCTACCAGAAAGGTCTCTGTTTAGTGAGAAGAACAAAGAAGGATGTTTCTGGTAGAAAGGTGTTCAGGCATATTTGACAGCTCTTCTGCTTCCTACAACTTGTAAGGAATGACTGTGGTTCATGTGAGACACATGCCCCATCATGGATGGTGACCCTCATGTCTCTCAGTGAAGGGGAGTCCTAGGCTGGTGGGGGAAATAGGAATGCAGTATAATGATAGAGCAGTCCCATCACCAGAAATAACCCAAGGAAAACAAGACCAGAATCCTAAACACCTGCTTCTTCTCCCCAAACTACCAATCTCTTATTTCCAAACTTTTCATCATTTGCCTCTTTTAAACAATTTATTTCACGTCAAAAAAAAAAAAAAAAAGGTTAACTAACTCATTTCTTAACAGTGTCACCACAGCTCTTCCTGCATGGAGGCCACTTCTGCTGTTTTTCCAGCAGGAAGATGGAGATCAGGAAAGGTGACAGGAAGGAAGAGTGTCTGACCTCCACACCCTTCAGGAGGGAAGTCCTGATGGTAGGTACTCATTTAGCTGTGAAGCTTGCAAAAAACCCCAGCCACCTCTTGTCATGAAGATGCTCAAACTAAATGGCTGAATCTGTTCAGATGCCCTGAAGTCTGGAAAGTCTTCTTCAGAGTTGGGCATCTTTCAAAAATCGATCCGGGAAAATCTCCAGGATACCAGGTCATTTGACAGTTTCCAATAGAGCCTCCCTTCCTTGTCCCAATAAAATACATAGCACTCTGGTCATCTTGACAAATATAAACAGTGTCCTGGGGGCACTGAGTGCCTTGTGCCACCTGAAAAGTATTTCTGCAGGGGTTAGAGTGTTGGAAAATGCAAACCTCCTAAGTAAGAATGAAGTCCCAGTGATGTTGGTAGCTTAGTGGTTTCTTTCCAAACTAACTATGTTAATATTCAACTACTTTAATGTTCACCTGGGTTAATAAGCAGCTCCTGGGATTTCTACATGAAGAGTGAAGTTACACACTAACCACCATAAGCTTTCATCCTTTCTGTTTTCCCTTTTCCAATACAATTGTTATCAAATCACAAAGATCACAGATTTTTATGTTGATTTACCTTAAACGAACTGTGCACCAATGTTTCATCCAAATCAATGACCACGCATTTCTTTCCATAGTCAAGCACCGTCACCTCTGGAAGAAGGTACTTAGCAGGTGGCTAAAGGGCAAAAATAAACCAATATTACCTTTATGTAAAAGACAAACCAATCAGTATTGTATTATACTACTTTCAAACATTTAAATGCCTGGTCAATAAGTAGTTTGCAACTGAAGCTTTATCAAATACTGTGCCACGATATGAATGACTACTATGAAGTCCTAGGCTTTGGAACCAGACAAACCTGGTTTCAATTATCAGCTCTGTCACTTTCTTGGTTGTAAATTGGGATAATAACACCTACCATGAAAGGTTGTTGTTATCAGTTATAATGGCAATAAAACACCCAGCATTTTGCCTCGCACATATATTGGTGGCTACAGTTATTATTAAAATGGATTACACAAGAATGAGTATTTAATTATAATAGGTACTGTAACAACGGAGGTGTGTTTCGTGGGGTCATATTTTGCCTGAAATTCACTGTGGCACATAAGTAGATTTTAGAGCTATGTTGGAACCACAGAATTTTTATTTCTTTAGTGACTGAGATTTTTAAAAAACTTGAAGAGAAACTATAGGCCCACCAGCAAAATGCGGTCCACAGTTATCCCCAACACTAGGAAACAGAAATAAAACTAATCCAGGTACAGTGCCACCTTGTGCCACCACACTGTGGTATAATACTGAGCAAATGTGGTATTTTTACCCCTTGGATTCTCCGCCTCTGAAAGTTATATTTTAATCCACATGTTATTTGTTGACCAAACAATCTATTTATGTCTTAGTAGCAGGTGACTCAAATCTCATGATAAAGAAGTCATAAAGAGTTAATAAAATGCTAGGTATCTTCAGTCAACCATAAAATGCTAGGCATCTTTGGCCAATCTCACTCGACTTAGAGGATTTATTTCTTTAGGCCTTGCCTCATTCTAGAAATGATCTGAAGTATTTTAGTCTACTTTGTGATATATTCAATATCCAGTGTTAACTAATTTTCTGACCTGCACAGAAGGTCAAACTCTCTTTAATATTTCATACAAAAGAAAATACAAGGAAATATCTATTCTGAGCTCCCGAAGAATGGACAATTTAGTTCATCAAATAAAACAAGAAAAAAATGAAATCAAGCAGTATTTCCTTTTACGTGGCCATTTCCTCTTTTTATTTTTTTTGGTTCAAACTGAAAGTCAGTTAATGATCAAAAGTTAATTTTGAACTTTAGCTGGTTCATAGTAAATGTAACACAGGCAGTCAACAGGTTAGGTAAATTTGCAAGTACAATGGTCACCTTGGCAGAGAGAGACTGTCCAGGGTTGCCCAGGAAGGGGCTACGTGTGGAGAAATAAACATTTCTAACTCCATGTTTCTTCCTTCCCAACGTCATCCAAAAGAAAGAGCCTTCATGGCCTCCCACCTCTCTCTGCTGGAAGCAATCCTCCCTAATCCTGCAGCACTGTGAAGGGATGTGGGGATGTGCCTTGGAGACAGGCATGGAATTCGAGGATCTAGAAAGGACTTTGTCCTCTATTACAAACCAGTGAGTCAGCAGGTTATTTAAAAAAAATTAAATTTGCAAAAAGTTTTGTATCAAAAGGTGTTTTAAAAAGGCAGAGTGTGATGAGCTAAGTGAACATGATAGAGAGAATGTGAGTCATTTCTGTTGTTTGGGACAGAGCAGAAAGCATGCTTGTGACCAGAATAAAATTTGTTTGAATTTTTATTACACAATTATTTAATATAAAACACATTCTCATTATAAAGATTATAGACACCAGAGAGATAAAACACAATCATTCTCTTTTCTCTGTCTCCCTTTTGACATTAGTGTCTATCCAGTCCTTTTCCTACGCGTTTATAAACTACTAAAACGTTATAACTTATTAATTTAATTGTTAGCCTGGAAAATAAGGATCTAGAAATTCTAACCCTAGCATCTCTGAAAACATCAAAGATCTGCCAAAAGTAGTTCATTTTCCAAACTCAAGAATAAAGATTACTTTCTTAGCACAGTTAGCCCACACTTTACAAGCATTCTTTAACAGTAAGTAAAACCCCTCATGGTGTTATCTAAGACAGAAAAGTTAACAGTAAGTAAAACCCCTCATGATAAGATCTAAGAAAGAAAATATGGAGAAGGGTGAGAAGGGTGAGACTCATATTAAGCAAGCTATTGATTTTAATTTGTGCTGTAGGGAACAAGGCCAAGTTGGGAGGCAGCAGGCTAGGAGGTTCCATTAATCCTCTGATGTTTCCTAAATGCACACAGCTTCCCTGAGAGCTTGGCTTTAGATTAATGCAAATTCTTCAGCCCGTGGTTAAGAATTCTTTGGGACAGCTGCGTCCTTGGAAGTGTAAGGATGCTATAAAATGGCAATCCGGTGCTTTGTTACTTCAGTTGATCTGTTCAGGTGATGCTTGAATCATTAACTAAGAAATGTCCTGAACCAAGTTTTCTCTGAGGTTTTCATAAAGCTGAAGAACAAGAGAAATACCAGTCATATCAAGAAAGGTCTTTCTTATACAAAATGACTTGCTCAAATGTACACAAAGCACATTGCTGGGGCGTGGGTGGAGGAGGGCCACGGCTTGCCATCCACGGTTTGGGAATGGTATTCGTTCCTGTTCCTTTCCTGGGAGTAAATCTGCAATTTCCTGTCCTTGGCAGAGAACTGGCAGTCATGAAGAGTTAACACTAAGCTTATTTCCTCTTGGAGTACCCACCCCACAAACCCTCATAAATCTTACAGATGTAGTACCTCTTCCTAGTACATTGGATTACTGTTTCCTTACTTAAGATTTCTCAGACTCAAGGTCTGCACGCTGTGCTCCCCAAGCCCTCAGAGCTCCGGGTGGATGTCGGGGCCTAATGCAGGAGGGGAGCAAGAGGATCTCTAGACTGCTTTTAATCAGAATAGCTGTCCTGCTTGTATATTCTTTATAATGTTTTCGTGGAAAGAAGTGTACTATTGCTGTATTAAAAGCCTTAAGCAAATAGCATAGAAACATAGCTGTTAGAAAACAAATCCTCTCCTCTTTCACCACGTTTATGGCTTGGTTACACTGCAAGCCTCATGTTTGTGAGCATCAGTGTGGTGTGTAATTTAAGCAAAAGTGTGGGATCGGTAGGACTCAGGACACAGCCTCAGTGGCGTTCCTCACTGGGGTCAAGGCATTCGAGTGCTCACCTCAAGTCATGACCACCCATACATCAGCAGTTTCAAACTTTCGTTCCCTCTGCACCTTTTTCCTTATCTTTCAATACCCGATGTTCACCAAACAGCCCATGAAGCTTCCCACTAAGAAGGCCCTAAATCCTGGCCCATAGTTGGGAGATGAATGATACTAATGGTAAGGATAAAAATGTCATTTCCAATAGGCATGCAAAACATGATTACTCACTAAATGGTGCTGGGACAACTGAGTAGCCACTTGGAAAAAAAGACAGTTTCCTACTTCATGCCTTACACCAACAAACATTCCAAATGGATCAAAGATATAAAGGTGTAATGGTGAAACTACTAAAAACGATTAAAATACTAGAAGAAAATATACAATCAATGAGCATAAAGGATGACATTAATATTTACTTATATAAAACTAAAACTTCCTTGTGGCCAAAATAATTATAAACAAACAAGGCCAAAAGATATATCATATATTTGGGAAAAGTACTAATTTCCTTAAAATTTAAAACGACAAGCAACACAGCATAAAAAACTAGAGGAAATGAATAGAGAAGAAGAAAGATAGCCAATGATCTTATGAAAAGCTGTTCAAATTCACTGATAAAGAAATGAGATAGGGTCTGGCTCTGTAGCCCAGGCTGGAGTGCAGTGGCGCCATCTCAGCTCACTGCAACCTCCGCCTACTGGGCTCAGGTGATCCTCCCAAGTAGCTGGGACTATAGGCATGCACTACCACGCCTGGTTAATTTTTTTTTTTTTTGAGACTGAGTTTTGCTCTTGTTGCCCAGGCTGGAGTGCAATGGTGCGATCTTGGCTCACGGCAACCTCCGCTTCCCAGGTTCAAGCGATTCTCCTGCCTCAGCTTCCCGAGTTACCTGGGATTAAAGGCATGTACCACCACACCCAGCTAATTGTATTTTTTTTTTTGAGACAGAGTTTTGCTTTTGTTGCCCAGGCTGGAGTGCAATGGCATGATCTCAGCTCACCGCAACCTCCCCTCCCGGGTTCAAGCAATTCTCCTGCCTCAGCCTTCCAAGTAGCTGGGATTACAGGCATGTGCCACCACACCCGGCTAATTTTGTATTTTTAGTAGAAACGGGGTTTCTCCATATTGGTCAGGCGGGTCTGGAACTCCCAACCTCAGGTGATCCACCCGCCTCGGCCTCCCGAAGTGCTGGGATTACAGGCGTGAGCCACCGCGCCCAGCTGCCATGCCCAGTTAATTTTGTGTATATTTTATAGAGATGGGGTTTCACCACATTGCCCAGGCTGGTTGTGAACTCCTGAGCTGAAGCCATCTGCCTGCCTCGGTCTCTCCAAGTGCTTGGGTTATAGGTGTGAGCCACTGCTACCATTCTTTACTTTCAGATTAGCAAAGATTGAAACATTTGATAATCATTTTCAGTAAGGGTATGAGGCAATCTCATAGATACTTCATGGGAATGTAAATTAGCATAGGCTTTTGGAGGACAATTTGGCTTTAATGTACCAATACTGCAATATTATATCCTTTGACCTAGCATTTCCACAAATAGAAACTGATCACAAAGAACTATCACACAAGTCCATAAGCACACAGAAAAGAGGATATTTTTAAGAGAAATATCTGTAATAGCACAGAAGTGGAAACAAAGTAAATGCCATCAATGAAATATAAAACAATGAGGCAGATATATACCTACTAATATTTGGAAAGATGTTCAAGGCATCTTGTTAGAAAGTAACAAGCAATTTGCAGAATGGTGAATACAACACAACTTCATTTATATAACTATGTTTGTGTTTGGAAAACTTCTGGAAGGATAAATGACATATATTAAAAGTGGTACTACCTAGAAGGCAGTAGGACTACATTGAGAGATATTTTCTTTTTGCTTTAATCTTTCAACTTCATGTATGTATGGTATGTATATATGTATTTCCACAGGTGTTAATCCCAAATCCTTCAATATTTAATAATTAACCATGAGCTTGAATTATTGTTTAGCAAAAAATTAAAAGACCAAACCTACACATACAAACAGAGCAGCATGCGAATGAAAAAAGAGGGGTGAAGTGACAGGCACAGATGGGGACCCCAGCTGCAGTTGCTCTGGTCATCACAGGCTTAGAGGATTCTTTACCTTCAGGGCCTGAAGAAGGCTTTCAGGAGGTTGTGGGATCCGGTTTGGAGGCTCAGCACAAGCCCGGATTTCTGGTTCTATGTATGGAACCCTAAGATCTCAGGGCTCCCAGCACTGACCAGGTCCCCCCGAGGTCCAGAAAAGCCAGGACCACGCTGCTTATGTAACCTGCAGCCTTTTCAGGTAGGTGCAAATTTTGCAGGGGCTCCCAAGACTTGATTCCAGGGCTGAGCTGGCCTCAGATGGACTTGGGATCAGTCCTATAATGCTAAGCAGGCAGTGGAAATCACACTGTGCCCACTAGTGGAACTACTTTTCTGGAGGTCATCATTCAAAAATGCAAGTTTCTTTAGCTCAGCTGTTTCTTTGGGCAAGATAGTTCATAGGTTCACATGATCTGACCCAACACCTCACATGTAGGACACAGTCAGCAGTTTATTGATCCATCACCAGGATCCATTACATAAGGAATTTTCTTGTTTCTCTTATTCCAGAATTCTATACATGGCTGAGTCTAGATTTGTGGGAAAAGGGTCTGTTTCTTCAGTGGGGTTTTTATACTGACAAGTGCTTTTGTTCTGCACTTAACTTTGCACATGGCTGCCAATTAGCTTTAAGAAAAAACAGTAATAGTGCCATTGAAGGTGGAAGGAGAGATGCTACCTGCCATCATTTAATGTAGGTACCTTTGTAGGAAAAAAAAATGTCAAAAACTACTTTGTATAAAGGTTAAAGAGTCTTCTGGTATTAACTCTGCTGGGCATCTCCCTCAAACTCTGGATAAAAAGTTGGGTTGCTAGGTCAATCTTTTTGATCAAAGCCAGTTTTCCCAACAAAGCCCAACCCTCAGGCACATGGGCAGTCAGAATCACTACACAGACTCTTGCAACTCGTTAGTCAATCAAGAGTTAGAGTTTTGAGAAAAAATGAAATTACTGTAAACTTTTTGGGCAATCTGTAAGTGACATGTACTACCAAAGCCTTTGGAGTCAACCTGTATGCATGAAATCCATCTACTCCTTCTATGTAAGATTGCTGTGTCTATCGGATGTTCCCAGAAAATATGTGAAAAACTCCAAGGAAAGAGAGATGAACAGATTTGAACCAAGTAATCTGAATCTGATCATCTTTACAGACTAAAAAATTAATTTATAGACACATTTTGAAACCTAAATCCTTCTCTAAGGACATAAGACTATTTGAAAGGTCTGTTTGATATAGACATCTCAACTGTAAGTTTCTTTTGCGAGTCAGTCTTCAGTTTACTTCTTGCTGACTGGCCTCAGGCTGGGTGGCTCTGCTGGCAGAACAGGAGGAAGAGAAGGGACAGCGGATGGCTGAGGGGTGGCTGGTGCAGGACTGTGCTGGGGTGGAACAAATTTCAGGGCTGACAACAGAAGTGAGGGTGGCCTCAGGGAGTGCCCAGCTGGGCAGAGTTGCAGCACAGCAGGCCTGTGGGATGGGTCCTGCAACTCCAGAGAATATAGTTAGGGTGACTTCTCTGATCTTGGAGCTACAGCCATACTACCACTGATAAGTTAGAAACGGTCCGGTCACCGGGGACCTGGGGCTTGGTGAGCCCAGTTCCACTGGGACTGAACGTGCTGCAAAGAACTGTGTCTGGGCAAAAGAATGTTCCTGCCAATCTATGGAGTTGAGGCTAAGATGGTGGGGTGTGGGTGAGGGTTCTGGGCAACCTCAGCTTGTTCAGCTTGGAGGTCCTTCCCAGAGAAGAGAGAAAGGGAAAATGAGAATTGGGTAAATGGATGCTGGCTGCCTTGCTGTTCCTGAGAAAGGAAACTGTCTCTGTAGAGAACTTCCTGCTCACAGTTTAAAATGTAGCTTCAGTTTTCTTTGTAACAGAACAGAGCTGTTCACACCACATGATAAACTCAACATAAGCAATAACATTAAAAAAATCCTTTATATCAGTAGGCCCAAAGCCACAAGATTTTATGACCGTTTTAATAAATAAAATTAGATAAATATACATACACTTGGTATGGGAATGACCTGCCTCTGGTCACCCTGAGGAAAAAGAAAAAAAAAATCATTGTCAGGTTTGAAGAGAAGATCATATTCTCAAAAGAAACTTCAGAGCCCTCTCGAGCACAGCAGCTGCATGATCTGCCATTCTCTGTACCTTGGTGGTGTTTAATGAACAGGAGGAATCCGAAAATTTTCCACAGTTAAGGCATGAGGCTCCTTCTGTCTCTCAGACACCCGTTCTGCTAACAAGCCAGGCTGGGCTTCTGAGGCTCACCAACCATTTTGTGTATTTAAATAGTGCCTCCCTTACTCCCAGGAATTCAATCCTTAATTAAAAAACAAAATAAAACTCATACTTTATTTTAATCCTTGATTCCTTCTAATAACTGTTTGTTTTTTCTTTTAAGCAAGTTTTTCCCTAAAAAGACTAAGTCAATATCATATGCAGGGAATGGGAGACGTGTTCATCAGATTACAATGACCTCCTGGTCATTCCAGGAGCTCCTCTAGGGGAAGACTGGGGAGAGGGGACAAGGCAAGGTACAAGAAGTTCCCTCCCAGGCAACAGACAAGGGGACAGCTTTCTCCTTTAAGGGAAATACAACCTGTATTCACAGGGAGTGTTAAGAAAACCTAGGCCCCAAGGAAAGGCCTCAATTATTCCTCAGCCCCAAATGCCAGCCATTCCAAACCTAATTGATGGAAACACTTCATTATAGCATTGTTAAGAAATGCTAATAAAAAAGTTTATTTCCACTGAGCATTTCCAGTTTCTGTTTCTTCTTTTTTAGATGGCCTAATAAGGCGATGCACTGCTTCATGCCTTGTACACTGAAGAATTTGTGAAAATATGTGTCCATTTTTATTAAGAGGGTTACAGTGATAACGAGGTCTCACATGAAGGGGCCAAACCTGATGGCTGGCAATGGCAGCTGGCTGGCACCTTTCTGAGCTCTGTTTTGACACTGAGAACAATTTAGCAACTTCTTGATTATCTCTAACCCCTAGTCATCACCTCCGCAGTATAAGAGCAAGTATCATTTCCTCTTGAGATGATCTCCACAGTTCCTTCCTTTTTCAGGTTTTGGGCTTGTCTTAAAGACTGTAAGCTTCCTTGTGACATCACTCAAGGCAGAGCTATTCTGCTCTCCAACAGACAATGCAATCAAATAAATCAAAGTGTTCAAGAACTTGCACAGATAAATTCATTTAAGAAGCTTTTAAATAATATTATTCCTAATACTGGGACTCAAGAGTAGGTCACTGCTCCTACAGACATACTTGGTGGAGGACATACTTTTAAAAAAACTTTTATTTTAGGTTCAGAGGTACACGTGCAGGTTTGTTATATAGGTAAATTGCATGTCATTTACCTATGGGGTAAATGGGGGTTTAGTGCACAGATTATTTCGTCACCCAGGTAATACGCACCGTACCCAAGAGATAGTCTTTTCATCCTCACCCTCCTCCTAATCTCCACCCTCAAGTAGGCCCCAGTGTCTGTTGTTCCCTTTGTTGTCCATGAGTATTCAGTGTTTAGCTCCCACTTATAAGTGAGAATGTACGGTATTTGGTTTTCTGTTCCTGCATTAGTTTGCTTAGATTAATGGCCTCTAGCTCCATCCATGTTGCTGCAAATTACATGACTTCTTCTTTTTCACGGCTGCATAGTATTTGTTGGAGGAGATTTTAACCAGAAGTTCACAGCCTATTTGGGTTTCCTTATTTTTATTTTATTTTACTTTACAGACGGGGTCTTGCTCTGTCACCGAGGTTGGAGTGCAGTGGTGTGATCATGGCTCACTGTGGCCTCAAACTCCCGGCTCAAGACACCCTTCTGACTCGGCCTCCTGAGTACCTGGGACTATAGGTATGTGCTGCCATACCCAGCTGGGCCACTTCAGAGTAGGGTTTCTCAACCTCAGCACTGGTGACATTCTGGGCTGGGTAACTCTGTTGTGAGGGATGTCCTATTTGTTGCAGGATGTTTAACAGCATCCTTGGCCTCTACTCACCAGATGTCAGCAGATGCTCTCTCCCCCTCTAGTGACAATCTGTCTTCAGACATTGCCACATGTTCCCTGGAGGGCAAATTATCCCAAGTTGAGAAGCTCGGCTCTAGTAGGAGAGTGCAGACAGCCCCTGCACACAGGTGCACCTTCAGAACACACTTTTGATGAGATGAGCACGTCCATAATGCAAGAGATCACAACAATGCATCTGAAAGGCCTGACAAAATGTCCACTATGAGCAAGCAAAAGTGCTGATCTAGAAGGATATTTGGGCTTGAAAATTACCCTAGAAGCTTCCATGTATGTATGTGTGTGTATACAGCATGAGGTATGCATGTATTTGTGAGTGTCCAACAATCCGTTTTATGCTGTCTTTGCCCTTAAAAGTCCTCCATGGTCTTTGCCATTGGGGTGCTGACTCCTCCCAGCCTCTGGAGGCTTCTGGTCTGTAGGTCCAGGTTGTGGCTGTGATGGTGGCAATGGCTGCTACTCCAAGCTGCTGCTGCAGAAGCAGCTGGAAACTCAAAGGCTCCAAATCCTCATTTCTCCAGGGCAGAAGTAAATATGCAGGGTAGATAGAACCCTAGAGGTCATCTGTCCCATTCTGTCCATAGCCTTCCCTCTTCCTCTGGCATGCTGAATTTCGAGAGGCACAGATACTTAAGGAATCAGCAGTAGAAATGGGCCTGGAATCTGCTTCCACATCTAATAGGCCCGGGCTTTGTGTTCTGAATGTCCTGAGCAAGCTAGGGGCAAGAGGCAGAGGGTCCTCTTCTGGGAATTCACTCTCCCACTCTGAGAGGGCTCTTTCTCTGGTGTCTGGTCTCCCGGATTGACAAGTGTTATGGAAATAATGTATCACCCCACTTTGGATTAACTAAATTAACTCAAAGTTAACATAATTCTTTAAAAAGCCATTTTGACAAATGTTAATAGAAGTTCATGAATGAACAGTAAGTCCAAGTGAGCTCAGCTCTGCTGGAGGAACTGCCTTTAAAGGCTTCTATTTCCTGATAGATACAGCTGAGCACCCCAGGAAAGCTTCCAAGGCTGCCATGCCATTTCCTCATATCATTTCATCTACAAAGATACCAAGCTGTCTTCCTTATTTTCTTTCTAAAATTTCTCGGTTCTTCTTTGACATTTTTTGTCCCAGAAGAACTTAAGCCTTTCTATCCAGAAACAGCATACACATTTCTCATAAACATGAGAAATCAAAATCTTTTATGATTTGAACCAACTTTGGTGTAGTCTTTTGGGTTTTCTATGTAAACAATCATGTCATCTGCAAATAAGACTAACTTTGTATCTTTTCCATGTTTATAACAATTGTCTCATTTTCTTGGCTTATTCCATTAGCCAGAACCTACCATTGATTTTTCTGTGTTGTTTGCTGTTTATTTTTTGAAGACAGCTTTTTATCATGTATAGTTTTCTTCTTTGGTGGCATTGTTGATTTTATATATAAAGGTTTATGGGCTACTATACGGTTCATGTATTAGACCATTTGTCATAAAGTACCCCTATTTATCCTGTTTAATGCTTTTGAATTTGAATTCTGCTTTATCTGATATTAATATTGCCACTCTTGCTTTCTGTTTGATCTGCTTTGTATATTTTGCCCATTTCTTTATTTTCCACCTTTCTTTATCTGTATGTTAGATGTTATGTCAGAAACTGTCACCTACTGTAATTGTCATTAGCACTGTCCACCAAATAATTCCAGTTTTCTTTCTGAATATGTGGGAGGATTACGCTTCCATTCCCCTTGAACTTAATGCAGTCATGTGACTTACTTTAGCCAATAAAATGTCAGCTGAAATGAGGCATGCTTTTCTGAGTTTTCTGAGTGAAAACTTTAAGAGCCAATGTGATTTGTCACATTTCCTTTGTCCTGCTGTGACAGTCATGGAAGCAAAGAGATGGGGTATAGGCATGTGAATGAGGATAAGATGGTTATACTGTCCAGTACGGTAGCTACTAGTCACATGTGGCTACTGAGCACACAAAATGTGCCTGGTCCAAATTAAGACGTGCTGTAAGTGTAAAATACACATCAGATTTTGAAGGATTAGTAAGATAAAAAGAATATAAATTGTCTCACTAATATTTTTTTCTATTGATTACATATCGAGAGAATATTTCGGATATAGTGATTAAATAACATGTTATTAAAATTAATTTCACTTGTTTTAAAAATATTTTCATTAATGTGGCTACTGGAAAAAATTAAATTATACATGCGACTCACATTATATTTCTGTTGGATAGTGCCACAGAACAAAAGGCTCAGCCTCAGCCAACCCATTATAAAGAAGTAGCATGAGTGAAAAATAGACTTTTATTGTTTAAGCCTCTGAGGTTTTGAGGTTGTTACTGAAGCATAAACAAACCCACACTGACTAGTGTATCTACTCATGAGTCATTCTTCCCTTCTCCTGATTTTGTTGAGAGCAAGAATATGCTGGGCTAAATTCCTCCCCTGTTGCTATTGGATAGCCATGTGACAAATGGCTATACCCAACTGGTTTGACTAATTCAACTGTATGCTGTTTCCAAGAACATATCTGCCATCAGATAGAAATGATTTTGGCAGTAAGTAAAAGAAATCTGCCAGGCACTATGTCAGGCCAATAAGACATAAGCAGAAGTCTCCTGGGTTTTTCTGTGAAAGCATTTACTTTTCATAAAAGGACAGACATGGCCAGTGTCACCCCTCCCTATCTTTTTCCTTTAAATGTGGATAGGATATCTAAAGCTTGTGACTTTGAGATCATAAATAGCAAGCATGAGGATGAAGGCAAACACACAAAGGATAGGGGAGCAGAAAGACAGAAAAACATGTTCTTGATGGCATCATCAGAAATCTAAACCCCAGTAACTACCTGACCCAGGCTTTTATGTGAGAAAATAATCCCCTATTTGTCTAAGCTATTATTTGTCAGCTTTCTTCCTTTTCTTTTCTTTCTTTCACACTTTCTCTCTCTCTCTCCTTTCATTCCCTCTCTCTTTTTTTCTTTCTTTCAAGACAGTATCTTGCTCTGGCACCCAGGCTGGAGGACAATGGAGCGATTAAGGCTCACTGCAGCCTCAACCTCCAGGCCTCAAGTGATCCTCCTGCCTCGGCTTCCCAAAGTGCAGGTATTATAGGCGTTAGCCACCATGCCCAGCAGTTTTCTTTTACTTACTGACAAAATCATTCCTATTTGATGACAGGCATATTCTTGGAAATATCATACAGCTGAGTTTGTCAAACCAATCTGATGTAGTCTTGGTCTTTGTTAGAAGAATCTGGTTCATCAAACTAGGTTTTATGCCTATTCTTTATGTTATGTTTGCTATTTATTATTTGTTCTTTTTCCCTTTCCTTAATATTGATGGCTTGTTCAATTTGTTTATTTCTCCTTTACTCCCTCTGTGAATTTTAAAGATCTATTTTCTAATTGTGCCACTTACTACAGTTCTATTATTAGTTCTATTCCTAAAAATCATGTTTGTTTCTACATTGGGGGTTTTTTTAGACAGGGTCTTGCTGTCACCCAGGCTGGAGGGCAGTGGTGCGATCATGGCTCACTGCAGCCTCGACCTCCTGGGTGCAAGCAATTCTCCCACTTCAGCCTCCAGAGTAGCTGGGACTACAAGTGCACACCTCCACATCTAGCTAATTATTTATTATTTATTTTGTAGAGATGGGGGTTTCCCTATGTTGCCCAGGCTGGTCTCAAACTTCTGGGCTGAAGTGATCTTTCTGCCTTAGCCTCCCAAAGTGCTGGGATTATAGGAATGAGCCACTGCACCCAGCTTATTTCTAACCCTTTTTTTTTTTTTTTTGAGACTGAGTCTCGCTCTGTCACCCAGGCTGCAGTGCAGTGGTGCAATCTTGGCTCACTGCAAGCTCCGCTTCCTGTGTTCATGCCATTCTCCTGCCTCAGCCTCCCAAGTAGCTGGGACTACAGGCACCCGCCACCAGGCCAGGCTAATTTTTTGTATTTTTTAGTAGAGATGGGGTTTCACTGTGTTAGCCAGGATGGTCTCGATCTCCCAACCTCGTGATCCACCCACCTCGGCCTCCCAAAGTGCTGGGATTATGGGAATTAGCCACTGCATCCAGCCTATTTCTAACATTTTTAATAATTATATCATAACTGAGTATCAATCTCACCCAGATTTTTATGTTTTGTTCCCTCTCTGAATCATTACATATCTAAGAAACTTTTGTCTCAACAGATAAATGATATCTTGGTCACATACAAAATTTTTGGTTTCCATTTTTTTCCCTCAGTAGCCTATAAATATTTTTTCATAGTCTTCTGGCTTTTAGTGTTGCTGATGAGAAGTCTGATACTAATATAACTGTTTTCCTTGAAAATAACTTATTCTAGTATCTTGTAAGACTTTCTCTTTGTCCTTAAACTTCAGAATTTCAACAGATACATCTAGGCATGCGCTCCTCTACTGATCCTGCTGTCCACTTGGTAAGCTCCTTCAATCCACAGATTCAAGCTTTGTTTTTAGCTCAAGAAAATTTTCTTCTACTACTTTTTCTCTTTCTGGAACTCTTAACATTTGCATGTTCCATCTCCTAGATGCCTGCTGTCCCCTCTCACAATTACCATCTCTGTGTTTCTGGTCTGAATTGTAAGATATTTCATCTTCCACTTGCCTTTCCAGAACATGAATTCAGTTCCCAGCAGTGACCATTCTCCTTCTGTTTATTTACTGAATTTTTATATTTAGAAATCATGAGTTTTTAAATTCCAAATGTTACTTTTGTACTCATAATTCATTTCCTGAGTTGTCCGTTAAAGTTCTCTTCCATCTCTTCCCTTAGTTTTACCGCAGTGGGAGTCTCATCACAGTTTTTTCAACTTGGACTTTCTCAGTGGAGGCTGCATTTTTCTTTGCTTGCACCAGGTTGTGGGTTCTCTTAGTGTCTGTGCAGGTCAGTCTATGAGGCTCTCTGGGAAGTGGCAAATGAGTGAGTACTGCAAGGCCCAGCAAGGAATGCTGTTTTCATGGCCCAGCAGAGCCCAAGTTAACAAACCTCAGAGATGAAGAAAGCCCCTATACTACTGGCTCCTCCAAGGCAAAAGCACTGGAAGCAATCCAGCTCACCAGGGCAGCCCCTCAAAGGACCACACACATTGTGTGGGCAGTGTGAGCCCTTTCTAAGGCGATCCGCCAGCTCCTTCTGGCTAGTGGACCTCATGGGACTATACTTTTGAGTGTTTGTCTAAGGACTCAGGGAGATGTAAGCATTTTCCTCTGTTGGTGGTTCCCTGCTTCTTACTGAGTAACAGAGAGAATAAATCCTGTGCCTGCTCTCTACCCTGAAGGTGTCAGGGAAACTGGGGGCCTTAATGCACTTTCCAGGCTCCAACAGCAGGCCCACCTGGGTTTATCCTGGGAGGGAATTTTAACAGTCAGAGCCACGTGCTCAGGCTGTCATCTTCCCAGAATTCCCTTCTATACATCCATATGTGGTTTTAAAATAATTTTTTAAATCATAAAAGTAATTTAAGCTCATTTTCTGAAAACTGAGGAAAGTATGGAGGGAAGGAGAAAATCCTAGCTATAATTCCACCAGTGTGAGTAATAGGAGATAACCTCTTCATATTTCAGCATACATCCTTCTAGTCTTATAAATGCTTGTGTGTGTATGTGTGTGAGAGAACAAGAGAGACACTCTATCCATTTCTTTATATCAGCAATATTTACGACATATCATTTTGAAGGGCTGTATGCTATTTGATTGCACAGTTATTCTATAGTTTTTTTTTTAACCAACTGCCTATTGTTGAACATCAGGTTGCTTATAATTTTTCGGTATTATAATCTATGCTGGGTGGGACCTCATGGTTAAATCTTTGCACATTCATAATTATGTCCATAAAGGGTAACTGCCTGCATCAACAAATAGGGATATTTTTAAGGCTTTAAGATCATATTGCCAAATTTTCCTCCAGAAAGGTGTCATCAAGTAACATTGTTAGCAGCAACTTATTTACATTCTCTATCCTCCGTCCTACCACTCCATGCTACAACCAAATATTGTGTTTAAAAATATGTTTAATAAGTTGAAAGCTGGAAAATGGTATCTCATTATTTAGTTTGTGTTTCTTCGATTACTAAACAAGTAAAATATTTTTCATGTATTTATACGTGCAACATTCTTATTTTTTCATATGTTTGACCATATGAAAACCTTCAGCCTAATTCCTATGCTTCTACACTCCAAGCCTGTGAGACAAATCAGGCAACAGCAGTGTTCTCAGTCTTGCAGAAGCAATGTGGCTACTGTCACAGCCCACAGCCACTCCTGGTCTATGATATCAACAAGACTGAACCATCTGTATTTCTTATTTTGTGAATTACCTGTTTGTGTCCTTTGCTCATGTTATTTGGAATATAAAGCTTTATGACTTTTGTGTCCTCAAATGTCAACTATCTTCATGATGAATAATCTTCTTTCAGTGAATTTTTCCCTGAAATTCCATTTTGACTGAGATTAATATTATAACCCTTATTTTCTTTAATTTATACTTGTATGAGGTCTCTTTGCTCATCCTTATTCCTTATACTTTTTTTGGGGGGGGGGGGATGGAGTTTCACTCTTGTCACTCAGCTGGAGTACAGTGGCGTGATTTTGGCTCACTGCAATCTCCGTCTCCCAGGTTCAAGCGATTCTCCAGCCTCAGCCTCCCAAGTAGCTGGGATTACAGGTGCCCACCACCATGCCCAGCTAAGTTTGTATTTTTTCTAGAGAAGGGGTTTCGCCATGTTGGCCAGGCTGGTCTCAAACTCCTGACGTCAGGTGATCTGCCTGCCTTGGCCTCCCAAAGTGCTGGGATTACAGGCATGAGTCACCATGCCTGGCCTCATCCTTATACTTTTAACTGTTCTGAGTAACTTTGTTTCAGATGCGTTTGTTAGACAGCATGTTGGTAGACTTTGGTTTTTGACCTATTGTGACAATCTGACATATTTTATTTGATACATACAAAAGAATATATAACATGCTTATTATTAAACAAGGTAGTTAAACTCAATTATTTTATTGTTAGCTCTTCTCTATGTCTGTTTCTCTTTTTATCTATTTGTGAGTCTGCTACTGGTTGTTTAACTGTTTCATGCATTCAACTTCCCAAGAGAGAATGTTATAAAAATGTGAAGTGACTCCCGTAACTCCCATCAAATATGATCTTTAGTTGCTAAATGAGATATCCTTTATCAAAAAAGGTTACTTTTCTTGGTAATTTCAAATCTTTAAGTAAATGGCTGTACACATACTATCACATATTCTTTTCTTTTTGTTTTTTGTTTTTGAGACATAGTTTTGCTCTTGTTGCCCAGGCTACAGTGCAATGGCACGATGTTGGCTCACTGCAACCTCCGCCTCCCAGGTTCAAGCAATTCTCCTGCCTCAGCCTCCCTAGTAGCTGGGATTACAGGCGCCTGCCACCAAGCCCAGCTAATTTTTTGTATTTTTAGTAGAGACGGAGTTTCACTATGTTGGCTAGGCTGGTCTCGAACTCCTGACCTCAGGGAATCTACCTGTCTCAGCCTCCCAAAGTGCTGAGATTACAGGCGTGAGCCATCGCGCCCGGCTCTGCATATTCTTATTAAGGATATTCATCAAGGATGGGACAGATATGCCGCTGCTGCAGTTCTATGGAGTGCACAGTTCCTCGCCAGTACTGACCTTCTGAAGTCCACCATTCTCCTCCACCAGTGGCGGAAGCACACTGGGGCTGTTGGGTGGAGGGGCCTCCACATTGTAATCACGGAAGCAGCAGAAGAAGGAGCTAAGGATGCTGCGGCTCCTCTGCTTCTTTAAGCTGACGTTGCACTGGGAAGCTGGAAACAAAAACAGAGCACACTGTGGCCAACTGCAGCATGTACTGATAGTTGTAATATAATGCAAAAATCTGAGTGTGCAGTTGCCCCCCCAGACCCCAGATTTCTGCCCCGAGGGCCAGCTCAGGAGGAGAAGATGAGGGGCTCCTGGAAGTTACTCTAAAGAACTGTGAATCCAATGTGAGAATCCCAGGAGCCAGCTAGTCGATGGAGTCCAATCCCTCTGGTTGGACAGGATCCCTTTGACCTCAGCCCAGCAGGGGCTGCTTGCTTATTAACTGACTCACCCTCAGGGTCAGTCCCCATCTGCATTCCTGAACTCAGCAGATGAAGTATTCCCACCCTGCACCAAGCACTACTTCAAAATAAACATCCTTTCAGGCACAAATCAGACTTGACACTCTCTGGGAAGCATCTCTCCATTATGGATACCAATAAAAAATCACTTTGAATCTAGGTTCTTGGACATCCCCTGCTCACTATGGAAATGACTTAACTTCGTGGGTTAAGAAATAAGATATGTAAAGGCACAAAAGAACCGCCTGCTTAAACTCGCCAAGAGTTTGTCCAGAAGTTGGTGAGGGCCTGGATCCACAGAGCTTAGGGCTGAAGGCTTCCATTTCACTTAAAAAACATAAACAGCAGGAGATGTTGGATGGAGAACACGTGTTCCTGCCCCAGTAGGGCCAGCCAGGGCAAAGCCCATCTTCATGAGATCCAGGGCAATACTGTGCCCTGGCCTGTCCTGAACTAAGACACTGGAGGGAGTGACACATCCTTTCTGTTTATCTAAGGCTCACGACAAGCTGCCACAAGTCAGGAATAAAAGGTGAAAATTAGTATAGATGAAAAACACCCCTCAGGGAAGGGCTCACAACTTCGAGGGGCAGGAGTATTTGCCTGGGAATGCAGCCGGGACTGTCCCACCACATGCCATGCCTAGGTGGGTCAGTGGTGCTCTGAGAAGAGGCCGCAGGCAAGGGACCATGCTTAGGGTTAATGGGAAAATTGCCAGTGCAGGAAATGATTTAAGTCCACATGATAACTGTTGGAGCTTATCTCTTCTCCCAAAAAGCAATTCTGGCACAATTCCTCTTTTTGTGCACTTAGGAGTGATTTGTGTAACACCTTTCCTCCCAAGAGATCATAAAACCTTTGCTGAATGTTTTGGGGTACTCTTCTGCCAGCAGCAAAACTAAGTGCATTCAGATGGAAATTCTGAAAAGGGACTGAAAAGCTATTCTTCCAGCAACTCCACAGATATGAATGGTTTCTACCCTGGGTTTGGGCAAATGGCCCAGTGAGTATGAATTTAAGATCAGCACTTACTAAAGATGAACTTCAGAACCATAAATCTCTGAGAAAGCTGGCTGTTTTTATCTTCCTCAAGCATCCTTAGGTACATGCATAGAGCACCAGCCATCACATTTCAGGCATCTCATTTCAAGGGCAGGTCAGGCCAGACCAGGCCATTGGGACTGCCAGGCATGTGGGCCTCCTAAGTGGTAGTGTGGGAAGAGATAATAACCACTGTTCACCAAGGGCCAACGCTGTAGGTCCCAATAGTTCACAAACCTCACCTTGCATAGTCCTAAGGAGACAGGTGTTACTGCTTCCATCTTACTGCTGAGAATATACAACTATTGAGAAAATACAGCAGGATTGTGTTGGTTCCTTTGCCAGATTCAAACCCAAGTGGGCCTGTTTCCAAACTGTGTGATTTCCCCATGTGCCATGCTGAATACAATCTTGAAACAATTTAGGTTAGATTAAGAAGGTGGAACACACCAAATAGGGAGAGAAAAGCATTGCAATAAACTTGTATTTAATATAAATGATACGTTAAACCGTTTCATTGTTACTCTGAATGTCTTAATTTTTATCCCACACTCAGAAAATTTAGTCAGGGGAAGAAAAAAAATCTTTTCCCTAGCTGATAGCACGTTCCTCTGCAAGTAAACAAGCTATCTGTTCATGTCTCAGAGAAACTGAGCAGTCTGCAGAAAGCACCTTTCCAGGTCCTATTTTCATCCTTGGATGACATGAATCTTCCCCACAACTAACTAGCCAACTAATTAACAAATGAACTTACATACTAAAAAAATCATAAACCTGGAACCAGTACACTACTCATAATTTCTACCACATGCTTACTTACTCTACAGAAGGTACACACAGCTAACGGAGTCAGTAAATTAGTTATCCGAGCACCTGGGAGGCCATCGTGCCTCCAGACAGGGAAAGGCAGCTTACCCAGGTCTTTCCTTCTCTGTATAAAGAGTGCAGCAGTTAAAGTGGTCTCATTTTCATAGGTGTGGGAGGTTCCAGGATTCTTCCTTTCAAATAAGGTTAGTTCTAGGGCCTGCAGGAACTTCTTGGAGGCTCGGTGGCTAATTTTCTAATCACTCTTGGATTGGTCTAGAACTCTCAAAATCAGGAGAGGTGTACTTGTATGAGGTCTCTTTGCTCATAAAGAGCAAAGGGTAAATGGAAGGATTTCCTCAGGACCAGCACTGGCCTCACCCACACTCAGCATTCACTTCTTCCTGAATAGGGCTCCAGACGTGGGTGCTCTGGACTAATGACCCTACTGCCTTCCAGCCCCAGTTGCTGCTTCTCTCCCCCAGCTATCATCCAGAAGATCCTTGACTTGCTCATAAACTGGTAAGGGAGTTTTGGTCGACACATGAAATAAAAATTCAGTTTGATGGACAAATGTTGACGTTAGAGCATTAGATGAAAAAGTTAATATATATTCTTGTATATCTGATTTGATCATAACTAAGCAAAGCAAACTAAAAAAGATTACAATTAAGAAAACATTTGGAAGAAATATGTCAAAAAGTTAACAGTAATTAATTGTCGGACCATAAGTGTTTACATTTCTTCCACATTTTCCAAATGTTTTCTGGTAATTATGTATTGCTCTAATAATGGGGGGGGAGGAAGTAAACAGTCTTGTTAAACTCTCTTTCGGCAACTTTGTGCTATTTCTAAACCATATCCTTCTTCTAATTCTCAACCGTTAGCCTAATTCCTATGCTTCTACACTCCAAGCCCGTGAGACAAACCAGGCAACAGCAGTGTTCTCAGCCTTGCAGAAGCAATGTGGCTACTGCCACGGCCCACAGCCACTCCTGGTCTATGATATCAACAAGACTGAATATATCCACTAAACTCAAAACCAGAGAAGGCCCATGTGAAAAGGTACCAAAGAAGTGTCCTTTGCCCGGTAGAATGCTCCTGCTGGCTTTCTCATCTGGCATCCATGCTCCACCGCTCACCCTCCTTGTACACACAAAAGGGGTCTTGCTGTTTCTCTGCTTTGATCAAGACTTTACCTCTCACCACCTTTCCTCCCTTGCCCCCTTTACATGTTTCTACTGATAAGACACATGAGAGGTCTCCTGGTGGCCCAGGTATCCAAGAACAAGGTCTTTTAGGATATTAAAGATAGCTGAATGCATACATCTCCCCATAACACTGGTTTTAAGAAATTACTTTGGAAGAGCAAAGGAGGGAGTAGCAACTATGAACATCAGTTTAAAATATTCCATAACGATTTTCATTTTAAAAAATCAGACTTAGGAGGAGGAAGTCATCAAAAGTCATTCCAAAGCTTTCTGTCACTTTTCCCTGATAACCTCCCCTATCCAAACCCAGCACCTGCCCACCTTACTCCCTAGCTTCCTCCATGGTAGACTCCTCATCACACTGACATCCCTTCTCCCACTCCTCCTCCCCCCATTTCCCCACTTCTCAGAGCATCCTGCTTTTCAGAGCCTGGCTCAAAGCCAACCTCACCCAGGAAGCCTTTGCCAACCTCCCTGTGGAGATCGTTTTTTTCTTTGGCCACCAAACTCCCAAATGAATGTGTGTATGACTGAGTTGTGCCTTTGGGCCGGGCCAGTTCATCCACCTGTCTGCTGGACATCTCCTCTGGATGCCTCTGACTTGGCATATCTAAATGGGGCTCACCACTCCCCTCTTCACTCAGGGTACCAATATCCTAAGCTAGACATCTGTCCTTCTCCCTCATTAAGTTGTTGGTTCTGACATCCTAATCGATTCTTAAATGTGTCCTTAGCAACCCCTTGTCCCTGCCCTATCCTGACTCAGGTCCTCATCATTTTGTCCCTTGACCACTACAATTGCTTTTTGACTTGTCTTTCTGCTGTTGATTTTGCATCTCAACATGTCTTGACAGGTAAAGCCCATCAAGTTACAAGAACGTGTGGTGGTTAGGAGTGTGGGTTCCGATGCCAACTTGCCTAGGTGCAAAATCTGGCTCAACCAGCAATAGCACAGGACCTGGGCAAGTTGTGTGATTTCTTTGTGCCTCAGTTTATCTATAAAATGAGGATAATAAATATCCATCTTATGGGTCTGTTGTGAGAATTAAATGAGTTATTACAACAGTGTCTAACATAGAACAAGCACTCCATAATTTTTGTTTGTTTTTTAAAGACAGGTTCTCACTCTGCCACCCAGGCTGGAGTACAGTGGTGCAATCTTGGCTCACTGCAACCTTTACCTCCAGGGCTCAAGACATCCTCCCACCTCAGTCTCCTAAGAAGCTGGGACTACAGGCATGTGCCACTATACCCAGCCAATTTTTCTATTTTTAGTAGAGACAGGGTCTTGTCATGCTGCTCAGGCAAGTCTCGAACTCCTGAGCTCAAGTGATCTGCTTGCCTTGGCCTCCCAAAGTGCTGGAATTACAGTTGTGAGCCACCACACCCGGTCTAGACATTTTAGCTTTTATTATTATAGTCTCGTAAAAGCTTTTGCTTCATAAATGAGGGGGGTTCTCCAGGAACATTGGATCAAAGGCTGGATTCTGCGGGCATACATTTTTTTCTCTGATATCTGACAACTAGGAGAAACAACTCACTATAACAGATCTTGGTTACATAAACTGTAATTCAGAAAGCAAAACTAGAAAAATCTCAGGAAGTGATTCTAATCAATTGCTCTAAAAAGTAGACATAGACATGGGGAAGGAAAAGGGAGGGGTTGCGTGTCCCAGTGAGCTCTGCTGGGGGCTGTTTTCCCTTAGGAAAAGAACAATGCTTTCAAGTGGAGGGCAGGAAGCATACACTCTCCCTCCTTAATCCCCTTACTTAATTCCCTCTGTGGCTGAAGCTTAGCTCTCTTCTGCACAGCATTCTGCCTGCTGGGTCTGTATCTGGTTCCAGGGACTTCTTGCCTCAAGACTTGCCTCAAGTCTCCCCTGCTGGATCCCCCTATAGGCTACTACATGCTGCCATTTTCCCAAGGCTCAGCCCGGGGCAGGCCTGCTTAGAAGGACCACCCTCTTTCTCCTCCTTATCCCTGTCAATGAAAACATGCCCAGCTGGGTGCGGTGGCTCATTCCTGTAATCCCAGCACTTGGGGAGGCCGAGGCGGGCAGATCACGTGAGGTCAGGAGTTTGAGACCAGCCTGGGCAACATGGCGAAACCCTGTCTCTACTAAAAATACAAAAATTAGCGGAGTGTGGTGGCCGGCGCCTGTAATTCCAGCTACTCAGGAGGCTGAGGCACAAGTTGCGGTGAGCTGACAGAACACCACTGCACACCAGCCTGGGTGACAGGGCGAGACTCTGTCTTAAAAAAAAAAAAAGAGGCTGGGCGTGGTGGCTCACACCTGTAATCCCAGCACTTCGGGAGGCCAAGGTGGGTGAATCACCAGGTCAGGAGATCGAGACCATCCTGGCTAACACTGTGAAACCCCATCTCTACTAAAAATACAAAAAATTAGCCAGGTGTGGTGGCGGGCGCCTATAGTCCCAGCTACTTGGGAGGCTGAGGCAGGAGAATGGCGTGAACCCTGGAGGCAGAGCTTACAGTGAAAAAGGCCGGGCGCGGTGGCTCAAGCCTGTAATCCCAGCACGTTTTGAGGAGGACCGAGACGGGCGATCACGAGGTCCAGGGAGATCGAGACCATCCTGGCTAACACGGTGAAACCCCGTCTCTAACTAAAAAATACAAAAAAACATAGCCAGGCGTGGTGTGTCGGGCGCCTGTTATCCCAGTACTAAGGAGGTCTGAGGGCCGGAAATGGCGTAAACCTCGGGAGGTCGAAGCTTGCAGTGACTGAGATTAGGGCCACTGCACTCCAGCCGGCAACAGAGCGATGCCTTCCGTCTCCAAAAAAAAAAAAAAAAAGCAAGCAAGCATGCCCACAGCCAGTCCCAGCACACAAACATGCCATGGGCACAGATACCCCACAGGGAGAGTAAAGGGAAATCCTTGATACAGGTAGCCGAGGTGATCCTAAGACTTAACTTTCTCCATTTCTCTGAGCAAACCTGGGTGAAGCAGAAACCTGGAGAGGGTTGTAAAGAGCTGGAGATGTGGGGCATGGGCCTTATTCCTGGTCCTTGTGTATCCACTGGAGGAACAGGGTAACACGTGGCTCTGTTTTCCTGGATATGCCCTTAGAGCTAATGCTTCTCCCTAAGCCCCTGGTCCTGGTGTCATTGCAGCCCAGCAAATTAAGACCTTGTTTCTCACTCATACACATTTCTCCCTTGCCCCTTCCCATGGGCTGGGGACCTCCCATCTGCCAGCAACAGGCTTACAAACGGTCTATGAATGGTGCAGCTTAAAGTGCCCATATAGACAATTGCCTTCCTCTCTAAAGACAAGACAGGAAGCCTTCCAAATGCCTCCCTGGTCTTCTAAGCAGAGTGCTGGCCCAGCAGCAAGAACCAGTATCTTCAAAGCACCAATTATAGATGGGGAGCGTAGTGGACATCTGACAGTTTTTGCCTGCCAGAATCCATTACTCTTCTTTCTGGTAAAAGTTCCTCTATTTTCCTCTGGGGAACCACTCTCACTCTATCAGTACTCTGTCCTTTATCATGGGCTGGCCAATCTGAGCCACATGACTGGCTTAGGGATAGGCACATGACCCACCCTGAGCCAAAGACTCTGCAAGGATTCATGTAAGCCCTATTGGAAAAGATGTTCTCCTTTTGCTGGGTTTCTTAACATGGCTGGATGTAAGCCTGGAGCAACTGGTAGTCATCTTTGCACCTGGTAAGAAATACCTACCTGAGCATGAAGTCAAAACTGAGGAAAAAGGAGCTGGGTTATAAAGAGGGACAGATTTCTGACGACATTGTCTGAGGACTTGATTTTATTAAAACCAGACCCTTCTGGAATTTTCAATTATGTAAGTAAACAAATTCCCTTTTGCTCCTAAGCCAATATAATTGGGTTTACGTGATTTGAAATGGAAAGGATTGTCTCTGAAAATGTAAGCTCCAATGCTAGGTGGTACAGAAACATTGACCAACAACATAGGCAGGGGTCCGACCTCACGAAGCCCACATCTAGCAGGAGAGACGTTTGAATATGTACTTCTGGTACACAATGAGTCTTGTTAGGATGGGAAAGTGCAGGGTACTCCTGGGGCCCAAAGAAGAGCACATAGCCTAGACTGGGGACTGTGAATAGGGAGGGGTACAGAAATGACTTTTTTTTTTTTGAGACAGAGTCTCGCTCTGTCACTCAGGCTGGAGTACAGTGGTGCGATCTTGGCACAATGCAAACTCTGCCTCCCGGGTTCAAGTGATTCTCCTGCCTCAGCCTCCCGAGTAGCTGGGACTACAGGTGCCCGCCATCACGCCCAGCTAATTTTTGTATTTTAGTAGAGATGGGGTTTCACCATATTGGCCAGGCTGGTCTTGAACTCCTGACCTTGTGATCCATCCACCTTGGCCTTCCAAAGTGCTAGGATTACAGGCATGAGCCACTGTGCCCAGTCCAGAAATGGCTTCTTGAAAGAAGCTGGCTGAAAGTTTCATTAATTTTTTTGTGGTGGGAGGAGCAGGGAAGTGGGGAAACAGCATGTGTAAAAGGCATGGTGTGAGAGAGAGCATGAAACATTTAAGAAATCAAAGGAGTAGCAAGGAGTATGAGATGGGAGTAATGACAGCAAGGGCCTTGCAAGCCAAGGAGATGAATTTGGATTTGATGTTATGGAAAAGGGGAGTGATGGGATCAGATTTGTATCATGAATGTCATGTCTTAGCTCTGTAATTAAAACTACTGAGTTTAAATGTTAAATTATGACCAATGCAGCCAAGATCCAGGATATTTGCAAATTACACATGTGGGCCATTTAAGAGCCTAGAGTGAAATTTTTTATTTAGAAATTGACTTTAAATATGTTACATGGAAAGAACACAGGCTCTGGAATTACATTTGGGTTCAAGTCCCAGCCTTGCCACTTGTTAGCTGGTGTGACCTCACCTACCTCCATAGCAATAATAATACAGGAACGATAATCCCTACCCCACAGGACTGTTGTATGGGCACAGTGAAAACATGTATGTTTGTGTAAGAGAGAAAATCTACCAGCAGCTTCAAATATAACAAAAAACTGTGACTGGTTTAGGTACAGTGCAGGGTCTCGCTGTGAACATGGAGAATTTAGCTTGTATCCAGACAACGGTCCTCACAAAAACAGCCTGGCTTTATGAAAAAACACGTAGGCAGATCCATTTTGTTTTAGGTTACGTGAAGTCTAAAGTTAGAACATTAAGTAGCTCTTTAAAACTTTACCTCCTATCCAGTAAAGTTTTCTCTGTATAATAATAACAGTAATGATGATAGAAACTAAACAAACAAAAAGCAGCTACACACGTGGGGCTTAAAACAAACCTTAGGACTCAAGTCTTTTCTACAAAATCTCATATTAAATACGGTTAGAAAGAAAGTGTTATAATTAAAAACATGAAACGGTGGCAGGCACCTGTAGTCCCAGCTACTTGGGAGGCTGAGGGAGGAGAATCGTTTGAACCCGGGAGGTGGAGGTTGCAGTGAGCTGAGATCGCGCCACTGCACTCCAGCCTGGGCAACAGAGCAAGACACCATTTCAAAAAAAAGAGAAAAGAAAAACCATGAAATGTTCAGGGGAAAGTCTACTGAGGCTGATAGTGGGGCTTGGACCTTCAGTGGCCCAAGAAGACTGGTCTAAAGAGCTACCCAACAGATGTTTATGTTTATGCCAACAAATGGAGGCACAACAGGGTCCACATCCAGCTCATATCGTAGGCTGAGGGTGCATTTCTCTTGTACTTCCTGACCTAACTGGTTCCCTTCAGTATCCAGAAGTTGAAATGTTGACCCCCAAACAGCCAGCATTTCTTAATTAGTGTGATATCTGCCCATGCCATAAAACCAGTGACCTTTTATAATTCTTTCTTTCTTTTTTTTTTTTTTTTGAGACGGAGTCTCGCTGTGTCGCCCAGGCTGGAGTGCAGTGGCGCGATCTCGGCTCACTGCAAGCTCCGCCTCCTGGGTTCCCGCCATTCTCCCGCCCTCAGCCTCCGAGTAAACTGGGACTACAGGCGCCCGCCACCGCGCCCGGCTAGTTTTTTGTATTTTAGTAGAGACGGGGTTTCACCGTGTTAGCCAGGAGGGTCTCGATCTCCTGACCTCGTGATCCACTCGCCTCGGCCTCCCAAAGTGCTGGGATTACAGGCTTGAGCCACCGCGCCCGGCCACCTTTTATAATTCTTTATATCTTGAATCTGGTTTAGATTCAAGGTGTGGGGAGGCTTTGGAACCATCCTTAACCCCTGGCTTCAGGACCCAAACCTCTGAGGTCTGCACCGATTCAGAGCTTCACATACGTTCCTGAGCACATCCACCCACGCATACACAGCTTCCATCTCTCCTTATCTCCCAGCACCCCACACAACTCTACACAATCAAAGGAGTTCAGGACGAAGATCAGAGTAGCTGGAATGTAGATGGAAATGTCTGCTACTCACTATGAATCCATCCCTAATCATTCAAGTTTCTACTCAAGTGAAGAAACTACAACTTGGTAGCTACAAAAAACAAAGGCTTGCCTTTCATTTCTATGGTGCCGAGCCAGCCTCTCACAACATAAATGTGCTAGTACAGGGGCCGGATCTCTGAAGACCCAGCATGATATAATTTTCAGAAAAAAACTGCCTTAACACTGACCAAGACTCTTTGCTTGACCGAACTTCAGTCAGATTCCTGAACTCCTAGGTCCACCTGTGTACCTCCTTGTAAAATCCAAATTTAGCAAGATCCCTGCTAAGTCAGTTTAGTAAGAATCCCCCATCCTCTGTATCTGACTGCTCTTCATATCTAATTGGGTTCCTCACCCTCTACCATCTCCCAGGTGATGTCTGATCTACCCTGGCCTGTCTTCATCAAGAATTCTGTTAGTTCAGTGCCTCAATCCATTTAGCGTTGCTGTAATAGAATACCTGAAACTGGGTAATTTATAAAGAAAAGAAGTTTATTTGGCTCATGATTCTGGAGGTTGAGAAGTCCAAGACTGGGTAGCCCAGCTGGCGAGGGTCTCGTGCTGCTTCAACTTACGGTGGAAAGCACAAAGCGGAAGGGGTATGCACAAAAGGAGGGCGAACGTGAGGAGGGGCCTTGCGTTATAACAACCTACTCTCAAGGTAACTAATCCAGTCCCACAAGGGCAAGAACTCACTCGGGCCAGATGGCATTTACCTATTCATGAGAGATCTGCCCCTAGGACTCAGACAGCTCCCATTAGGCCCCATCTCCCAACACCACTACAATGGCAACTGCACACCAATATGAGTTTTGGTGGGGACAAACCACGTCTAAACCATAGCAGTTGGTTAAGCCACAAGCCTCCCTACCTCTGATGTTTCTTCTTAGCAATTTTCTATCCACCGATTCCCACTCTACCCGTTGGCTGTGAGTACTCACTTAATCATGCTGTGTTCAGAATTAAGCCTGGTTTTGGACTGAGGTCTCTTTCCCTCTAATGCAACAGTTTTCAATAAAATCTGCTTTTGCTGTTTTAACTACTGCCCAGGTCTGGTTTTCTCTGACAACACACCAAATGTACTGCTAATGACTCAAAGCACCAAAAGTCTTCCCTCAAACTAGCTTCTTTCTTGTTACAAGAGCAGAACTAAGAAGGTAATCCATCGCAGATTTATATTGTTCAAGTATTTATAGCAGAACATTAAACATAGGCTCTGTACCAAGCATCAATGGGGACATCAATGCTGTTAATGCTACAAAACTGAACACTGAAATTGCCCAAGTGAAGGCTATTTCTTCACATGTGGGAATGTCAGAGCCATTACAACCCTGAAGAGATCTTAGAGTTGAATTCACAACTATATTATTATGGAATAAGCTAAACACCTTTTTCTTTTTTTAAACTGGGGAGAGGAGGAATTCTTTCTGAAGGCCAGGGACATTTAAATGAATGCGCCATTTCTTCTTTTTGAGAATTGGGCTGTAATCTCTGGAATGCATCCCAGGGCTGAGGTTTGGAATGGGTGTCTAACAGGAAATTCTGGGCAGTCTATGCATACATTACATTCCTTTCCCACCCTGAAAGAGTGGTCAACAAACACAACTTTCCTCTGTTCGAATAAAAGGGGGAGTGTTGGGAGTGGTGAGAGGCCAGGGCACAGACCGCACAGAGTTCAAAAGCAGATGTGGCTGCTGAGAATCCAAACATCCTTTTCTTCTAGAAAAGAGACTCAGTCACTAAAAGAGTCACCTTTTGAGATATCCAGTCAGTCCTTCTCCTATTTCCATGAGATAAATTTCCCCAAGGAATTCCTACCGGACACTCTATAAAAGAAACGTACCTTTGAAAGCTCATTTTCCCACTGCAGGACTGGCAGTAGTCCCTCCAGCAGTGACAAACCAAGGGAAGGAGCAAGGCTGGTGGCTTAACAATGGCCAGGAGGAATTCTGCTCTCATCTTCCACAATGGCAGTTGTGTTTCCCCATCCACTGTGGGTTCATAACAACCCACATTTGTTGAGTGCCTTAATTGTGTGTGCAAGGCCCCTGACATAAATTGTCTCTGGTCTTCACAGTATGTGGTACTGACATGACCATTCCATTTTCTGATGAGAAAACGGAGACTCAAAGTACATATTCTCAACTATGCATTGGGAGTGCTGGGGTTCAAAGCCAGAACAGGCTGACTCCGGGGCTTCCAGCTTTCCCACTGCCCCTCCCTACCTTTCCCTGGCACTCTTGTAAGTTTTGATCTAATTTCCATAGAGAAACTCTGAATCTGAGGCCCAATGCTGACTGCCTTCACTGCAAATGCCACATTTGAAAACCACTCCAGAACGAACCAAAAATACTCATGGTAGCCTTATTAGATGAAGCCAGACAAGGTCCCACCACACCTTAAATGTATCCAGGCCACCAACCTCTCGCTAATTCAGCTTCTCAGGAGAGCCCCTATGCTGGAAATGCCCTTCCTTGCCTCAGCATTTCCCTAAACCCCTGTGACCAAGGTCACATAGCTTCTAAGTAGCAGGGCTGGACATAAACCAGATTTGTGTGAGTCTAGAATCTGAGCCCTTAGCCATCACTGCACAGAGTCTGTTTATAACATTTAGAGCCAAAATAAGTAACAGAACAAAGGATGTGAGCAGATAATGCACTTAAGAGGAGGAAGTAAAGGTTAAAATTTAACAATAATCAAATAAAAGAAGTTTAAACAACAAGGCCCCCCTTTTTTTTAACCTATTAAATGAATAGAAATGGCAAAAACATATAGGCGATGGTGGTGAGATTTTCATGGCACAGGCCCATTCATTCACATGTCACTGGTCACTCTGTAAACTGGGACAATTCATTTGAAAAGCAGTTGAGTAATGTCTCAAAGACTATGAAGTATTCATGCAAACAATATGGATGTCCAACAGAGTAGGAATAGTTAATAAAATCAGCACATAGCAACTGGAGAGAACACTGTGCAGCCACAATAGATGATCATTCTGAAGACATGCGGTGAAGTGTCTGTGGTCAGTATTAGATGAAGCATCTCAGGCACATGCACATATACCCTATGTCTGTAAGTCGGTAATGAATGTCTGTACAAGCTCTGGAGGGTAGGCTCCAAGGGTACAGGGACCTTACCTATCTTGTTCATATCTGAGTCCCCTTACAGTCATTCTGTGCCTATGAGGTAGGGACTACTATATCCATTTTACAGATGAAGAACTTAAGGTCCAGAGAAGTTAAAAAACTTGCCCAAGATGACTTTGCTAGTAAAGAGTGGAGTTTGTTCAAACCCAGTGGTCTGTGCTCTCAACCTCTGCACTATATTGCCTACTGAGAATGGAGCACACTCCGAAAGACAGGAAATGAGAAAAGCAAGGTGCATACAGTAGCTTGCTAGGTCTATGTAGCATGCTACCATTAACCTCTAAATAGAAAATTAAATAAAATTGTAAAACACATGTATATGTATAATCTTATATGGGTAAAGAGTATCTCTGGGAATATTTATAACTAACTGGTTGTCTCCTGGGAGAGAAATCGGGAAAATAGAAGACAGACTGGAAGGGAGAGGAGAATGATTTTTCCCTCTAATCCCTTTTACATCTTTTGAATTTTATATAATGTATTAAAATAATAATTCTGTATCATGCATTATTTTAAACTCCAAAAATAATACTGCAATAAGCATCAGTGAACATAATCTTTTTTTTTTTTTTTTTTTTTT
>NW_016812995.1:5572-92465 GCF_001698545.2 Rhinopithecus bieti | reverse complement strand
TTTTTTTTTTTTTTTTTTTTTTTTTTGAGACAGAGTATCTCACTGTGTTACCCAGGCTGAATCACAGTGGAGCGGTCTCAACTCACTGCAGCCTCCACTCACTGGTTCAAGCGATTCTCCTGCCTCAGTCTCCTGAGTAGCTGGGATTACAGGTGCCCGCCACCACGCCTGGCTAATTTTTGTATTTCTAGTAGAGATAGGGTTTCACCTTGTTGGCCAGGCTGGTCTCGAACTCCCGAGCTCAACTAATCCACACGCCTCGGCCTCCCAAAGTGCTGGAATTATAGGCGTGAGCCACAGTGCCCAGCCAGTGCACATAATCTTTATGTGCATGTCAGATTATCCCCTTAGAATAAATTTCTAGACATGTAATGGCTGAGACTAAAGTCTGAAAAAATGTCAAGCCTCTTGATACCTATGGACAATCTGCCACCTAGGAAGACAGTGCCAGTGTGCACTCCCACCCATGGGGTGTTCCATTAAAGCTGTGCCAATCGAAGCACTGATGCCAAGACAGAGACTTAATGGCCTTTGCCAATCTGAAAGGTGAAAACAGCAACTCAGTGTTGTTTTAATTTGCATTTCTTGGACTGCCATCCCAGTTCTACATCTCTTGTATGCTTTTTGGTCATTTCTATTTCTTCTTTTGAGAACTGTGCTTATATACTTTTTTGCCCATTTTTAATTTTTTTCTTTGATTTATAAGAGTTTCTTTGACATGTATTAGCAATATAATCCCTTGACTGTTCTGTATGTTGGAACTATTGTCTCAGTTTGCTATAGGCCTTTTACTTTTGTTTATAGTTGTTATGGATGTGCAGAAGTTTTAAGTTTTTAGGAAGTCACATCTAATAATCTTTTTTAGAAATGGTTCCTTCCCATTCTAATATGATATACTATTCACTTATATTTTCTTCTAGTAAATATCTTTTAAAGTAAATATTTAACTGTTTGGGGTTTGTTCTGGTATACGGTAGGATGTATGAATCTGCCCTTTTTCTCCAAAAGATTAATCAAATATCCTAATATTTACTGAACAATTTATCCTCATACAGTGATTTGGGCATCCTGTTCAAATCTATCCTGTTCTCTTCCATTCCATTCTCCTGCTTGTGCCAGTAAAACACAGCTTTGCTACTGTAGATTTATTGTTTTATGTTTAATAGTACTAGACTCCCTTTTACTTTTTTTTTCCAAAAATTTCTTGGCTAGTCTAACACTTTGCACTTACAAATGAATGTTAGAGTCACTTTATCAAGCCCTAAAACAAACCATTGGAACTTAGTTTATCGACTTGTAAAACATACATCTACTAACTCTAGTTAATTCTTTTTTAAAGCAGTTAAATGTAAGTTAAAATGAAAAAGTAAAAAAAAAAATTGTTATAGCTTAGACCTAAAAACTGTGCCAAGATTAAGATTGGCCCTGTTTATCAGCTTAAAATTGATTATTATTACTACAAAATGTTTCATGTAAGCACCATAGTAATCACAAAGAAAATACCTATAGGAGATAAACGAAAACGAGAAAGGAATCAAAGCATGTCACTACAAAAAATTAATGAACCACAAAGGAAGACAGAAAGAGAGGAAACAAGGACAAAAGGACTGCAAGATAAATAAAAAACAGTTAACAAAATGGCAATAGTAAGTCCTTTCCTACCATAATTAAGCACAAATGGATTAAACTCTCCAATCAAGAGACACAGAGGGGGCTGGGTGTGATGGCTCACATCTATAATCCCAGTGCTTTGGGAGGCTGAGGCTGAGGCAGGAGGCTCACCTGAGGCCAGGAGTTTGAGATCAGCCTGGGAAGCACAGTGAGATCTCATCTCTTCAAAAACTAAAAAAGTTGGCCAGTTGTAGTGGCATGCGCTTGTAGTCCCAGCTACCTGAAAGGGTGAGGTGGGAGGATTGCTTAAGCCCAGGAGTTCAAGGCTGCAATAAGCTGTGATTGCACCACTGCACTCCAGTCTGAATGATACAGTGAAACCTTGTCTCGAAGGAAAAAAAAAAAGAAAGACACAGAGGAGCTGAAGAGGGGGAAAAAGGCAAGACCCAATTATACACTGTCTAAAAGAGACTCACTTTAGATTTAAAGACACACACAGGCTGAAAGTGAAAGGATGGAAAAAGATATTCCATGTAAATGGTACAAAAAGAGAGCAAAAGTGGCCATACTTATATCAGACCAAAAGACTTTAAGTCAAAAAGCTGTCACAAGAGACAAACAAAGATACTACATAATGATAAAAAGGAGTTATGTGTTCACCAGGAAGATATAACATCAGAACACCCAAATATATGAAGCAAGCACCGATAGAACTGAAGAGAGAAACAGCAATACAACAATAGTAGATTTCAACAATGATCAACAAGGATGCAGAAGACCTGAATAATACTATAGGCCAAATGAACCTAAGAGACACAGAATATTCCATCCAACAGCAGTAGAATATACATTCTTCTCAAATATGCAAAATACTCTTCAGGATATATCACATGTTAAGTCGCAAAACAAGTCTTTAAAAATTTAAGAAGAGACTAATTATCTAAGTGTGGTGGCTTATGCCTGTAATCCCAACTTTTCGGGAGGCTGAAGTGAGAGCACTGCTTGAGGCCCGGAGTTTGAGACCAAGCCTGGGAAACACAGCAAGACCTCATCTCAATAGTAGTAGTAGTAGTAGTAGTAGTAGTAGTAGTAGTAGTAGTAGTAGTCGTAGTAGTAGTAATAATAATAATAATAAAGAAAAAGAAAAAAATTAGCTGGGCATGGTGTAGTCCCAGCTAGTTGGGAGACCAGAGTAGCAGGAGGACTGCCTGAGCCTGGGAGCCTGAGGATGCTGTGAACTATGATTGCACTGCTGCACTCCAGCCTGGGTGACAGAGTGAAACTCTGTATCTGAAAATAAATCTAAAATAAAAATAAAAATTTTAAAAGGCCGAAATCATACCAAGTGTCTTTTCTGACCATGAAATGAAACTAGAAATCTATACAAAGAAAACTAGAAAATTCACAAATATGTAGAAGGTAAACACCATACCCTTCTTCTTCTTCTTTCTTTTTTTTTTTTTTTTTTTTTTTTTTTTTTTGAGATGGAGTCTCACTCTGTTGCCCAGGCTGTAGTGCAGTGGTGCGATCTCGGCTCACTGCAACCTCCACCTCCCGGGTTCAAGCTATTCTCCTGCCTCAGCCTCCTGAGTAGCTGGGATTACAGGATGCACCACCACGCCTGGCTAATTTTTGTATTTTTAGTAGAGACGGGGTTTCACCATGTTGGTCAGGCTGGTATCAAACTCCTGACCTCAAGTGATCCGCCTGCATCGGCCTCCGCAAGTACTGGGATTATAGGTGTGAGCCACCACACCACCCTTGCCATTTCTACTGAACACATTACGGGAAATTCTAGTCAAAGCAATTAGACAGGGAAAAGATATAAAAGGCTTACAAATGAGAAAGGAAGAAGTAAAATTATCACAGTGACATGATCTTATATGTAGAAACCCTAAAGATTGCACGGAAAAGCTGTTAGAACTAATAAATGAATTCAGCCAAGTTGCAAGATAAAAATCAACATGCAAAAGACAGATCTGCTTCTATACACTGACAACGAGCAAACCAAAAAGGAAATTAAGAAAACAATCTCATTTACAAATCTCATTTACAATAGCATTAAAAAGAATAAAATACTTGGGAATAAACTTAACTAAGGGGGTGAAAAATATGTACATTGGAAACTATAAAACATTGCTGGAAGAAATAAAGAAGACCTAATAAATGGAAAGACATTTGTGTTCACGGAGTGGAAGACTTAATATTGTAAAAATGTCTGCATTACCCAAAGCAATCTACAGATTCAATGCAATCCCTTTCAAAATCCAAATGGCTTTTGTTTTTGTTGGAGAAATGGGAAAAACAATCCTAAAATTCATATGGAGCCACAAAAGACCCTGAATAGCCAAAACAATCATGATAAAGAACAAAGCTGGAGTCCTTACACTTCCTGACTTCAAAACAGATTACAAAGCTATGGTAATTAAAATAGTATGGTACTGGCATAAAGACAGACACATAGACCAATGGAACAGAATAGAGGGCCCAGAAATAAACCTATGCATGTACGGTCAAATGATCTTTGACAAGGGCGCCAAGATAACACAATGGGGAAAGGATAGTCTCTTCAACACATGGTGCTGGCAAAATGACACCCACATGCAAAAGAATGAAGTTGGACCTTTATCTTATGCCATACACAAAAGTCAACTCAAAATGGATTAAAGACTTCAGCATAAGACCTGAAACTGTAAAAAGCCCAGAAGAAAACACAGGGGAAAAACTTAATAACATTGGTCTTAGCAATGATTTCTTGGATATGACACTAAAAACATAGGCAATGAAAGCAAAAATAGATAAGTGGCACTACATCAAACTAAATAGCTTCCCTGCAGCAAAGGAACAGCACAGTGAAAAGGCAACCTAAAGCATGGGAGAAAATATATGCAAACAATATATCCAATAAGAGAATAAGATCCAAAAAATATAAAGAACTCTTACAATGCAGAACAAAAACAAAAACCAAACCACAACCCAAAAAACCTGATTAAAAAATGGTCATTTGCAACCACTGAAGTACAGAAAAAAATAAAAAATGGGCAAAGGACTTGCATAGATATTTCTCTAAAGACATACAAGTGGCCAACAGGTATATGAGAAGATGCTTGACATCACTAACCATCAGGGAAATGCAAATCAAAACCACAATGGGATATCACTTCACATCTATTAGGCTGGCCACCATCAAAAAAAGAAAAAGAAAAATAAGTTTTGCCTAGGATGTGGAGGAACTGAAATGCTTGTGCATTGTTAGTGAAAATGTAAAATGGTATAGCTGCTGTGGAAAACAGTATGGAGTTTCTGCAAAAAGTTAAAAGTAGAACTACCATGTAATCCAGCAATTCCACTTCTAGGTATTCATGCAAAATAACTGAAAACAGAATCCTGAAGAGCTATTTGTACTCCATGTTTACTGCAGCACTATTTACAATAAGCAACTGAAACATCCATTGACAGATGAATGGATAAAGAAAAAGTGGTCCATGCATACAATGGAATATTATTCAGCCTTAAAAAGGAAAGAAATTTTGACATGTGCCACAGCATAGATGAAGGATTATACAAAGAGAAATAAGCCAGTCACAGGACAAATATTGTATGATTCCACTTACATGAGGTATCTAATGTAGGCAAACTCACAGAAGCATAAAGCAGAATGGTGGTTGCCAAGGGTTGGGAGAAGGGGGAAATGAGGAGTTACTGTTCAATGAGTCTAGAGTTTCAGTCAATGAAATGAAAAAATTCTAGAGATTTGCTGTACAACAATGTGCAATATAGATAAGACTGTACTGTTCACTTAAAAACTTAAGAGGGTAGATTTCATTATATATATACATACATACATACACACACACACACACACACATATATATATATATTTTTTTCTTTTAAATACGGTTAAAAAAAGACTGACCTTGGGAGAAGCCACAATTACTGCTGATGGAATGCCTGCTGTACTCATGTCAGTGGCTCACGTGCCAACCTTATGCAATCTTCACCACACATGGTACCCTGAAGATCCCTTATCCAAAATAATTGGGACCAGAAGTGTTTTGGTGTTCAAACTTTTTTGGATTTTGGAATATTTGCATATACAGAATGAGTTATCTGGGGGATGGGACCCAAATCTAAACATAAAATTCATTTATGTTATATATATACCCTAAACACATAGCCCGAAGGCAATTTTACACAATATGTTTAATGATTTTGTGCATGAAACAAAGTTTTGACTTTGACCCATCATATCTTTGAGCATCTTTTCACATACCTGTTGGTCACTTGTATGTCTTTGGAGAAATAGCTTTTCAAGCCCACGAGGTCAGGTGCGGAATTTTCCACTCGTGGCTTCATATCAGCATTCAAAAATATTTGGATTTTAGAGTAATTGGACTTTGGATTCGGGATACTCAGCCTGTACCATTACCCCCATTTTACTGGACAAGATGTGACCAAGAAGTGAAGTACCTAGACCTCGCCCAAGGATGCACTAAGTAGTAGAATTGGAATTTGAACTCAGGTTTGTTGGACTGCAAAGCTTATAGTTTTCTGCCCTCTGTCATTATCATCATCACCCTGTGGGATATCTTTCCCACTCACTCTGGCCTGTGAGTGACCCAAGTGGAGGAGCTTGTTCACTCCTGGCTCACTACCACTATTGCCTAGCACTGAGTACTGCAAGCCTCCTCCAGATAATAAATGCATTTGCTTCTTATACTTATCTATGGACAAAAGTCACAATTCAGTGATAAAATTCATCTAAAATCTGCCATAATTGGATCAAACTTCTTCCCATGATGTTTAATTAGAATGATTTGTTAAAGTAGCAAGCCAGTTCATCCAGAATATTCCACATTGGTTTTGCAATGAAAATGTAACCATATCTAAAGTCTGCTCTCAATTCACTCACACCAAAAACTGGTTCACAACTGAATACAGGAATAATCACCTCCAAGAATGCCTCAAGAGTCCTCCATAATCCTTTTCAAAGGACTGACATCACCTAGGCCAAAAAGAAAAATAATTCCTTAATAAATAATTTATTTGCTAGCACTGACCCATGGTTCATGGTTGGGGCAGGAATGAAAAAAATAACAGTGTTTCTTACGTGGGCTGGAAACCTATGATCTTACCATCCACCTTAGCTGTTGCTCTCAGTTCCCTGGCATGGCTTTGATGAAGATCTCTGACTAGCTTCTGCTGCTCTGCTCACTTGGGCTCTGCTAGTATTTGCCCCACTTAATTGTGTGGTACCTTTTAATTTCCCTTTGTCAGCTGGCCTGCCGTCTCCTCTGTGACTTTCCCATGGCCTCACAGACCTCTCCCCAGCTACCACTGATCACCCCATGTAGCAGGAATGCCAGTCCCCAAAGGGCAGTGAATTCATCCAACACTTGCTTATTTGGCATTTACTATGTGTCAAGTACTGTGGACTAGATACGTGCACAACACTTACAAAAATTCCTGCCCTTATTGAGCTTAGATTCCAGTGGGAAGAGACGGACAATAAATAAACATGTAAAATATAGAGTATGTCACATAGTGTTAAGTATTGTGGATCAAAGCAAAGCAGGGAAGAGGTTAAAGAGTGGTGTGTTTGTGTGTATGTGTGTGTGTACTGGAGAACTGTCACGCGTGTAAGAAAAGTGCTTCACAACTAGTGCATCTCTTCCATTCCTCTTTTTCCCATTCTCAATTACACACCCTTCACCGGCCTCCACACGTACCCCAACCAGCAACCCTTCTGCTTACCTGCTCTGTTCCCAGGTTTGGGTATATACTTTGTGGGACCATTTGTTAAAAATGCAGGGCCCTTTGTTCAAAAAGTAAGAAGGTCGGAGTATTAAAACAAGTTTGAGGCCTCTGCAGGGCCTACGCTGCAAGCCCAGGAAGACAGCCCTGCTTGTTCCTATGCTACCCAAGATGATAGGTGAAGGCAAGGCCCTGTGAATGCAGGCCCCACACCCTCCAACAAGCCCCAGTGGGAGGTGAAGGGTAGCTGCTGCCACTGCTAAGTTCTATAGAAAGCTCAATGAGTCTGGGCGGAGGAGAAAGACAAGCCCAGGAACCAATGCTTGGAGGGTATGCCTTTTACAGGACAAGAACAGCTTCTAGAAGGGGGAAACCTCATGCCAAAAGGGAGGGCTACACAGAAATGTCTACTGAGTACCTCCTTTGCAGTGGACATTGAGGGAAAGAGACAGTGATGGATGGTGCAGGCAAATATTCAGAGGGGTGGGCTTCCCTGGGCAGGGAAGTCTTCTATTGTGGGGAGAGGGGATGGGGGCAACTACAACTGAGCAGGGAAGGATGGACAGAGGGGACAGGGAAGGATGTTTATGAGCAAGAAATGGAAAGTTACAGGAGACAACAAGGAGGACAGTTTGGCTGGTGGCAGAGGATGTACCACCAGGTGAGACCAGAGTGGGGAAGGGCCTCTAGCCTGAAAGCAGTTGAGGGAGGGGGTGGTCAGTGAATGCTTTGAGGAGAAACAGGGACAGGATGAGAGCTGTGCTCTTGGAAGACCTATCTGGCGGTGTATGAAGGACAGACAGCAGGCTCAGAGCGGCATCTAAGAAGAGGTCATGCTGGTGAGGGCAGGACAGCAAGAGCCTACCAAAATTAGCTGGGTAGAGCTTTCCTACCTGCACAGATGGGCAGACGTGAGGGAAGGTTTAGATGCACATTTCCAAGCAAGCAACAACACATAAGAAACTGCATATCCCTGAGACAAAGTTCTCCGGCAGGATGCTCCAAACCACGTGCACTCCATAGAATCCCTAATTTTAGAAACCAGACTGGAACTTATCTGACCAAAATAAGCCTGGGCCCAAATATTTACTTTTGTTATTTTCCTGTTGTGGAGGAAGGAAGATCAATATGGACCTCAGGACATTTTACATGTTCCTCATGAAGATAATTTCTTAGCGTGCCCTCTTGTACACCCTTGTTGGAAAAGCTGGCAATTACAAAACAAGGAAGTCTCCCAGTAAAAGTAAAAGCTTTTGGCATTTTATCGCACGTCACTGTTTTCAGTTTCTCAAATATCAACTGTGCACTTCATAACCCTTTGATTTCCTTGTACACATGGTTAAAAAAAAGTCTTCCACTTGTGGGATAGTAACCATAATGAACAGAAAAGCAAACGGCAGGCCTAGAAAAATTTACTTTCATCATATAAACAGGACACACAATATTATTCTCTCTTTAGGCTGAATAATGGAAACAGCCTTAGTATGAATCATAATAAACTGAATTCTCATCTCAAGAGTTTTAGGACGAAGAAACTCTCACCTTGGACTGGGTTGAATGCCATATGGCAAGACGCCTGTTGTCCTCACTCCCAGTTTTCAAACATAGAAACTCTTCTCTGTTTCGTTTTGTTTTAATGAGAAGAGTAAAATAGAAGAGTTTATGCTTGCAACATTCTGCTCCAAACAGACATCAGCTCTCATGCATACTCACAGATGTTCTGGGATTAATGGTGAAGATGTCATCCAATTGTATGTTTGTGTTGTTCCCTTCCTGCTATCATGGCTCTGATAGCCTAAATGAGTGATTTAATACTGTGTGAATTTTGTATTGGTTTATAAGTCTGTTGTTTCATTTAAAAAAAAACAGAGAAAAGCAAGGAATACTTAGAAGGCTTGTTTGTATCAACTGACAGTTAATCATTCAGATGGAAATATGCACGTTAAAATGTCATTGCCGACAGCCTATGGTTTTTAACTGTACAATTTGAATTCCCACAACAGTATATGGCTTTATAAGAAATGTTTAAGAAATGCTCTGAAGTTATTTGTTCCTTAACCTGGAATTTTATAGACTATATAATACCTTTATAAATGGAAAAATATTAACAAATGACCCTAAGAAACCTCTCAATAAAATTGCATAAACCACATATTTCAAAATAGACACCACACGCTGGGGACTGAACATGGAATAAGAAGTACCATGTGATTCTTCCTACACAGAGTCCCACTCTGCCAAGATCAGATATTTTAAGAACATGTTTGAACTATCAGTTGGGATGGCAGTTCTCTGGAAGTCTTTACAGCATTTTCAGGGTTTCCCAAAAGAAGAGCTCAAGGCTCCTCTCTCCAGCTGACTACTTCAATGTCACTCCAAGAACACCAGAAATGTGGATACCACCCTCAGCTTTTCCTCCTGCGTCTCCTACAGCCAGCCAGCTGCCAGGCCCAGGCTCTTCTCCCCATATGCTCAGCAGTCATTCTGTCCCATGCCACTGTCCCTCCCTCCACGGAACCTTTGCAACAGTCTGATTACAGGTTTCTCCTCCCCTAGAACGATCTTTTCTGAAATGCAGATGTGGTTAGGCCCCCTTCCTGCTTACAGCCCCTCGGTAGCTCTGCACGGCTCAGACTGGGTTCTTGTCATGTTACACAAGATAAAGTAACACAGGGCAGTGAAGGAAGCTTGGTGAACTCACCCTTACTGTCCCCAGTGGAAACACTGCCCTGCTTGTCAAACATCCACAGGCCTGAATGCCAAGCCTGTGGGCTCTGAGCCTATGCTGGACTGCAGCCTTGAAGGTAGCCCTCACACAGAAACACACTTAGTGCTTCAGACCAGGAGTGGCAAAGCCCTTGTTGGTGAGTCAACTGTGTTCCCAAGCTTCCCTTGCCAATCCCTTGTTTGGAACCTGAAATGCTATTTCCTACAAATATCATGTAATAAGGAGTGACAAAGTGTCCATGCTAGCCCATAAGGGCTGATTTAATCTGTAACTCAACAGAGCCACATTTGCAAGGAAAAAGAATGGTGGTCTATTTAGTAAAGACTTATCTGGCATCTAATGTAAGGAAGCCTGCTAGCTGCTTTAATAAAAAGACACTCTGAGCAGAGAAGGGAGAATCTCCCCATGGAATGGAGCAGTAGGAGATCCTGGCCCAGTTGTTTTCCTGACATCTATCTTCCCATTAGGAATCTTACTGGTCACTCCTGTCCCTCAATTGGGGGTCTCAGAGTACTGCTTCCCAGGTCACACAGGCTCAGTCTTTAGGTCACCTGGCAGGGCCTCTGCAGCCTCCCACCCTGATGTTAAACCATCAGGGCAGATGGTGGCCTGGGGAAACACAGCTGATCTGCGGTGCAGTGAAGCTACAGAACTACCAAAGATTCCAATTAAAAGGAGGAGAACTGTTTCCTCCTAATGCAGTTGCAGCGGCTCACATTCCTGCTTCTAGCACCAGACAAGTCAACTCCGGAGAGGCTGCCCCCACAATGCTCAGTCTCACCAAGACCTGGTGCATACCAGGGCACATTCAATCTGCTGAAAGGAAGGTCTAGGGATCTCATCTCTGGCAACAGTCCAGGCTGGTTCTGCCCTCAAGACAAGGTACCCAAGCACATCCTCAAAGGCCTCAAGTGGAGATCACGAATCCCTGCCTTTATCTAGCAATTGTTCCTCTGAACAATTTCAGAGCCTCCAAAGGAACTAGCCCTGACAACATCTTGACTTTAACCCAGTGAGACTGGTTTACTTCCACCCTCTAGAACTGCAAGAGAATAAATTTGTATTATTTAAAAGCCACTGAGTTTGTGGTGGTTTTTTTATAGCATACATAGGAAGCAAATAGAAGCCCCCATCAGAGACTAAGAGACGAAAACATCCCCAGGGCTTCCATAATTCCCCATTCTTTAAAACTAGCTCTCTGGGCTCCTGACCTTCTAGCCAGTTCCCTTCTCCAGCTATCCTGTGGGCTTTCACTTGGCTTACTCATGCAAACCCAACTTCCTTCTCTGTTTCCCCTAGGGCCCAGCCAAGCACAACTCCTAGAATCCAGGAGAGGCCCCCGGAACAGATGCTGATGGAGACTCCACTATCCTGAGGAAGGGAAACCCTGACCCCCTTTCCCATTTCATCTCTGCTGATCCTTCCTCCACTGTAGGCTTTTTCTGGCTAACCAATTCTCCAGCTCTTGAAACTGCAGCCTTCCACCAATTCCTCACCTTCTCTAGGACCTGGTTTTGGATTAGAAAACACCTGCTATTATTAAGTAATCCTTTCTGGAAATGGCCCTCAACACCTGCCTCACCTATTTCCTATTCTGGTTTCTACCTTACACTTCACTTTTTAAAAAAAGTTGGAGGTGAAAATATATTCAGAGAACCTGTCCTTCTGGGCCGGGCGCGGTGGCTCAAGCCTGTAATCCCAGCACTTTGGGAGGCCGAGACGGGCGGATCACGAGGTCAGGAGATCCAGACCATCCTGGCTAGCATGGTGAAACCCCGTCTCTACTAAAAAATACAAAAAACTAGCCGGGCGAGGTGGCGGGCGCCTGTAGTCCCAGCTACTCGGGAGGCTGAGGCAGGAGAATGGCGTAAACCCGGGAGGCGGAGCTTGCAGTGAGCTGAGATCCAGCCACTGCACCCCAGCCTGGGCGACACAGCGAGACTCCGTCTCAACAAACAAAAAAAAAAAAAAAAAAAAGAACCTGTCCTTCTGTCATGTTGTGTTAATGATCAACTTGAGGCAAAATTCCAATACTGTTCCTGAGAAGGGAAAGCTGTAAACTCTATGCTGGAAACTGTTCTAAATATTCCAAGGAGAGGGGTCCCATCTCAGAGCAGCTTCTTGAGAAGGAAAATCCTCTGCTTAGAAGATCCCAAAATGCAGCTTCTCAACAGAGTCCAGGAGTCTATGATGAAGCATCTTCTATAGTATAGTTTCCAAACTTTAAAATATCAATAGATAGCCTTTTTAAACAGTAATTCTTATAAGGACAGTTAATATAAAACACAAATTAAAAGAGCTGCTTGGAGGGGTTGGGGAAGGCCCTGGTAGCGACTAGGGGTCAGGAAGAACTGCATGGAATCCATTCAGTCAATGAGAGATTTTCAGAGCCATTTAACAACCACTATTACACAGAACTTACTTATTATATTACATATAATCTTTTTAATGATAAATAATCCCATTGCCATAAATTCTATTACAATTAAAGGCAAACACGACTCTCCACAATGTCCCTTAGTGTTTTCTTATGCTGCAGGGCCTGTTTCCCCTCCTAGGCGGGGAGTCCTGGGGTAGAGAACAGTGTTCTCAGCAGGGGGCCCAGATCCCATACAGTTTGAATGTTTGTTGGGTGAAGGAATCAAATTGTTTCCAAGCTCCAGGCACTGTCCTTTATTTAAGCCTGTATCAGATACAAACAAGCACAAAACAAAACTCTACCACAATTAAAGAATACAATCCCTTAGAGTCACTGTAAGGAAACATCAGTTTTGCTTTACCCAGATGAAGTCTGTGATCATATTTAATCAAGAGAACATGTCATGGGAGAACTACTGTAAGAACCAATTAATATGAACATAGAAGGTGATTGAAGGATAGAATGAAAGCGTTCTCTAGAAATGCCAGCCCAGATGACAATTCTAGAGGCAGACCACATTTATAGGCTAGAGAGCTCCAAGAAATACAGAAAGTGCAAGAAGGCATGGGAAATATTTCACATGAGGCCACAAGGACCCCAGCTTTCTGGAGCAGACACAGAGACTTCCAAAGCTGGCAAAGGCATTGGCTGGATGAGACAGGCAATGGGGACAGGCTGAGTGGGTACAGAAGGGGATTCACAAATTAGATTTTGCAGAATTTCCTGACACTAGATAGATTTTTGAGTTCTTTAATAAAGTTGCAGAGAAATGAAGTGACCTGCACAATATCAAGAGTTGGCTGGTTAGAGGCAAAGAGAAGACTGTATCTTAGGCCCAGGTCCTTAGATTTGTTATCTTATTCAGTGAGCAAGCATGCATATAACTGGGTTTATTTAGCATATGCCCCTCCTGGGGCACCCTTCTGTATGCTTCCTGTTTCCTCCTTGTCTCTGCTCCCCGTCTCCCCTCAATTAGAATTCCCTCAGATCTTCCTTTATCCCCTACTTGTTCTTATCTTTTAAGAACTATTAATAATTCTACGAAACTTGGAAATTCTTTGTGAAAACTCTAACCCATACTTCTCCTTCCTAAATCCTGCTATGCCCTTGGGGTCCTTGGCTCATTCAGCAATTTTCTCCGATATCTGCTGTCAAACACAATCGCAATAAATTTTATACTTTACTTATTTATATACTATTCAGCACATGAATGCTCATATCCCCAGTGCCTGGATACTCAAATTATGGTTGAAGGAATTAAAGAACAAACGTTTCATTGCTGATAGTTTGTGGCTGAGGGCAGCAGCTGCCTGATGCTTCCTTTATATCCCTCTGAAAAGTTCTAAATAAAAATTTGATGAGTGAGTGACACTGTGCACTAAATGGAAACGTTTAATAGTAAAACTATATCAGCACATTATGGTCTGGCATTTGCTGTAAGGCTACATTTCCAACTAGATGACATCAACCTAATACGATCTAAATTTATTCATCTATATTGGGATATAATTTAGGACAATTTATCAGCAGATAATTTTCTAAATAATTACAACGAAAGTGTTAACACCTTAGGGCAAAAGATGTGCCATAAATATTAAACAGAACATACAAATGCTTTCTTAGTTTTCATTTGTATATAAACCAGGAGGGAAGCTCACTTTACATTAGCAAGATTATTCATACCCTGCTAAATTCTACTATAAACATGTACATGTGAACATGTATCCTCTCGACCACTGGATTGTGAGCTCCTGAGGGAGGGGACTGAGTTCTTGCTCTGTCCCTCTTGTGTTTGTCCCTCTCTGTACTGTTCTCGCACCCAGGTGTAGGACCTCAGCGCTCAGTTAAGTGTCTGCTGAACAAATGAATGAACAGATGAATATGTGCACAGCCCATTCAATAAAATACTCTGTCCTTTTCACCTATAAAGCAACAGTCATCAGTACAGGGTGACTTGGAATTTCCTTATACCTACGACACTAGAAAGATGTGAGGAAGCTGGAGAAAACCTGCAGCATGTCAGTGGAGTAGAAAGCAGCAGGACACCCAGGTACCATCCAAACTGCCAGTGACTCATGGCACCCAAATTGTTGATGCCTCCTCTCTAGGCCTCAGTTTCTCTAACTCTGATCCCATCTAGCATCACCTGTCCTTCTGCCTCCCTGCCAGGAGGGTTGTGCAGAACAAACAATGGGGTTATGGGAAAGTACTCTGTACATTACAAAGCACTGTATTAGTTTTCTAGGGCTGCCATATCAAAGTACCACAAGTTGGATAGCTTAAAACAACAGAAATTTATTGTCTCTCAATTCTGAAGGCTGGAAGTGTGAAATCAAGCTGTCAGGAGGGCCATGCCTCTACCTTGCCACTCCCGGTTTCTGGTGTTTGCCAGCAATCCTTGGTGTTCCTTGACTTGTAGATGCATTACTCTAATCTCTGCCTCTATCATCTTCTCCCTGTGTGTGTCTGTGTCTCTTCTTCTCTTCTTATAAGGGCAGCAGTCATATTGGATTAAGGGCTCACCCTCCTCCAGTATGACCTTACCTTAACTACTTACATTTGCAATGACTCTGTTTCCAAATAAGGTAACACTTTGAAGTACTAGGAGCTAGGACTTCAACGTATCTTTTTGGGGGACAAGATTCAATCAACAAGTACCATGTGCATAAAAGCACCACAGCAAAAAACCCCTGAAATAATGTTATAGCTCGGACAAACTCTAAAGTTAGAAAAATACTTAAAAAATTCTCCTTCAAGTTATGGAGAATTAGCAGGTAGTAAGGAATAATGGGGCCAAGATTCTGATGAAGAGAGAAATCCAGAGAGGTCTGCCTGGGATTTAGGGACACTCTTTCTGTTGGGATACCTGCCACTTCTGAAAGAGTCTGAGAAGCTGAGCAGCACTTTGGACAGCTTGTGAGTGAGGCAGACTGAAATTGGAGTTCCATTCTCCAAGGGTTATACCCTAAGACTAAAGGTAAACCACAAAAAGTGGACTGGTTCTCAGAAGCCCTCTCAATCTCTGAAAATGAGATCACAGTCATACCAGATTCATAGTGCCCCAGGTGCCTGCCAGAGACAAGTATAAATTCTCCCTAAAGAAAGATAACATCATCCAAGGGCTCAGATTATTTCTAGAAGTTTTCACCTATCATGTCTGACACTTAATAAAAAAAAATTAGGTATATGAGGATATAAGACAAGATGAATGTATTATATTCCAAGTAAAACAACAGGCAACAGAAACAGCTCACAAAGGCTACAAGGTGTTATTAGCATTGGGAATGTTTTTTTTTTTTTTTTTTTAACTTGCTTAAAGAGTCAGTCGGGCGCGGTGCTCAGCCTGTAATTCCAGCCTTTGGGATGCGAGACGGGTGGATCAGGAGGTCAGGAGATCGAGACATCCTGGCTAACATGGGAGAACCCGTCTCTACTAAAAAATACAAAAAAAAAAAAAAAAAAACTAGCGGGCGAGGTGGCGGGCGGCTGTAGCCCCACTACTCGGAGGCTGAGGCAGAGAACGGCGTACCGGGAGGGCGAGTTATGGAAAAAAAATACAAAAAAAAAAAAAAAAAGTGAGCTGAGATCCGGCTTGCAGCTCCACGGCTGCGACGAGCGAGACTCGCTCAAAAAAAAAAAAAAAAAAAGTGCAAAAGAGGTAAAAAGATAAAATTGAAGTTTCTCAGAGAACTAGAAACAAAACAAAACCCAGCAATTCTAGACTTTAAAAATAAAATAACTAAAATTAAGAATTCAATATGGAGGTTTAATAGCACTTTATAGCTTGAAGAAAAATTAGTGAACTAAATGATAGGTCAAAAGCAAAATCTAGTTTGAAACTCAGAAAGACACAAGGATAGAAAATAAAGATGAAAGGGTAAAAGATAAAGAGGTAGTGAGCAGGACTAATAGATATATAACTAGAGTCACAGGAGAGGAGAGAATTGAGTAGAAGACATAGCCAAGAATTTTTTAAAACTGAAGACATCAAACACAGATTCAAGATCTTAAATGGATGAACCTCAAACAGGTAAATAAAAATAAAACTATACGTAAGCACATCATAGTAAACTGCTCAGCACCAAAGACAAACAGAAAATCTTAAAAGCAGCCAGAGGGGAGGAAAAACAGATTATCATCAATGGAGTAACAATTAGATCAACAATTCATTTAATGAAAATACTAACAGCCAGAAGGCACTAGAATATCATCAAAATACCAAGAGAAAATATCAAAACATGTAAAGAACAAATAACAACAAGGTTCAACAAACTCTTGGGAAAGAAATAACACTGGCTGGGCATGGTGGCTCATGCCTGTAATCACAGCACTTTGGGAGGCCAAGGCAGGAGGACTGCTTGAGGGCAGGAGGAGGCTGAGGCTGCAGTGAGCCTTGATCACACCACTGCACTCCAGCCTAAGCAATAGAGTGAGACCCTGTCTCTAAAAAAAAAAAAAAAAAGAACATATATATCTTATATAAACTCTTCCAGAGAACAACAACAACAACAACAACAACAACAACAACAAAACACTTCCCAACTCATTTTGCGAGTCTAACCAAACCATGACACAAAAATCTGACAAGGACATTACAAAAAAGTGAAATTATAGTAAAAAATCCTTCTTAGGAGTAAAACCTTGAATAAAATAGGAGGAAACTGAATCCAGAAAAGTATATGAAAATGATAATATATCACTAGCAAATTAATTTTATTGCAGGAATGCAAGTCATCATATTAACAGAATAAAGGGGGGAATCAAATGATCATATCCATAGATTCAGAAAAATAATGATAAAATTCAAGGACCGTTTATAATAAAACTCCTTGCAAACTAAGCCTAGATAGGACCTTCCTAAATCTGATATGGTATTTACAAATAATTACAGCACATATCATACTTGATGGTGAAATACTGAAGGCTTCCTGCTAAGATCAAGGATAAGACAAGAATGTCTGCATCACTACCTCTATTTAACATCAAACAGGGAAAAAAGACGTAGGGGAAAGGAGAAAAGAAACCCTAATTCACAGATATTTTGATGATATATGTAGAAAATCCAAAAGAATCTGCAGATAAATTTCTAAGCTAAACAGTTGGGAGATACATAGTTTGCAAATATAATAAACATTTGGAAAAGGAAAAATTTTCAGCTGCAATTTACAATAAAACCAAAATATAAAATATATAGGAGTAAATAAAAATATGTAACAAGACGTCTACACAGAAAATTCTAAAATGTTATTTGGAGAAATTTTTAAAGCCCATAAATAATAGAGGGATATACTATGTTCATGGTTTTAAAGATTCTATACTGTGAAGACGTCAATTCTTCCAAACTTGCCTATAGATTCCATGCAATCTCAATGAAAACCATAGCGGTTTTTGTTTATTCATTTTGTAGAAACTGGAAACAGATAAGCTGATTTTAAAATCTATATGGAAATGCAAAAGACCAATAATAGACTTGTCCTGCTGGATAGTGAAACTTATTATACAGCAACAGTAATTAAGAAAGTGTCATTTTGGCAAAAGAGCAATGTAATGGAAAAGAAAGTCCAGAAACTCAGGCACATATATATTCACCAGAGGGAGATCAACATTGGTAGATTCCTGGAGCAATATCCTCACTCTCTGTCTAATCCCAGAGAAGGTTCTTCCCCTTTTTGGACCTCAATTTCTTCATCTATAACATGAGGCAGATAGACTAGGTCACTCAAATTCTGATTTGAAATTAGAATAAACAGATTAATAAATCCTTTCAGACTGCAAGTCTCCCCAATTTTCATTTCTACTCAAAAGCAAGACAATCTTCTAAGGAAATCAAACAACATCCCCTCTCTGCTTTCCAGGTTAAAAAGGCAGGGATTTAGGCACTGTGTCTTGCTACCTACTGATTTTAGTCCAAAATATTCCAGCCAGCCTGAATATAGAGGTCATAGCCAGAGTCTTGCATTGTTTGCTCATTGAGAAGGCAAGTAAGGTAGTGGATAAATCAGGTAGAACTAGGTTTTAAATTTTTTTTTTTTCTTTTTTGAGACAGTCTCACTCTGTCACCCAGGCTGGAGTGCAGTGGCACAATCTTGGTTCATTGCAGCCTCCACCTCCTGGGCTCAAGTGATCCTCCCACCTCAGCCTCCTAAGTAGCCGGGACGACAGGTACATGCCACCACACCTGGCTAATTTATGCATTTTTGTAGAGATGGGGTTTTGCCCTGTTGCCCAGGCTGTTCTCAAACTCCTGGGCTCAAGCAATTTGCCCACCTCAGCCTCCTGAAGTGCTGCAATTACAGGTGTAAGCTGCCACATCTGGCCAAATACCGTTTTTCATTTATACACTTATCTAACTACTTCTAATCAAACTATCTAAGATCTCTGAGCCTCAGTTTCCTTATATGTGAAAGGAAAATTTTTGTGAAGATTAAATGGAATAATGCTTGTAATACACTTAGGACAGTATCTAGCAGATAACAATTATTTAATAAATGGAAGCCATTGCTAGCAATATACTGGAGCTGGGTATTGGGGCTATGAGGATGAGAAGACAGGATGACAGAAAAAGCAAACTAGACTTGTGAGGGTTTAACACATAGTGCCTAATGTGTAGCTGATGCTCAATAAATATTAAGGGAATAGGCAAGTTACTAACTTGCCAGGCTCTCACAAAATCCTTAAGAGTCAAGGTCCCCTTGTTTATAGTGCCAAGTTCCCTTCAAAATAACTGGATTCCAGTGCATTTTTGCCCTTGTTATTACTGAAGACAGAGCTCACTCCCACGTACCCAGCACCACGTGCCCCCCTAACACACACCTGGCCTCAGCTAGCATCATTTCCCTTCTTTCCCATCCTGAACACACAGGGGTGCCTCAGCCTCGTGTGGTCATCTTGTGCCTGGGTAGCTTGCAGGCTGCGTAACATCTAGTTTGTTTACTGAGCCTCTCCTTCACCCAGAGACTCCTTAAATCAAAATGGCCTATAAAGAAAAGATTTCAAAAGCAACAAGAGGGTGAGTACTACAAATCCTGTTACTTCAGACCTTACACTTCAGGCCTGAAAACGCATGCCTGGAAGGTAGGAGTGGCCAGGGTTGAATGCAGGAAGGAACCGGCCTCCTCTCCACTAGGGGGAGCCATGCCACTCTTACTCACTCCTGGGTGGACCCCACTTGGGCTGTGAAAGGAGGTTAGTTAGGTCCCCTCACTCCCTCCAAAGACAATATAAATTGGGATGCTTTTAGAGTCACAGATGAATATGCAGAACTGTAGTTAACTGAAGAGGTTTCCCTAATGACGGTTTTTGACTTCTAAGTGTATCAGGACCAGGCTGGAGTGCAGTGGCACAAACTTGGCTGACAGCAACCTCTGCCTCCTGGGTTCAAGCGATTCTCCTGCCTCAGCCTCCCGAGTAGCTGGGACTGCAGGCGCCTGCCACTATGCCCAGCTAATACATTTTTGTATTTTAGTAGAGACGGGGTTTCACCATGTTGCCCAGGCTGGTCTTGAACCCCCGAACTCAAGTGATCCACCCACCTTGGCCTCCCAAAGTGCTGGGATCATAGGCGTGAACCACCGCGCCTGGCTGTGCTCCTTCTCTCTCTAGCGAGGGCTACACCTGCCACCCAGGTGTGTAGACAACGTCCTGATTCTTCTGCCACTCATCTTCTTGCCCTTCTCAGAAAGAGAATCGGAAATGGAAACCCACTAAAACGTTCAACTAGACAAACATTTTTCTCCAACAAAAATCCCTGTTATTTGCCAAAGGTTCTTGTTGGGGGTTCAGTGGAATTAGAAACAGCTACTCTGTAGCTAATCCAGATAAAGAACGCTTCATTATTCCCTCACCCCTCAGCCTTCTCTGTGTAAGCTCCAGGGCTCTGCTTCCCTCAAGGCTCTGCGCTCCCACATCTTGCAGGCCCTGCTCTTAATTCTCTCTCAGTTTTCAGAGAGTAACAAAAGGGAAGTCACCACTCTGCAGCCTTGACTCAGTTCTGAAGTTCCAAAGGCACTGAAAACTGTTACTCAAAGGTGTGAGCTTCCCTAGTTTGTAAAACCTGAAGAGTACTATCCTCTTAACTTAGAACTCAGTCACTGGCAAACCACCACACTGTGGAAAAGCTAATGCAGCAGTCACTGTAATCCCATCTGGGGCTTGCCCTCAGCTTTGATTTCCTGAGTACAGCAATAAACCAAGTCAATCTCCTATGAGAACTGTTTTGAAGGAAGCAAGGGCATTAAGTGACTTAAATGACTGCATGTGCACACTCTAAGGTGTGCATTTCTTTTTGTTTGTTTGTTTGTTTGTTTGCTTTTTGTAAGGTCTACCTTTCTGTTAGTACCCCTGAAATACAGGACAACAACATCCTCCAGCAAATCCATTTACAGTCATAAACCAGGGGCAGATGCCTGCCTTCCCACTGCAGGGGAAGCAGGAGCCTCAACCTTGGAACCACTAGAGCTTGGGAAGAGCTGTAACCCAGGGTCTTACCTCCCCCAGACAGCAGGGACCACATTCACATGTGGTGAGCTCACACCTCTCTCCATGACTCCCTGGCCCCCACCCTGTGGAATGGAGTAATTCAGACTCTATGTGTTTCCCTGGGACAAAGAGGCATTTATTTCAGTGGGAAGCAAACTTTTTTCATGGGAATACAGCCCTGAATTTTAGAATCAAAGCAGATAAAAAGAAAAGCTTAATTTTACAATATTTTATAGCTAACTTTTAAGAAATACATTTAAATATACACTTCATGCAGATTATTCATAAACACTGTCTACTTCTAATGAACTGAGAAATTTTACCAAATTACCTTTACCATGAATTCAACTGGAGTTAAGCAAGTAAAATATTCAGACTTTGTTTGCTTGTTTGTTTTTGAGATAGAGTTTTGCTCTTGTTGCCCAGACTGGAGTGCAATGGCACCATCTTGGCTCACTGCAATCTCCGCCTCCCAGGTTCAAGCAATTCTCCTGCCTCGGCCTCCTGAGTAACTGGGATTACAGGTGCCCACCACCATGCCCAGCTGATTTTTTGTATTTTTATTAGAGACAAGGGTTCACCATGTTGGCCAGGCTGGTCTCGAACTCCTAACCTCAGGTGACCCACCCACCTCGGCCTCCCAAAGTGCTGGGATTACAGGTGTAAGCCACTGGGCCAGGCCAAAATATTCAGACTTTCTACAAACTATTGTGTGGTTACTATGTGGCCTAGAACACTGCTAATACTTCACTCACATTACCTCATTGAATCCTTACAACAACCCTCTGAGGGAGGTACTATTATTCTCCCCGTTTTACAGATGAGAAAATTGAAGCATAGAAGTTAAGTCACTTGCCTAAAGTCATAGGCTAAAAATGGTGGAGCTGGGATTTGAATTCAGGCAGTCTAGCCCCAGTGATCATGTCCTAATTATTCTTCCTAGAATGTGAGAACGTGAATGTGTGATACCATTCACTTTGTGGGAAATAATAGTTTAATGTTTAATCAACATACATTTACATTAGCCATTAGTTCACGGGCACCACAATCCTGAATTACAAGCAATAGTGACTCGCTGTCTCCTCATTCCCTCCCCAAATGTGGGACTTGGCCTTATGCCCCAGCTCAAGGTCACGAAGCCTCGTGATCACAGAGTCCATGGTGGAAAGGGCCAACATTTCTTCCTGCAAAAGGATTACAAAACTGAGGTTACCCATCCAGGACTATTTCTTTCCCTCCTACTGCTGACTAAAGGACCACCACCACACTGGGAAAAATAGGAAGCTGGTTACCAGATATGCCAGAACAACAGCTCCACTATTCAGAGCTACTAGCAAGAAGCACAGTCACTGCCATGTCCCTGGGCCTCCTGCCTGAAAGGAAATGGCCAGCCCCAGGGCAGTGCTGGGCAAGCCACAGGCAGTCTGGGGTGAGCCCTGAAGCCCATTTCTCTGAAACAGCCACTTGGCCACCCTGAAAGACCTGCTCAGCCCTAGGATCTGGAAAACAGGGAGTGGGAAGAGCACCCAGGTTTATTGGGCATCTGCTATGCCAGTGTTTGTTCATGATCCCAGTCCCACAAACGGAAGTTGGGTATCATTTCCATGGCAGAAATGAATTCAGCAAGGCTTGGAGAGCTTCGATGATTTCCTCAGCCAGGATACCACAGGGGCAGGGACTGGAACCTGGCTTTGTCTACCTTCAAAGCCTTCAATTTGATGCATTTTTCATCATGCCATGCTGTGAACTTTCTTTCTTGAATTTAGCAAAAAGGGTATCTTCATTTTCATTTAGCCCAACAAAGTAAACAGAAACACCAATGAATTGGTATCGGTTTATTTAAAGAAAAACACTTTATGTAAAATTTCAAATTCTAAAAGGGAAAACAAAATAGTTGTAGTAATTATGACAAAGACTAAATATCGATATTGAGTAAACGCTGCATATATATGGAAAAGAATAACCCAAGACCACTCCAACAGCAACATGAACAGAAATACCAATCTCTAACCAACTTGGACAATTTTCAACCTCACTATTAATCAAAGAAATGCAAAAATAAAAACAATGTACATTAGCTCTTAAATTGGCAATTAAGAACTTACAGAACACAATGCTGGTCCAAGAACACACTACTAGTGGAAGTGTAAATTGTTACTATCCTTCTGGAAAGTAATTTAGTAATTTGCACCAAGAGTCATAGATGTGTTTGCACACTCCTTTACCCAGTAATTCAATTTCCTGTCTATCCTCAGGGTCCTCGGAGATTAATTTAAAATATGAAGAAGCTGCACGTGCAGCATAGATACCTTCCTCTCTGCACTGCTTGTAAGTGGCATAAGCAGAAAGCAGCCTAAATGTCATACAAAAAGGGAATGGCTAATAAATGTTGGTACATTTAGTCAATAAAATATTACCCAGTCATTAAAAATAATGGTGACAGAGTCTACGTAGCAAAATGAAAAAAATATAGTTAACTGCAACATTAGGAAAGAATAACTGAGATAAAGATGTTAAAATGTTATAAAGGATATATCAATCAAAATACTGTATGCAGTCTCTTTTTATAGGTTTAACATGCATTTGCCATAGCTTCCACTTTCTATTAGGCGATTTTTTAAAAAAAAGAAACACATTTGGAATACTCTCGCCTGCTGTGATGGACATTCGCCCACTTGGCGGGTGCTCCCAGGTGGTCAGAGTTTCCAGAAGTGAGCCTGAAGGGCGGCTCACAGCATCCCTTCTTTCATGCAGTTTCTAGGCAGCGTTTGTGCTGTTTGTGTTCTAACCCTACAAAGGGTACTTTTGTTCCATTAACCACTTGTGGTTTAGCTGCTACACTGAGGGTTATGGGGAAGACTATGCAAACCGAACTGTAGAAGCTTTCAGACTTCTTAAAAACAAAAACCTGCAGACTTTGTTTGTTTTGCATCTCAGGCACATAGGGTTGCATTTACCATATGTGATAGTTCCTGGCACACCACTAGCACTATCTAGGCAAATGCCCTGTATGTATACATGCTTTTATGTCCCTTTATCCTCACAGCCCACCTCCATTCCTCTCAACCCACAGGCAAACTTTCTAACGGGCTTAAAGTATATCTTTATGTTTACAGGAGTGCTAGAAAAATGTGCATTGTACTTTTCTGAGCACTTATTTTTAACTTATAGAAATATTAGTCTGTGTATCTCATTCTTATTTTTTCCACTAAGTGCTATGTTCTTAACATCCCCCCACACTGATACACGCACAGTTCCTAACTGCTGTGTGATAAATACACTGTGGTACCCTCCCCCACCCAGGGCATTTAATGCTCTGTCCTCTCCCAGCCTGTCACTCTTTCATCCTTTTCTCCTTCACCTCCTCCACTCATCCTGCACATGTGCCCTATATGCATATGGATGAACAATATCAACAGTGTCAAGTGAACAAGACTCAAGTTCTTTAAGTCTCTTAATTTTTTCCTTAGAGAGAAAATTGCACTTGACATTTGTAGTTTTCAAGAATGTATTTTGCAGGTATTTCAAGAAGTCTCTGTGATAACTTTAATAATTAAGAATGTATAGGCTTAAACATGCCTTTAATTTCCTTCATTCTCCTCCCTTAGACCTATTTTGAAGCAGCTGCTTTCAGAAGGGCCATAAATGGCCACCTAAGACCCTCAAGGTCAGAGTCTAAATTCCAGAGATGTCAGAAGGCGGCTGCTGCAGTTTGATGGCATGATTTTGTAATTTGGTATCACTTAGGTCATGCTTTGATCCTAAAATTGACACTCAAAGAGCCATGTATGTCTCAGCAAGTGCACATACCAGGAAAGAACGAAGGGAAGTGGGGCTTTTTGGCAGGGACAGGAGCAGGGGTAATGTCCCCACTGGGCTCTGTGCCCTAGCTGTGACCCCTACCACAATAAAAGCTGTTTATGACTGTAACTCTCTTTAGTCTTGCATTTTATATTCGACAAAGCAGTTTGACACAGACGCCTTCATTTGTACCTCATAACCACTGTGTGTGGGCCACAGTGGGTATTCTCAGCTTTGGTTTAGGAGGGAAGGAAAGGCTCAGAGGGCCTTCTCAGTCACAAAGGCAGATAGGAGTGGCAGTGACAGTCCAGCCTCAGTTGATGAGATTGTCCCTTGCCCTCTCCCCACTACTAGAGTGGGCAGCACACTTTGCACTTTGGGAATCACGTTCCTAGCAGTCTGTGTCTACCAGGGCAACAGTGCCTCTTGACCTAGGGACTCTGTGCCCTGGAGATCGTACTGCTACCAGTTCCTCCCTCCCATGACCTTGGGGAACCATTAAGGGAGGCACCAATGAAAAACAGGGGCCCCAAAGGGCTGGCTCCTCCCTGCTTGTGGTCATCTTTTTACAGAGCTGGAAAAGATCTTAGGAACCTTATCCAGCAGGGTTCTGGCAGGAAACAGATGGCACTCTCAAAATGAGTAATTTGAGGAGACTTTAATAAGGGAACCATTTATAGAAGGGACCAAAGTGCAGTGGTCTGGGACCAGTAACAGTGGCACATTTACATGCCTAGGCCCAAAAGGGTGAGGAAGGAGAGGCTGCTAGACCCGAGACAGAGCGCCCTGCAGAGAGGGCTGCCTGCCAGGTGCTCAGACCTTTGGTGATGCCACAGGGTGAAGCCAGGAGAAATCAATACTTCCTCCGATCTCCTGTTAGTGCTCCCCACTGGGAAAAGCACACAATAGGAGCCAGGAAGCAAAGGAGCCCATTCATAGTGTCCCCACTGGTCGACTTCCAGGGCACAGGGTAGGACAGAGAGTAGATGTGGAGGGCAAAAAGAAAACATCCGGCACAAGAACTAACTAACCAAACCCTCCTGACTTGAAAGGTACTGCGCCTCTGCAGGGGAAAGGCCTGGCCCAGGAAAATTAATGGCGATTTGCAGAGCTGAGCTGAGAACTCAATCCCTGGGTGCCAGTCCATATTCTTCTCTCCTCTTCATTGGATTTGAGAATATCTTCTCCTATAAGCATGACTCAAACCTTGAAAAATATCAGGCTTTCAAATCAGCTGGAAGTTGTTTATATCTCTTTTATGAATGGTGTATTCCAAAGCTACTTCTCCATGTTACAGTTCCCAATGCCTGTGTTGTTCAGACCTGGACATGGGAGCCAAAGTTCTCACAATCTAAAGAAACCACAACTCGGAATAAAACACCTTGCAGCTGGTAAAGGTATGCAAACACAAGTAGGTCTGGAGAACATGTCTGCACTTCTGCAGTGCCCAGCTGTGGCACAAGGGGGTGGGGGCGGGGAAGGAAGCCTAGTTCAGCCAGTCAGGCCCCTGGCCTTTGTGAACCCACAGAGTACTCTCCCAGCCTACTTACATACAGAAATAGCTGTGCATTGACCCACGAGTTGCCCAGGCCTGGAAAAATACTCCAGGATATTTTAAAAATCACATGTTCTTCCAAGCCTTTTAAAACTTGACTGGAGAACTGGCTGGCTAAAAAAAGAATGAATCATTGAGATCCTTTTTGTAGGCATTATCCGAGATGAATTCAAAATCAAAGATCAAAATGTTATTTGACTCTTAATTTCCTTTATATATTCTATAAACCTTGCCCCCTTTATGAAGTAAGGCAGGCATCCCAATAATGGATAACAGGCTTGTATCAGGGAAACTGTGAAAACACTAACAATGATTAATCTTATGTAGATATTAGCATGATAGCTCTGTAACCACAAAATTAAAACACCAGAGCACTTTTGCTCAGGTTTTACTTTTATATTCATTCATTCCATCTCTAAATGTTTTCTGAGTCCCCACGTTTGAAGCTGTGGGCAGAACAAAGTGTAGCAAGACTCGGAGAGGCAGTGGGGGTCAAATCACAAAGGAAGGTTCTCCCACCTTCTTGTTTCTTGTAGGCTGTGAGGAGGCACTGAAGGCTTCCAAACAGAGGAGTGATTAGACTGAGTCATGTTTTGGCTAGTTACTTGGAAAGATGGATAGGGTGATGATGAGGAGACCTAGAGGCAGGAAATCTAGTTAGGAGGCTGTTGTAACATTGCATTTAAGAGGCAAGGATGGGCAGGAAAATGACTTTCTCAGATCAGAGAATGAAGTAGCAGAGATTTGGATCAGGTCTGCCTGATGCAACAGGGAGATATGTCCTGGCCATGTGGGAAGAAAGGGACTCCTGGCCACTTTATATGCTTTCTCTATAAAAAGGGGGCTGAGCAGAGAGCCACAGGCTGAGCACCAAGGCTCTGGTGGGCTATGTCATTCCCAGCGTCTAGTCTCAGTCTGGTACTCACAGATACTGATCTTTGGGAGCCCGGAGTGGGCTAGGTCTCTAGCCAGGGAGTTGGAAGGGGGACTCTTGCCCTTGACAGGTGCACCCATTTCTCATCCAGTGGGTCACCACCTCCCGGTGAGCCAGTTCTCCCTTGTACAGCTCTTCACACTGCGAAGTTCTTTCTCTTTTCAGGTGAGATCAGTACCCTAGGGTCTTCCATCCACTGGGTGGGTCCTTTCCTCAATGCCTGACAGAGTGCCCCACTCCTCCTTCTCCTGGATGCCTAAGAAGGGGCCAAGTGCAGACCCTTCCCCAAAGGGAACTAGTGTAAATAGCCAAGAAAAGAACCCTAAGCGGCTTGGCTCTTCTCAGCAATCTGGCTTTCTTCTCTGATTCAGGTGCAAATGTCACATAATTAAGTTCAAAGTTTCAGTGAAAGGCTGCTCTGTTCTTCTGGCAGTCTGACAGGCAGCCAGCCCACAGAGCCAACTTTATCCTATAGAATTCTTCATGTTAAGGAGATTTACTATCCAGCCTTCCAGCCTTGGACAGGTTGAAGGAGAAGTCCTGAAGCCACAAGAGCGTGTGGCAGTGATCTTGTGAGGAGGGGAGTGCCATCTGGTTATTTTCTGCTTACACCATAATAGCCGCTGCATGAACTGCTTGAATAAGTCAGTAACCTGGTGGCAGTGGCAGTAAAGGCTGGCCTGGTGGACTGGTACCAGCCAGAAGCAACTGCACATGGACTTGGCAGGAACCCTGTCCTGACAGTGGCAGTCGCTTGACCCACTGCAGCTTCTCTAGGGAAGAGCAGAAATGCAAGGTGGACAAGAAGAGGGACTACTGGGCTTTTGTCGCCAAGAAGCTCTGAGCTTATGCCGGTACTATGAAGCCACCTCACAGCTCAAATTGAGAGGAGTCTGGTGGGGGTGTGGCAGAGTGCAGTACATCCTTTGGGGACTGTTTGCCTGGACATGTTTGTGATAACCCTTGTGATAGCAAGGACATTCTTGTTTGCCTCCTACATTTGACCCTAAGGTCCCAAGAATTACATAATAACCTAAAGTCACTACTACTGAGGAGACAAAAGACCCTTATTCATCAGTCCTGCTCAGGTCCTGGTCGATGAACATAAGTTCTCATATCCTGTGTTGCCAGAATCTCTCCCCCACCCCCTGCCCCGGCTTCCAAAATCAGTCTCATACCTCAGGGTTCAAAGCTGTTTTGCTGCAGCAGCAGCTGTAGTAACAGCAACAAGAAGGCCTCTCAAGTGGGCCGCTGTTTCAAAGTATGTGCACACACATTCCCTCATTTGTCCTGACAACTGTCCCTCACCTCTTACTAGCTAGGAATGAAAGGTGTAGCTAACAGCAGCCTCCTTTTCTAACAACAAAGTCTGCCTCAGGAATTCCGGCAATCAGACCTGCTGCCCCTTCCCAAGTCCTCTCCTGCATCTTTTCATAGAACCCATACTTTCCACTGTGCCCTTGCCCTTAGCTTAGAATACCAGTGGGCCAAGGCTTGTGCTTGGCTCTCTAGCTGCCAGATAATGAGAAGCCCACCACCATCTCAAACAGCCTCAAACAGTCTCAAACAACTGAAGCCCACCTGGTACCAGCATCACCATGCTATTCAACTTCAGAACGGTGTTTCTTGGAGCACAGCTCACATACCTTTCACTGTAGATGTTGCCCCCTAGAGTTGTGCAATACTCTGCACCTGAAACTCTCTGAGTAACATATTGGAGAGAATGTGGGATCCAGTGAGCACCTGAAACAGCCACAGGCCTGTGCTGAGGAAAGCAGCCACAATGTGTCCTGTAGTTAACTGGTGACTGGTGACCCCTGGCCTGGTGAACTGGTACCAGCCAGAAGCAACTGCACATGGACTTGGCAGGAACCCTGTCCTGACAGTGGCAGTCGCTTGACCCACTGCAGCTTCTCTAGGGAAGAGCAGAAATGCAAGGTGGACAAGAAGAGGGACTACTGGGCTTTTGTCGCCAAGAAGCTCTGAGCTTATGCCGGTACTATGAAGCCACCTCACAGCTCAAATTGAGAGGAGTCTGGTGGGGGTGTAAGCTTATGCCGGTACTATGAAGCCACCTCACAGCTCAAATTGAGAGGAGTCTGGTGGGGGTGCCTGGTGTAAGACTCTTTCTGACGGCATTGTTGCTCAATGGGAGGCCACTGACCCACCCAAGATGTTGCCTCTTTGTTGGTGGTTTGAATGTGAGATGCAGCAGAAGCAGCAGAGACAGCAGTTGGGGTGAGAATACAGACAGAGAAGGAGACACAAGAGGAAGAAGCAGGAAAAGAGATTAGCTTTCCACACCTGGAGGAATCCCTAAGGAGGGGAGCCATGGATGCCCAATTCTAAAATGATGGCATGATGGTAGGTCCTGAGGAGGACTCCTGGCACATCCTGAACAATGAGGTGCCCCCAAGCCCACTGGGAAGTACAGAGACCCCTGGGGAATGGACTATTTGTTGCTATGACCCATACCAAGTTTTCCTCTGTCCTTAGAGATCTACACAAGGAGCTCCCATCCCCTGGGGCAAACTAGGTAACCTTTTGTAGGTTGAAAGAGCCTGACTAGAATAGGGAGATATTATTACCAGAGGAAACTGAGCTTCAAAGAAATGCAATGACTTGCTGACACAGACACTGATGGCTGCTGACCCATCAAACACTCACTCTTCTCCCTTCCTAATAGAACTCTGATTCCTCAGGGATGACAATGTGCCCAGCTAAAGCTTTTCCCTGGCTTACAGACAGATGACAATGAGACATAGTCCTGGCCAATGACATATAAGCTCAGAGTTTCAAGAACAGCACTTGCTCTTCTGAAATAGGAATTGCTCCTTCCTCCTTCTCTACTTCTTCCTCCTGCTTGGGCCCCTCAGAGGAGAGGCCTCAGAATGCAGCAGCCATCTTGCAATCATGAAGATGAAAGCCACATGCCAAGGATAGTACAGGCAGGAAGATAAGAGACTGAGTCCCTGTTGTCACCATATCAGCCCTGGACTGACTCCGTCCAGAATTATCACTATGTCAGAAAGATACTATCTACATATTTAAGCTACCTGTGGTTGGGTTTTCTGATTTTTGTGTAGCTGAATACCTTTCTGGTTGGATACACTTGCCCAAGTCAGAGTTGCTGGTAATGGCAGAGCTGCAGATCTAACCAAGGTCTGTTCAACTCTAGAGCCTTCCCTGCATATTTCTACTGGATGGTACTACCTCCTGCTCTCAGAACAAGAGGTCTGCAAAGTAATAAGATGCTGCGGGTAAAGCACATGACATACCATAGTAAATGCATAATAAATATGAGCCATTGTTATTTAGGTCAAGTATTACTATTATTAGGTCTAAGCCACTAATTGCTCATCTGTTTTAGTGCCTCAGACTACAGAGAAATGGCAGCTCACAAAGAGGTGTCTCTGTTTCTGAGGCAGGGAGAATGAGGAAGGGCTAGGTTTTTTGGTTTATAGAGTGACTGGGAGCACAGGGGTTGTGTACTGAGATGGACTACCATTCCCAGAAGCTGCTTGTCTCCCTGGGAAGAACAGCACAGACACAGAGGCCAGAGTGAACACTGGCATGATCAGTGGATCTGAGTTCTCCCTTCCTGTTCTTGACCTGGACCCAGGTCCCTTTGGAGCATACATAGAAAGGCCTGAGTCCCTGAGATGGGGGCTGAGCAGGTCCAGCTGGGGGCATCAGGCACTCTTGCAAACTCACACATTTCTCTTCCCGCCCAGACTACTAATGATTACTAATATTCTGTAGTCATTAAATATGATGTTCTCAGGCTGGGCGCGGTGGCTCACACCTGTAATCCCAGCATTTTGGGAGGCCGAGGCAGGAGGATCACCTGAGGTCCGGAGTTTGAGACCAGCCTGGCCAACATGGCAAACCCTGTCTCTACTATAAATACAAAAATTAGCCGGCGTGGTGATGTGCGCCTGTAATCCTGGCTACTAGGGAGGCTGAGGCAGGAGAATTGCTTGAACAGGGAGATGGAGGTTGCAGTAAGCCGAGATTGCGCCACTGTACTCCAGACAGGACAACAGAGCGAGACTTTGTTTAAAAAAAATAGTAATAGTAATAATAAATAAATATTATGTTCTCTAAGGACTTCTAATGACATGTGAAAATTCTCATGGTACATTAAAAAACAGCTGGCATATTAAGCTATAACTGTGAGATAGGTCCCATGGTCTCTTCATGATATTTATCCGTATATATATATATAAGAAATTAAAAGCCAAGAAAACTCTTAAAAAGCCAATGATGGTTAACAGTATTATGGATGACTTGTCTTGATCGTTCTATATTTCATAAGATTTCTACAGTTCCTTTAATAACCTTAAGTCCTTATAAATACATTTTTCAAACAATATCACAACTTGTCACATCTTCCCTTTCTTTCTTCAAATCTTTGTATCAATAGAAGCCAAACATTTTCTTCACTGTCAAATTGTGACCCTTACTAACTCCTATAAATATTATTCTAAAACTTTGAAGCTGATTTGAAGAATTGCTAGTGCTAGTTGTGAATAATGTCAGTTCAGGGGTTGTATACATGCTTCATATTAGATATTTCCTCAGCTTAATTCTATTGCCTTCAGTCTGGCCAAACAATTTCCACAATTTGAGTAGATGTATAACATCCTCAGCTAACCAACCTCCAGCTCCACTCCCTCCCTGCTCACACTCAAGCCTTCCTCTCAAGAATGGTGATGATGACATGAACTTCCTTCCTTGGTGCTAACCCAAGGTGTAATTCAATGATAAAGCTCAAAGGCAACAAAAACTCTCATTTTCATGGGAGGCAATATTTCACTGTGATTAAAGACCTCAAGCTGTTTAACCTCTCAGAGTCTCAGTCTTCTCACGGGGAAAACGGAATGACACGACGTACTTCATGATCTCTCCACTGGTCCAAGCTTTCTACAAGTATAAACTTGTAGGTACCATTATTATCTCCATTTTACAGATGAGGAAACTGAGACCCAGAGAAGTTAACTAATTCACCTAAGGTTATTTAGAGATAAGCAGCAAAGCTAAGATCTGAGTTCAAAAAGTGTGATTCCAGAGCCCACTCTTTTAACAACTATACCTACTTTGCAATACTCCATTGTAATTGCCTACATGGCCTGTGACTGCAATTGAAGAGTCTTTGAGACTCAAGGCTCCCTCTGAGTCCTTGCTTGTTTGAGAACATCTGCAATGTCCTGGCCTCCTCACTTTCTTCTCTGCTATCTTCTCTGATCCTCATGCCTTCAGTTTGAGCTTGTCTTCTGACTTTCTGAGCTCAGAATTCTCACTCACCACCACATCATCAGTCTCTCAGTTTCTCAACGCCAAACTCCAGAGGAAGCAGCCTGATTGGCTCCTGTTTTTTGCCTCTGACCACAGATGGTCATAGTTCAGGCTATGAGTTGGCAGCTCCTGCACATGGGGCTTTCCTTGGACCAGACCCCTGTGGTGGGTAAGAGTGGTTATGTGCTACAGACTGCAGCATGACCCCTTGACCCACAGGAACAGATTTCCTACCATCTCTGGCTTTAGGATGGGCTAGTTACTGAAGGCATGAAAAGTCACTTACAATTTAAATGATGGCATTCTTCAAGAATGTTTACTCTCTCTCCCTAGGTGAGCTCCTCCATTCCCACGAGTTTAAATATCATCTATAAGCCGGTGGGTCTCAAGTTTACATCTCCAGCCAAGACTATTCCTCTGGGTTCCAGCCCAGGACTTCACTGCCTACTTAGCACTTCTCCCTGGAAGTCCCACAGACATTTCAAACTCTATTTTTCCAAAACAGAAGGGTTGGTATGGCTCTCCATATATGACCTGATCCTGCTTACTTTTCCAAGTTCATCTCAAGTTTCTTTCCTCCTCATTCACTCACTGGGATCCTGTTGACTCCTGGATCATGCCAAGCATTTTCCTGTTGCAGGACTTTGGTACCTGCTGTTTTCTTTGCCTAGAATGCTCCTTAATGGTATCTCTCCCCATAAGGTTTGAGGCTTCTCTGACCACACATAAAACTAGGCCCACCCTGAAATTTTCTATCATAGTTCCCTATTTATAGCTTTCCTACACCTACATAATCTGTAATTAATTATTTTTTTGGTTCACTTGTGATTGTCTGCCCTTCTCACTATATAGTAAAGCATATGAGGGCAGGAACTCTGTTGTATATCATTGTTGTATGTTACTTGGCACATTAGCAGGTCCTCAGTAAATATCTGCCGAGTGACCAAATAGAATGGGAGTCAAGCAAGCAACAAAAAACATTTTATAAATGGAATACATGCGATCATGTGTGTAAAGCTCTTGGCATGGGGCTTGTAGTAAGCACTCAATAGATGGCACTAGTAATATTATTATTACTATTGCTAGGTTAAACCATGTGGTATTGCTAATATTTGAACTCTCTTTACCTGCAAAACAGCAACTTAACATGGTCCAACTAATATTGGTATTATTTGGACATGATATGTAGCTTTTAAACATGTGTCTGCCAACAGCCAGAAAGCATACATTTCGGTACAGTATTCTTAAAATGGAACAAAGTTTCTGATGCAGCACTCTCCATTTTCCAGCTAACACAAAGAAGTACCTTTCTCCTCTCACTGGGGCCTAGGCCTAGGGATATATCCTTATCTCTTTGAAGCAGCTCTGATCTGAGATCTTTCATTCTGGGGTTCCCTGAGAGAAGACCCTCTTTGTAAAAGACCCTGGTGCTTCTAAAATTACTCTGGACTCATTCCAGCAATAAATGCGAATATTGACCATCTTTGCCCCAGTTCTCAGATGACAAATACATGAAGCACTTGAAGAGTTGTGGCTTTGTGTTCAAATGCTTTTTATGAGGTCAGGGCATGGTCTCTCCCTAATAAGATGAAAAGTGAATAAAAGATAAACACATTTTCTCTATGACAGAGTTCTCTAGTGTATAACCAGCACTCCAAAAATAATCCCACTTGGACTTCTGGAACTAAGTCTAAGTCAGTTATCACACACAACGGCAATAGCAAACTTACTAATGGGAATGCTCTGTGCTACTTTTCTTTCTGTTTTTCTCACAAAAAGTTTGCATTCCCATATCACACAACTTTTTCAGCTTATCAGTCCTTTCTCACTTCAGATGCTTGACCCTAGTCGTCTGAAAATAACAATTTTCCAGCATCCTGCCTTCACTCTTCACACAAGCAGATGTCCATCTAGGCCTGGATGCTTAGAGATGAAAAGTTAACTTTTCACCACTCACCCAATGGTTCGATACATTGTTTGGGATTTTTATTTCTGAGACAAAGATTAACACACTTACTACATCAGAGATAATAGAAAGATGGCTGAAAACTCATACAGTAAGAGATTTTCTTTTCAAGAAATGAAATTGTACTGTCCCATAAAATTTTAAGATCCTACTTGCATTTGGAAATTAGCAGAATGATGTAAACATTCTGTGAAGAGTATCATTTTAAATTGGGAAAAAAATCAATAAGTAAAATAAATTGGGATTATCCAAACTTACCTGCGACTTGTGCAGAACTACTAGATCTTCTTGAGAAACTTGGTAAACTTCCCCCATAGCTGCCATCTAGCTTAACAGCACAGTCATTTTTTTCATAATGTGAAAGTTCAATAGATTAAAATGTTACAGCTGTGAAAAACAACATCACCACACAGCAACAGCTCATGAGCTCTGACACTCTGAATATCGAATCTGTATTACTGTATATCTTACAGTACAATCCAGACTTTATGAAGAAGAGTTGGCTAACAGAGCAAAATAACACTGCAAGAGGAAATATTTAATCTGTGCAAGAAACATCTCTTTCAAGCAGCCATCAGATCACAGAATGCTGAGCTGAAAGAACTGTGGAGATCCTCTAGTCTAACTCCTTCAAATTAAAGCGCCGGCCTGGGCCCTCTACCAAGACGATGTGTCTGAAATAAAGACTCACAGTGAAGGGGAGAGGGGGCTGAGGGGGCAGGGTCCCACCTGAAAGTCCTGCATTTCTAAGTATCACACAAACAACCGAATGTAGGCCGGGCATGGTGACTCACACCTGTAATCTCAATACTCGGGGAGGTTGAGGCAGGAGGACTGCTTGAACCCAGGAGTTCAAGACCAGCCTGGGAAACAAAGTAAGGCTCTGCTTCTACAGAAAATTTTAAAATTAGCTAGGTGTGGTGGTATGTGACTGTAGTTCCAGCTACTCAGGGGGTGCTGAGATGGGAAAAACCCTTGAGCCCGGGAGGTTGAAGCTGCAGTAAGCTATGATCACACTACTGCACTCCAGCCTGGGCCACAAAGCAAGACCCTGTCTCAAAAAAAATTAAAAATAACAAAATAACACAATGTTAAAGCATTCACCTCCCACCCTTGCTGAAAGACACAATGTCTCCTACCTATCTATTGAATAAAACCCAAAACTGGTTTTCAAGGCCCTGGTCCTACCTTTCTAGCTCTTTTTCACATCACTCTAAACATCTACACAGACTCCTTCCTGCACCTTGGATATCCTCCCGCCCCCTTGGTGATGCCCTCTGGCTGGCTGTTCTAAGATACTCCTCTTTCATGCAGCCTCCGTGACTTCTCGAACTTAATATGCACTTACTCTACTGAACAACACCCCAGCATGTCTGTAACTCTCTTAGAGGATGTATCATATTCTGCATTCAATCATTTGTATGTTTTTATTATATCCTTCATTAGGCTGCAAGTTTCCAGAAGGCAGGGAAAACATCTGATTCTTACTGATTGATTATTCCACAGCCCTTTGTTTATAGGAGCTCTCAAGAAACTGAGAACAAATGTGTTCACATTTTCTTGTCTGTTTATAAAACAGATCCCAATGAGGACTCAACTAACTGCATTTCAGGGATTCTGTGTACACGGAATCAAAAAGTACAATTTCACTTCACTTTTTCTGCTCAATATTTTATTCTGTAAATGTTCAAATATACGCCTGTCATTAACTACAGTTCACTATTACTTTTTTTTGAGGTGAAATTTATATTCAGTGAAGTGCCCAAATCTTAAGTGTACATTCACTGAGTTTTGACAAATATATACACCTGGGTAAAAACTCTTACTTCTCTATAGGAAACCAGTGTTTTGATTATTTTTCCTCTGCCATAGACTAGGTTTTCTATCCTAGATTGATTCTCCTGGAGAAAATTATAAACTATTAACAAAATACAAAAAATAACTATCTGGAGGCACTGTAAAAAGACAGATAGTAAGCGGATTTCAGAGGGGTGAGAATGACATTTGGAAAATGGAAAAGATCTAGATATGTTTTCAATTTTATGGCTTTTAGCCTGGTGTCAGGCTGCTGCCAGTGCCATGCTGCATGGCTAAATCTCCAATAGAGAGCATGTAGTGCTCGGGTGACAGATTTTGGTACAATCACAGCCACTACAAAGTGAAAGGGGGGGATCCAGAAAGTACAGAGCCAGAAAGGGAGAGCCCCAAATTCTATGTAAAAACTGCCCAAATCTTTGGCTGACCCCTGAACTATGCATGCATGGAGCAGACGCTAAGCAACCTAGCTAAGGATAAAATAACTAAGCCAAGAATTGAGGTAGTGCCTCGATTCAGAGGCAGAGTTTGTGGTTTTAGCTCAACCAAGCTGAATGCTGGCTAAGGCAAAAAACAAAATAAACAATAATAAACAACAACCCCTCACTACCCAGAAAACCTGTACAGAGGAATATAATAGAATCCAGAGTCTCCACAATGTAATATGCACAATGTCAAAATAAAATCCAGAATTATTTAACATACAAATAGGAAAATACAACCCATCCTCAAGAAAAAAGACAATCAATAGAGATTCCAAGATAACTTAGACGGTGCAATTAGCAGACAAGATTTTTTAAAATAGCTATTATAATTGTGCTCAATGGCATAAAGGAATATAAGAAATATACAGGAAACCTTGGCAGAGAAAGTGTAAGAGAGAACCAACTGCAAGTTCCAGAATTTAAAATATGTGAAAAATGTTAAAAATCACTGGATGAGCTTAACAGAATAGTGATAACAGAAAAGGTCAGTGAACTTGAAGATAGATTCATAGAAATTATCCAATCTGAACAGAAAGGAAAAAAAGATTGAAAATGAATGAACAGAACCTCAGACCCGTAGGACAACATTGAAAGGTCTATCATAGGTTTAACTGTAGTCCCAGAAGGCAAAAAGAGAGAGAATGGGACAGAAAAAAAAACGTATTTTTTTTTAATGGCTGCAAAGTCTTTAAATTTACAGATTTAAGAAGTTCAATAAAGTCTAAGCAACATAAAGAAAACCAAAGATAAAGAGTAGAAAATCTTGAAAGTAGCCAAAGGAAAATTATACATTACATAAAAGTAACAATTCCAGTGACCACTCACTTTGCATCAGAAACCAAGGATGCCAGGAGATCATTATAATAGCATCTGGAAAAAAAAATCTTGGCTGGGCCTGGTGGTTCACACCTGTAATCCCAGTGCTTTGGGAGGCTGAGGTGGGAGAATTGCTTGAGGCTAAGAGTTTGAGATCAGCCTGGGCAATATAGCTAGACTCCCATCTCTACAAAAAAAAAATTTTTTTTTAAGTTAGCTGGATATGGTGGTGTGTGCCCATAGTCCCAGCTACTTGAGAGGCTGAGGCAGGTGAATCACTTGAGCCCAGGGGTTCAAGGCTGCAGTGAGCTACGACTGTGCTACTGTACTCCAGCCTGGGTGACACCGTAGGACTTTTTCTCCTAAAACAAAACAAAAGAGAACTTCATTCCAGAATTCCATATCCAGCGAAAATACCCTTCAAGTATAAAGGTGAACTTTACATTAAGTTTGCATTACCTTTACATTATCTTTTAGTCAAAACTTTTAATTTTATTCTAATGGTCAGCCATGTAGCAGTTTGCAAACCAATTCATACAAACTTCAAAACACGTTTAAGAGTTAAGAGTAATTAAAATACAGTGTGGGCTGGGGGAAAAAATCAACAAAACAATCTGTCATCCATTTTTCTTTAATACTGAATAGTGTGCAAGAAGTTACTTTTCTGTAATCTGCTCTAAGACTTAGAATCATTTATACTGGTCTATACTGTCCTGGCTATCTCTTCTTCCTCCTTTTCCACAATTATACCACTAAGAAAATCAAGGAATATTTATACTTACTCCTCTAAACATTATTGAGATACCAAGAAAATCAAGGAATATTTATACTTACTCCTCTAGACATTATTGAGACCTAGAGATAGAATGTAGAACTGACCACTAAACAACCACCTGCTAACCACCTTCAAAATGAAGGGTAGGCAAATGATTAGGCATAAAGAAAGAAAACAGGCAAGGTATCCTGAAAGAACACATTCAAGTTGGAGAATTAACTGCAAAGGTTGAGATTGAGTCAATATTTGCATTAGAAATCTCAACCTGAATTAACACATTTGTTGAACTTGTTAGCCCAGAAGTAGTTCCCCAGAGAGCTCTGGATCTCCAGCACATCTGCTCTGACTTTTATGAGTTCTCCTAATACTTTTTAAAGCTGCTATGAAGTGTTAATTTTTGTTCAAAGAAAGATTACCAAAGAACCTGTTGGTAACACAAAGATTCCCTTCATACTGTTCTTCTGGCCTTCCTTAAACCTAGAAGCTGTTAACATCCCGAGCTGATTGCCAAACACAGTTATTAACTAGCCTCTGACATCCAAACAACAGCTGTGTTCTGTCCTGCTAAAGGGCAGCCTCACTCAGACAGTGACTCTCCAAAGGTCAGCTGTGTCCTGCAGCAGGAAGTCCACTCCACGGTTGGTGGCACATGCCAGCACAATGGAACAGTCTATGTTTGTCCCAATTCCCTTTCCTCCCTCTTGGCTAATCTTCACTGGTCGTAAATGTTCAGCTTGCCTTGCACAGGAAGTGGGGGCCTTAAACTTCATCCTGCATGTTCACCACTGCTCTCACTCTCAAACTCTTTTCCCTAAAGATCACCTTAGAGCTGCTACTGAAAATGGTGCTGAAGACAAAGGACTAGAAGATAAATTTAAAACACCTGCCTCAAAAGCATGCACACTTATTAAGTATTTATTGTCAGGCATTGTTCCAGCTTTCTTATACTATCCCCCCATTCCCATAAGGATTGACCCTCCCATTTACAGGTACAGAAAGCACAGCTGCTCAGAGAGTTTAAATAAACTGCTTATGGTCACGTGGCTTTGGAGGGACACCATAAGAACATTCAGTTCTCTCTGACTCAAGCTTAAGGGTCTTTCTACTCTGGCAACCTTCAGAAGTAGAGACACCCTTTAGAATTCCAACTGGATTAAAAAAAAAAAAAAAAAAACTTGTCATATTGATGAGAGGTAGGTGGAAAGTTGGTTTTAAAATTTACTGGAGGAGTAAATGCATTGGAATAGCTAATGCCATTTTAATGATGATGATGATGCCTTTACAGGTATTAAAAAATATGTTATAATACTAAAGCATGAAACAGTTGGTATTTGTTTACACACAGTACCTGGCTGATAGTAAGTACTCAATAAATGTTAACTATCATTATTATAATATGTTAGGTGCATTTATATGTATTCCCTCATTTAGCTTTTTTAAATAGTAACACTGTGAGAGCAATTTTATTCCCATTTAACAAATCAGGAAATTGAGGCACAGAGAGTTTAAATAACTTGCTAAAGTAAGTAACTGAATATCTAGAACCTGAACTAAGTCTGTCTGACTTCAGAGTTAAGGGTGTTAATGCAGCACTGATACTAATTATCAAAAGTCTGGGGAACCTAAGTGTTCATCAGTAGGGAAATGCATAGATGAATTAAGGTGCATTCATATAAAGAATATTCCTGAAAATGTGGCAGATCTATAGGTTCTGAAATTAAAAGATGTTTACAATGTATGTCAACAGAAAAAAAAAGTTGTATTGATCTCATTTTTATTAAATGATTATATATGTATTGTTATAGCTGTTTGTAAAGTACATTAGCACATATATATGTGTGTATACATGTATGTACACACATATATATGTTGTACAAAGTTGTACAGACAGACATACACGTACACCATCCTTATTCTCTATGGATGGAATTAGGGTGAGGGATGGCAATCCTTTTTAAAACATTTTTTATTGTTTCAACCTGTTACAAGCATGTACTACTTCTATAATAAACAAACAAATTTTAAGAAACTGACTCAGTATCTGAAAAATGAAAGATATTCTTTTAAGAAATACTTCCATTAACGGGTTAAATAACCACTAATTCAAAGTGCAAATGGGTCCTTCCCTACTAGGAGCTCGGTACAACAGTTTCTACTATAAAATGGTACTCTAAGCCTGCAGTAGAAGAGGACAGTCTGGGTTTTAATGCACACAGTCTCCACAAACAGCTGTGTCCTCGCCTGCAGCTGGCCTGGTGCCCCGCACACCTGTGCGTAGGAGTAGAAAGGCCCTTTCCTTCACAACCACTGCTTTCAGCCAGTGCTGGTCAACACAGGTAGGGTACAGAGAAGTGAATGGTTGCTTGAATATCACTGTGGTCTGGGTGGTCCAGTTATAACCAGACACACAGTGAGCCCAGACATGGATTCATCTGGTCTAGGGTAGATCCCAGATGTATAAGGTACTGTAGGTCAGCGGTGGTGACATATGGAGAGAGGTCACTCCCTGGGTAACAGGTAGGGATGGAAGGAAATCTGGTTTATTCTCTGTTCTCTAGACTGATTACTGGATCAAGTAAGCCTAGAACCATATCCTAACCCCAATGTGGAACAGAGTAGGCATGGGAGAGCCTAGTGTGCCCACTGGTCAACTCTACCCTGGGGCTGGCCTAGAGATATACTCTTGTGTTATACTAGGCAAGCTTCAGACAGTGAAGTGGAATTGTCATTTGATGCCATATTCAGCTGGTGGGTGGATTTCAGATAGAATTTCCTTGGAGTTGTCTCAATAACAAGGTGGCAAAACCGTTGTCTAAATCCATCTATGAAGGAAATTTTCTCCTTCCTTCCTCTTTCCTCCCTTCCTGTTATTAGGTATACACCCCCGCTCAGCCTTATAACCTCATCTGAAACTTGGTATGGCTCTGGCAGGAGACAGCCCAGTTACCTGCCAACAGACAGGGAGGACATCCTGTGATGGGGAGCCTCGGGGCACAAAGCCTGGATCTGATTGAGACTCTGTGCTCCATCTAACACACTGGCGATGCCTGTGGCGGCAAAAGCTTCTTGGATGATACAGGTTTGAGTATTCTATTCACAGTCAAACTTTTAACTTTTACTTTTTTATCAAAACAAACAAAATCCCATGGTTTAAATCAAATTGCTGAAAAAAATTTTTAAAACCCACTACTTTGAGGCAAACACTTTCAAAGCTTTTAGCTTTTTTTAAACCAAACAATATGCTAATACTGTCATTTCTTGATTTCTCTATTTTATCCTTCAACTATTAATTTCCTGTTTAATTGTTTACATTTTAGCTCTTTTGCACCACATTTTCCCTTCCCTTACATATTATAAGAATTCTTCATTAAAAAGCCAAGTTTTGTTTTATTTTCTCTTGCACAACTCCCTTACAGTTAACATTCCCTCTTTATTTCATTTGCTTAATTTTCTATGCATCTATATTCGAATTTTTCCAAATATCCTGCCTTAACTCTGTGTGTGTGTGTGTGTGCGCGCGCGCGCATGCATCCATGCATGTATGATTTTCCAAATGGTTGGGTATATCAGATCATTTCGGAATTCCCAAGTAGCTGGGCCTACACCACTGGGCTTCTCCTGGCTGTTTTCCTGTGTTGGTTTTCTGGCTCCTGGGTTCTGTTTCTCTGTTTTTGATTTATTTCCTCATTCTGATGAAGTACTTATTCTGGTTGTTTCCTAGAAAAAAATCCGCAGGAAGCAAAATTTTCAGTGCTTGCAGATTTTTAAATGTCTTTGTTCTATCTTTACACTTGATTGAAAGTTCAACTGTATATAAAATTCTAAATGGAAAATAACTTTCCCTATGAATTTTACTGACTTTATTCTTTCTAGCTTTCAGTATTGATGTTTAAAAACCTGGTAGCATTCAGATTTTCCCCAGTTTGCTTGGGACAAGTTTTCCCCCTCCAAAAGCTTTTATGATTATTTCTGGCATTTTGGATGTTGATTATAATGTGCCTAGGTGTGGGTAATTTTTTCCATTCATTGTACTGGGCTCTAGATTGAAAACATCTTTCAAAATAGAGTGTCTTGACCTTCAGTTCTGAAAATTCTCTCACATTATTTCTTTGATAATTTCCTTTTCTCTATTTTCTGTGTTCTTTCTCCCTGGAACTCCTATTAGCCAGATATTGAACCTCCTGGATATGCCATTTAAAGTTTTTATTTGTTGTTTCTCCCCTATTTTCTGTCTCTTCATGTTTTCATTCTACCTTTTGGAAACCCCCGATTTCATTTTCTAGCCCTTCTATTACATTTTATAATTGTTTAGGGATATTTTTATTTTCCAAGATCTCCTTCTTATCCTCAAACGTGCTAAGTTTTAAAACCTTTATTACAAAAAACTTCAAACAGTTTGATATCCAAATTAATGCCTTATATATAAGGGCTTGAGGTAAGATCCTGTTATGTCAACATCCTCTCTCTACGGCACGGTGTGGTCCACGTCCTGTAATGAGGAGGGAGTACATGAATAAATAAAGGTCGCAGCTAGCTAAGGCCTCCTTGCCTACTGCCTGGTACTCAGCCATCAAGCTAACATTCTGATCTCCCATGCTGCCTGGACAGGCAGCAATAAAAAGAAAATCTTCATTCCAAATTCTGTTATCATTTGTAAATATTAAAATTTCATTTATTTTAAAAGACCCAGAGGTAAGATTATACACTTCAATCCAACAAGGCTTACCCGGGCCTCATCCACTCCCAGGAACTCATTCCATAGCAGCTTCTTGCTAAGGAAAATGGTAGGCTAACAAGTGCTGAGGCAGAACCAAAGCTTTTAGCCTGCCCTGGCTGGTGGCAGTGCCCTTTAGCACTCTCCTTACCCCTGGATCTAAAGGCCCCCAGCTACGGTGTCATATCCCAAAAGGTTGGGCAACAACCAACCTATTCTGGCCACTTCTAGGAGATGAGGATGATGCTAGGCCTAAAGATGGTCCCCCAAACAAACTGGCTTTCTGGTCTCTAAAAGTCTGAGCATTATGTTATGATAAATACTATGTAATCTATGTAAACCAGTCAGTCCTCTTTTAAAGAGATATCATACGACTCAAACAGGGTGGTCTAAGTATTTTAGTGGTTAGCACACAGGATCACTTGCTGAGTGCTCACGGACCAGCATCTCCTACCCAAAAACAGAAGTAAGCTACTGCAACCTGCTTTCCGGGCTCTCCTTCTTGGGCTTCTAGGGCTCTCCTATACTTGGAATTTGGAGAATGGCACCACTATGTCTGAGCATCAAGGAAAGCTGACTTGGCAACGTGATACAGGAAGGTGATGCTTTGGCGACACTCTAAGTTGAGTCTTTTACAAAAGTTTGACAAAACATATAAATTCCAGGGCCGAATTCAGCTTTGTATCACCTTAGAGACTGATGCAATCTTACTTTTGGCTTAAAAACATTATCAAGGAATAAGAAAACATTGGTAATATGACAAATATAAGGCAAACTTTCATTCCTCCCATTGGTGTTAGCCTGACAGTAAATGTCAGGAGATGTTTTTCCTGCTGTCAAGCCATTTATAATGTCACAGGGCATGCGTGGATCCTTCAGACCCAAACTTTATGAAGACTGTAACTGCTGCCATGTCTTTCATCTCACACAGCCTTCACTCCAACACTCACACATCTTTTCAGAACACCCTCTCCCCCACCTTTGGCTCTGCTCATCTGCGTGGTTGCAGCCTGTTATGTAACTGCCACCTTATCAAAGCACCAAAATGTGGAATTGCTGTATATTTCTTAAATTATGCAAGGCTTGACCTTATTGCTGGGAAATACCTAGCATTTTTAAATTGTCTTTAGAGGTCCAGGCAGCATTTGAAGGAGCTATTACTATATCGCTTGTCATTCTTCTGATCTATGCTCATGCAACAAGAAGAGAATTGATAACTTTTAGATTGATAACTGCACAGATGCATAGTGAGTCATCTCTTTATAGTCTAAGTATTTCATCCCAGTTTTCAAGAAATAATTGTAACAATAGCAAGCCCTTACTGAACACTTACTATGCGCCAAACACTATTTTAAGCGCTTCACATGCATAGAAGTTTGAGTTCTTGTTTTACAGATGAGGAAACATGTTAAAGGTCACACAGCTAGAAATCGTGGAACTGGGATACAAACCCAGGCAGTGTGCCCCAGAGCCTTGCCCTCATCACTACAAAAACTGCCTCTCTACCTCCTAATCCTGGCCCAGGGCTCCGTGTGCTGGGGTTTGGCAAGCTCAAGGCACATGTTTGGATTGGGTTTACTTGGGTGCAGACAGTTTGGGTTTGGTTTACCTGTGGCGCAGACAGTTGGCAAGCCACAGAGGCTAGGCATCCACACTTCAGAAGGTGCTCACAAACACCTTGACAAACAGAGCGTTTCCCACAAGAATTCCACTATGCTCAATATTGTGCCACAGTATGCCCAAGAGTACTTTGAAAAATAACTTGGCCCAAGCTTGGGCCCAAGCCAGTTTGGCTGAGAAGGTACACAGGCTGCAGTACTGAGCCACTGCCGTGACATCCTGAATGGAAATCTGGTTGTAGAGTGATCCAAACCTATTCCTGAGATGAGAAAGTTTCAGAAAAGCTTCAGTGTCCACAGGGGTGATACCAGCGAGCTCAAAAGAGAAAGCCAAACCAAAGAACGAGTTCTAAAGCAGATTTTCTCAAAGGATGATCTGAAAGCTCTGTGTATCAGGATCATCCAGGGAGGTTTTCTTGGAAATACTCAGGTCTTATCCTAAACCTGCCAAATCAGAGTTTCCCCTTATTGGGCTTAGGAGTGTGGATTTTGAAAATCTCCCCAGGTAAATCTGATATATTCTAAATACTAAGACCCATTGTTTTGGTCTCTGGGGCTTCCTGGCCAGGAATCAGTGAAGAGATATATATTATGTACGCAATTTTCAATTCAACAAGTAGCATTCATGTCTGAGAATCAAGGTTCCAGCCTCAGCTCTAATGGATTGCTGGTTGACTTTGGGGATGTCCCTTGGTCTCTCTGAATATCAGGCACCTCATTAGTAAGATCAGGGGAATAGGTTCCACTCAGCTCTACATCCTGTGCTTCTTACCTAAGCCTTTACTGGAACAGAACTAATGTAAATCCTAAAAGGGGTGATCAGATGAGTAACTGGAAGGGCAAAAATCACTATGGGCTAAAGCAAGGTATGGGACCTCAACAACTGGGAGAATCCAGACGGGACTGGTCATTGCAATAGGGCAGACATTCTAGTGAGGGGACAGAGACCCAGATGTGAGGCTGTGAGGAAAGTGAGTCGGGAGGGAAATGGGAAAGCATGTCTAAGTAAAGGGGAAGGTTTGGAAAAAAGGGTGGGAAGGTAAGATGGTTCTAGGTTACAGGCACCCTTGAGGGCCAGGGAAGGGATGTGGAATATGATACAATCTAAGAAGAAAAGTGACTAAGGAAAAGTCATGTTTTGGGAAGATGACTTTGGCAGCCCTTGTAGGATGTAAAGGGTGGTGTTCAGGCAGCACTGGGGGCTCAGTTAGAGATACTTGGGAACCAGAGCACAAGCTTATTCTAAAAGCAATGTGGCCTTTGTGGCCTTGACCTGAAGCTGTGGCAGTGGGAAATGGAGGGGAGGAACACGTCAACTGGAAAAGCTCCAGGACCCTGAGATTGTGAGTAGTTCTTACGGTTCTTTTGTTTACTTGTTCTGGTTGTTTGCTTGGCTGTAGTTTCAGTTCTCTCTGTAGTAAGCAGACACTACTTTGTGATTAAAAGAAATATACCATTCGGCATTTCCTTTGGAAAAACTGCATATAAATCTCTACTTCTTTGCAGATCAGCCCTTCCTAGCACTAGTCTGTCTCTCTTCAGAACCTACTTTCTCACATCTTTTTTCCTGCTCATCTGTACTCCAGACCCCTTGTCCTTTTGCTAAGAAGCTTCTGCAGAGCACTCTTCTTTGTTTCCAGATCATTCTTCCTGCCAGTCTCTGGTACTGCAAACCTGGTTCTGCCCTTCAGCCTCTAAGGGAGACTTCTGCCAGGGTCCAGGTTCCTAGCCTTGGGAGAGAGGGTCAGCAAACTTCCTGCTACCCCACAGTGGCTCACACCATGACACTACTAGTTCTCTTCATCAAGCCTTCTCTGAGGAGTCAACCTTCTTTCCATCCCTGAAGACAATCTTTACCTGCCTCAAAATCTTCTTCTCCAAAAGAATTCCTGTCACCTCCCTAGGAAATGCTCCCATCCATGAGGAAGAACACTGAACCTTCCAGCATCACAACCCTCTGACCTTCCCAAATTCTATGATCGTTCCTTTACTTCCATGGTTACCTATTAAACTCCAGGTCGCCCAGAATCCTATAACATGTCAAACTCTGAAACCCCACTTTGACCACGAACTCCTATTCTTTGGCCTCCTGGATATCCATATTCCAACTAATTAATTATCCAGTCCTTGGCACTGTCTCTAATTCACTCTTTTCCCAAGGATTTGGATTCTAAGGCCAATCATTTAAATTGCCCTCATCAATATCCTGAATTCTCTCATCCTCTGAAGCTCTGTAAAGCCTGCTGGGCCACCCTCCAACTCCATACCAATCATGCTCTGTTGGGCTCCCTTATAAATGCAGGGCTTATAGTTCCAGTAAGGCCTCTGATCAACTCAGCTGCCCACACCCCATCAAATCCCTTTCCTGTTGTCAGTTCTATTGCAGACTCTTATCACTTTCCTCAAGACCCCTGTTCTACTCTGATTTCCCCCACCTCCTGGCAAATGGTCTTACCTCTGATTTCACCAAGAAATTAGAAGCCGTGAGTTATGAACACTCTAATTTTCCCTTCTCTCCAGCTCTGAACTTCTCCATATCTTCAATCATCTTTTCCTCTTTTCTGGAAAGAAATACTGTCCTGCTCCTTTAAGACTAACTTCTGTGTCTGAGTACAGGCCCTCCTATCTTTCCAAGGGCTTTACTTAGCCGATTACCGCTTCTTTCTTACAGCTCCAAATTCTCCTTCCCTGACTGTTCCTCATGAGGCAACAAAAACGCTTTGACACTCTCCTCCCCTACCACCCTCTCATCTTGCTACTGCTAAGATCTTTAGAAAGTTTTGCTATTTTGGTAGGAATGATGCATGCTCATGCAAACATCTTAAACAATACAGAAGAGCAAAAAGAAAATAACTACTACCCAACATCCTACCATTCACAGATAACTGCTGTTAGAATTTTGATAACCATGGTTCCAAACCATTCTCTAGGTACATAATCATTTATATTGATGTATACGCTTCAACACAGAAGAGCCTACACTGTATATGCTCTTCTGCAACCCGCTTTTTATAACAATACGTCCCTTGCATTTTTCCATGTCAATATGCTATGTTTTATAACATGCAGGCATTCTAGTGAATTTAATTACTTCCTTGCCCCCTATTGATTTTTTTTCAATATTCTTTGCTATTATAGGTAATCCTGTATTGAACATTTCTGCATTTGTGACATTATTTACTTATGGCAAATTCCTTAAAAGGGGTTGTTGGATGAAACATACTCACATTTTATGTTTGATATACACTGTTTTCTAGAAAAGTTGTATAACTTGGAATTCTATCAATAGTGACCATTTCCCTAATCCCTTAAGAACCCTGAGTTTTGTTAATGTTTACAATTTTTACCTAACTAATACCAAGAATGAAGAAGAAAACACTGTTATAGATTCTATAGACATTATAAAGATAAGAGGATATTTTGAGCAACTTTCACTCATTATTTTGAAAAGAGATGAAACGGGCAAATTTCTAGGAAGAAGAAACTTGTCAAAACAAATACAAGAAGAAACAGAAGATCTGAACAATCATGTATCTATTAAGTAAATTAAATCTATATTTGAAAACTCTCCCACAAAGAAACTCCAGGCCCCAAAGGGCTTCACTAAAGTATTCTACTAAGTATTTAAAGAAGAAATAACACCACCCATTCACAAATTCTGCCAGAGAATAAAATTCCCCAACCTGTTTGAGGCCAGCATAACCTTGCTACCAAGATCTCACAACAACATTTAAAGAGAGGAAAATCACAGGTCAACCTCTTTTGAACATGACGATAAAGTCACCAGGACTGTTAAGTACTACAGTGGTTTGTTGCCTACCTTCATAACTGAGAAAAATGCTACGTTTTAGTTAGAGGTCAATGAAAATTAAGATGTAATATTTTCCTAAGTTCATGGACTCCCTGAATTCTATTCATGGACCACTTGGGGACCTGTGGACTCCAGGTTAAAAATTCCTACACTAAAGACACAGCAGGCCGGGCGCGGTGGCTCAAGCCTGTAATCCCAGCACGCCTGTAATCCCAGCACTTTGGGAGGCCGAGACAGGCGGATCACGAGGTCAGGAGTTTGAGACCATCCTGGCTAACACGGTGAAACCCCGTCTCTACTAAAAAATACAAAAAACTAGCCGGGCGAGGTGGCGGGCGCCTGTAGTCCCAGCTACTCGGGAGGCTGAGGCAGGAGAATGGCGTAAACCCGGGAGGCGGAGCTTGCAGTGAGCTGAGATCCGGCCACTGCACTCCAGCCCGGGCAACAGCGAGACTCGGTCTCAAAAAAAAAAAAAAAAAAAAAAAAAAAAAAAGCAAAAAAAAGACGCAGCAATAGTGGCAGCCTAGACCACTGGGGAGCCAGTGCTCCAGCCCAAGTGGAAATCTCAACAGTTTAAAGCCTCAGTGGAGCTTCTGTGCTGGGGATGCCACAGGTCTTCAATCACTTTTTCCAACTGGATTTCTTTTAAGATGACTCCTCTTAATATTGCATTTCACATAGTTCTTTGTTCTCTTTCCAATATGATTTTACTTTGCTTTGTATAAAGGCCCTGACTAAGCATTCAGTTTCTTTATTCCCAAAATAAATTCCCATGATAACAAGGTAGAACAGGCAAATCATTGCTTTGATGAAACTCATACTATTTGGCTACACGTTTGTAAATAGAACATGTTAAACCATTTGTGGTTAGAGCACTACACAAAACCAACATGGCTCCAAATCAAGCACGGAGAACACCGTTTGGAAGGTCATCTTAGAGAAAAAATATATAGTAAGACTGGGGTCTGACATGGCTCCAGCTTACATACCTGGCACAGCCTGAACTGTCATTGAGCATCACTTGAACCCCCTTTGGAAAGCTCAATTACCAAGTTTTTTGGCAATCTTCTTGAATACTCTCCTACTGGAGGAAAGAACCAACTAAATGTAATACTGCATTTTTACCTCTTCTTTTGAGTTCATCTCTATGTGAAGGCAGTAATATTTTTAAAATTTTATCCTAATACTCAGCTAGAGTCCAGGATTAATTTTGGTTTTTTTAGAGATGGAGTCTTGCTCTGTCGCCCAGACCAGAGTGCAGTGGCACGATCTCAGCTCACTGCAAGCTCTGTCTCCCAGGTTCATGCCATTCTCCTGCCTCAGCCTCCCGAGTAGCTGGGACTACAGGCACCCACCACCATGCCCGGCTAATTTTTTGTATTTTTAGTAGAGACGGGGTTTCACCGTGTTAGCCAGGATGGTCTTGATCTCCTAACCTCGGGATCTGCCTGCCTCAGCCTCCCAAAGTGCTGGGATTATAGGCGTGAACCACCGCATCTGGCCAGGATTTTGTATTTATATGATCTCTTCTAAACAGGTCTCAGTGCAGCTCCTCAAGAGAGTATATACCTAAAGGGAATCAAAGGACCTATAAGAACTGGCCTCTTTTTATTTCTAATACTTCCTAGAAAATGTGCACCAAGTTTAATTAAAGAAAGTATCTTATGAAGCTGCTTCTAAGCTGAATCATGAGCAGGTGGGAGCCACAGTACATTTCTTTTTTTTTCACCCCTTGACAGCAAGTAAGCTGCAGTGTGTTTCACTAGAATAGTTCCACGGTGTAGCTGAGCATTTTTCCTGCTGTGAAACGGCCAAATCTGATTCTTAGGCTATACCACAGGGTCCATAAGCCACTAACATCTTTTGACAAACTCCTTTCTATCTAAAATAGTTTAAGTGGATTCTCTGGTTTGCAACTAAGAACTCTGACCAATACAATGAGATTCAAGCATCTTTAAGAGCCTCCTTAGCACATTTTCCTTCTAAAAAATCTCAAAACTCCATTTTTATTTGGTTATACACCTAGATATAGTGTGTAAGTGGTAAGAGTGAGGTCTACCAGAATTTCACAGATAAATACTATTGGATTCTTGACGTTTACTACAAATTTTTTCTCTCACTTCTACTATTCGTAGTACACAAGTGATTATGAAAACGGTCAAGGGTTAACAGCAAGACTCAAGGAAACAGGATGTGTTCTATAAACAACAAAATAACATGCATTATAAGAAAATGTGGACTGTCATCTTGGGTGAGTTTAGAATTTGTTCTATTAAATGTGCTGCCCATGATAGAGGCAAAAGTGGCATCTTTTGGAAAAATACATCTTTTGAGATGTAAATCTGAAAGGGCTTGTAATAGTCTCCAAATACTATCTAAGCTTCATTTTTACATTGTAGTCAGACAGACTAGGTTTGCCTCCTGGCTCTACTATTTGTTAGGTGCATATCTACATCCCAAGCAAGTTACTTAACCTCTTTGAGACTGTTTGCTCAGCTGTAAAATGGAGAAAATAATACCTATATCTTAAGGCTTTTGGAAGATGAAATAAGATATATATATAATATATATATTACTTGGTACACTGTAGTCATAAAACATGATAGCTTCCATGGCACTTTGCATATATCCTTTTCTTAAAGCACTGTGCTTAAATACCTCAAATACAATGGCAAGGTCTCATTCACACATGCATCCCAAGCACTTGGAATGAATGAATAGCACAGTGGTGCTCAAGAAATGCTTACTGAATAAATAAGAGATAGTATTAACAATCATTAATGTTTATTAAATGCTCATATACTTTGAATGTACTATATATGCATACATGTAATGTTATTTAATATTCATATTAACCCTATAAGGTATTTACTACCATGAAATCAAGGCTCAAGGCTCAGAGAGATTAAATAACTTGTCAGAGTTCACGTAATTCTTAAGTGATATAGCTGGGATTCAAATCCAAGCCCGTGTCCTTAAATATTATACTCTACTTGCTGCATCCTGCACAAGCACTGCAGGAAGGTGTCAAGAGAAGGTGACACTTGAGGGGGATCTCAGAGGAAAACTAAGCATCTATCAGGTATATAAGGGAAAAGGCATCCCAGTAAGAGGAACCATTATATGTACAGTATACAGTGAAGTGAAAAAACAGTGTTCAGGCTCAGCAAGTGGCACAGAAAGAGAATCCCGCATAGGAGGCTCAAAAGGTGGCCTTTGGCCAGACTATGAAGGGTTACGGGCTGTGAAACTCATGTTCTTGGGGTCAGTGAGAAACACCTTTAATCTAACATTTCAGAGCTGTGCTTTAGAAATTTACATCAGCAGCCCCTTGGAGATCGTCTGGAATGAGAGAGCTGATGAGATAGGCAGATAGGTAGAAAAGGATGTTAGCCACTTGTCCAGTCTTTGGCCAACTCTGGGACTCTGGGCATCTCTACATTATTTTCTACATGACGTCTTGAAATTGTTGGCAATCAGAGTTGTGATCTCTATATGAACTGGGTTATACTTCCTGAATGAAGACTTCACTCTCAGGAAAGTTTCACCTGATTTATTTACCTGGTGGTGATAGAACTCAAGCCACTGAGAGAAAAAGCTTGGCTCTTCCCTTTTGTTTTCGGTAGTGTAACCACTCTTTGTTTTCTGTAGATTTTTTTTGGATGGCCAGAAAGGTGTCCCACACACCTTCAAGACCCTAGGCTCTCTCTGCAGAGCTGGGGCTTCAGTATGTTTATTTTTGTTTCAGTGACATTCAACTCCCTCATTCTCTTAGATACCCTATCAAGACAGTCATTATTTTTATACTATTGTATAACTATAGTTTAAACTCAAATGCTTATTTATCTTATTTTATGCTTTTGTATTAACTTTCTGCGTAAGTATACTCAGTATTAGAAGAAATTCTCAGCCCCAATTTTAAACCTGGAAAAAAGATACACGATACAAAATCTGTTTAGGTGACTAAAATAAAGAGTGAAGAAAGTCCTAGGTCTTGCCTTTCAGAGTCCCCCTAACTGCAAAATGTAAAATAAATCTGCCCTGACAGATTGTCAAATGCTTTCATCTTCTCTTCTGTTTAAATCATAACCAAAAATTTACTTCTGAGGGAAAGCTGGTACTATCCCACGTTTAACACTGCTTCATATTAAGGAAAGAGGTCAAAATTTAAGGAGAGACTAGAATCCAGAAATAGGCCCACACATATATATAGTCATTGATTTTTAATAAAAGTTCAAAGGCAAAACAATGAAGAAAGGATGGTCTTTTCAGTAAATGATACAGAAACTGGACATCCACGTATGCAAATAAACTTCAATCCATGCCTTTTACTTTATCCAAAAGCTAATCCAAAATAGAAACCTCCCTTTCCTCCCTCAAAAAAGCTCCCGGAGAAAACACAGGAGAAAATATTTGTAACCTTGGGCTCACAAAGATTTCTCACATATGACACCGTAAGTATGATCCCAGAAAAGAAAAAAAAAAGATAAACTGGACTTCACCAAATTAGAAATTTCTGATCTTCAAAAGACACTGCTAATACCTCACACTCATGAGAATGGCTACTATTAAAAAAAAAAAAAAAAAAAAGAAGATAACAAGTGTGATGAGGATGTGGAGACACTGAAACCCCTGTGCCCTGTGCACTGTTGGTGGGAATGCTGTGGAAAACAGGATGGAGGTGATATAGTTTGGACGTCTGTCCCCTCCAGATTTCATGTCGAAATGTGATCCTTAGTGTTGATGGCGGGGGGCCTGGTGGGAGTTGTTTGGGTCATGGGAGCAGATCCCTCATGAATGGTGCCCTCCCGATGGAAATGAGTTATCAGGAGATCTGATTATTAAAGACAGTCTGGGACCTCCTCGCTCTCTCTCTTGCTTCCTCTCTTGCCATCTCCCTTTGTCTTCTGCTGTGACTATAAGCTTCCTGAGGCTACATCAGAAGCCAAGCTGATGTTGGTGCCATGCCTGGACTGCCCGCAGAGCCACAAGCCAAATAAAGTGTGTTTCTTTATAAATTACCCATCTCAGATATTCCTTTACAGCAATGCAAAACAGACTAATACAGGAGGTTACTCAAAACAGTACAAACAGAATTACCATATCCAGCAATTCTACTTCTGGATATATACCCTGAAAATGGAAAGCAGAGACTCAAACACCTGTGTTCATAGGAGTATAATTCACAATCACTAAAACGTGGAGGCAACACAAGTGTCCATCAACCAATGAATGGATAAGCAAAGGTGGCATACATATACAATGGACCACTATTCAGCTTTAAAAAGGAAGATAATTCTAACACCTGACACAACACGGATGAACCTTGAGGGCAGTATGCTAAGTGAAATAAGCCTGTCACAAAAAAAATACTATATGATTCCACTTACATGAGGTATCTGGAGTAGGCAAATTCACAAAGACAGAAAGCAGAATGGTGGTTGTCAGGGGTTTGGGGCAAGGAGGGAATGGGAGTTATTGTTTAATGAGTAGTTTTGTTTTTACAATACGAAAAGAGTTCTGGAGACGAATGGTGGTGATAGCTGCATGGCAATATGAATGTACTTAATATTAATGAATTGTATACTTAAAGTAGTTAAGATGATCAATTTTTTTTTTTTTTTTTTTTTGAGACGGAGTCTTGATCTGTCACCCAAGCTGGAGTGTAGTGGGGCGATCTCGGCTCACTGCAACCTCTGCCTCCTGGGTTCAAGTGATTCTCCTGCCTCAGCCTCCTGAGTAGCTGGGATTACAGGCGTGTACCACCAAGCAAGCCTGGCTAATTTTTGTATTTTTAGTAGAGACGGGGTTTCACCATGTTGGTCAGGCTGGTCTCAAACTCCTGACCTTGTGATCCGCCCGTCTCAGCCTCCCAGAGTGCTGGGATTACAGGTGTGAGCCACTGCTAAATTTAATGTTACATGTATTTTATCATAATAAGAATTTTTGAAAAAAAGACATAGCTAAGAGAATAAAAATATAAACCATAGACTGGGAAAAATGTTTGCAAAACACATATTCAACAAAGTACTTGTAAACAGAATTACATAAAAAACCCACAATAATAAGCACTCAAACAATTTGGTTTTTTAAAAATGGCAGCAGTTTGAACACTTCACCAAGGAAGTTATTTGGACAGCAAATAAACACATAAAAAGAAGTTTAGCATCATCAGAGATTTAGGAAACACAAAATGAAACTATGATGAGCCACTATAATGGCTAAAATTTTAAAACTGACAAAATCAAGTGCTGTCAAGGATGTAGATCAACTAGAAGTACCATACATTGCTGGTGGGAGTCAAAATGGTACCACCACAGAGAATATTTTGGGGATGATGGAAATATTCTCTATCTTGATTGTGGTAGTGGTTATACAGCTGTATGAGTTTGCTAAAACTCATGAAACTTTTTAACCTGGGTTACACTGAAAGAGTAATTTTTACCGTATGCAAATTTGCCTTAATAATTTTTTTTTTTTTAATGAGACATGGTCTTGCTCTGTCACTCAGGCTGGAGTGCCTCGTGCAATGATGGCTCACTGCAGCCTCCACCTCCCAGGCTCAAGCAATCCTCCATCTCAGCTTCCTAAAGTGCTGAGAACCACAGGCGTGCATCACCATGCCCTGCTAATTTTTTTAATTTTTTGTAGAGATGGGGTCCCACCATGTTTTCAAGGCTGGTCTCTAACTCCTGGGCCCCAGTGATCCTCCCACCTCAGCCTCCTAAAGTGCTGGGATTACAGGTGTGAGCCACCACACCCAGTCAATAAAAAATTAAACTTAAAAAAATTCAAGGACAGAAGATAGGCCTATGTAGTGATACAAGGTCTAATACAGAGTAGAAAAACTAACGCTTACCAATAAGTGCTCATACATTAGACAGAATTAAAAGCAACTCAAATGTCATACTTATTTCATGATTGCTATGAAACGTATAGTTCTAACTAAAACAAAAATGAATATGTTCAGCTATATCCTCAAAAAGAGAAAATAAAATATGACTCTAACTGAAGTCTTTGGAATTAAAGTCAAAGGTTTCTGACTTGTATATAAGGCAGCCAGATACTTAGAACAAATGTATGATAGGCTAAGCATAAGAGCTAAATCTTGATCGGAATACAGAGAGAAAGATTATGTACAATTTAAAGTACAGTATGAATTCTTATTGGTACTAAAAGGCCACATTTATTCAAGCCATGTTGACAAGGCAGTGCAGTCTGTTCAAGAAAGCCTGAAACACTGAAAGCTTAAATACTAATTTTGAAAGGTAAGAATAGCATCAGTCATCAAATATTAAGCTGCTTCTCTTCAATTTTTAAAGTGCTTTAAATACCAGGATTTTAAAACATTTTGGCAAATAGCCTTAATATAAATTATAATTACAAAGAACGCTTTCAGTTTTTAACTAGAAGCAGCTACTCAGAATCAAAATGAGCTATTACTTAAGTGATTACATAATCCCTAGTATCCAGAAAGGCCAGTGTTTATTAGGTCCTGGTTTCAGAGGACTATACCACCAGTGTTTCCAGTCCTGATCCCAAAAATGTCCATATCCCAACCCAGTGCTACAAACAGTTCCTGAGACTTTGCTCCATTATTTGATATTTCAGAGCCATAAAGACAAGTATTTGCTTAGTTTTATTTCAAATAAAGCACTGAATATGCATCCCCATTTTTTTAATATAGGAAAATATATGTTAAGAAATTAAAGGGAAGAATTATTTAAAGGTAGTGGATTTTTAAGATAAAGATAGGTCACTAAAATACTGAACTTTAAACGTCTGGTAAGTCAAGATTTAAGATCTGCAAAGTAAGTTCTAAGATATATAATTATTTCAACATTACCCAAGAGAATCCCTTCACTCCCTTTTTCAATAGCTAGATGCTGCTTCCCTTGGCACCATATGTTACCATCAAAGCAAATAAAGAAACCTGTGTGTGTGTGTCTGTCTGTCTGTATTTATTAATTATTATTATTATTATTATTATTATTACATTATTATTTGAGACAGAGTCTCGCTCTGTCACCAGGCTAGAGTGCAGTGGCGTGATTTCGGCTCACTGCAACCTCCGCCTTCCAGATTCAAGCGATTCTCCTGCCTCAGCCTCCTGAGTAGCTGGGACTACAGGCGTGCGCCACCATGCCCAGATAATTTTTGTATTTTTAGTAGAGACAGGGTTTCACCATGTTGGTCAGGATGGTCTCAATCTCTTGACCTCACAATCTGCCTGCCTCAGCCTCCCAAAGGGCTGGGATTACAGGCGTTGAGCCACCGCGCCTGGCCTTGTGTCTGTATTTAAATCTAGACTCATTTATGGCCAGAGTATTTCCTGACCACAGCCAACACCTAGCTGAACAGCCTGGTGAACCCACTGGCACTTTTATGTATCCCCTCAATCCACACCCTCAACATCACCAAAAGGGAAAAAGCCATTTACTTCAGAATTAAACTTGAAGTGGTGTGGTCACTTCTGAACACCCAGTGCTGCCATGCCAAATGGGGTTCTTCCCCAACCTGGGATGCTACAGTCAACTACAGCTTGGGGCAAGTTTCTGGAGTCCACAGACCTACTTTCAGGGTAGCCCAGACTAGAAGCAGACTCTTCTAACTGGCCAGCAAGCCCTGTCTACGCACCATGAGTGCTAAATCCAGATATAAGGTCCTTTGTGTTTGCCCCAAGAAGACATTTCTGCTTACTTAAATGGATGCTTTCTGAACTGAGAAACAAAGTGAAAGCTATCAGGTTAAACGTGCTTGCTAACCAAACAGAATATTAGATTTAAAATATATTTAAGTTAGGACACTCATGAACTTGAAGCTAAAATTTTGATATTAAGACCAAAGTTTATGAATGCATGCCATTAAGGTTGGTTAAATCACAGTTGTCACTGATGCCCTCCTGATCTAGACTTGGTTTCACAGTGAATTATCTTTTCTCTTTTTAAGGGACAATTAAGATTTTCAAAGCTCTAACTGAATGTGACTTTTACATCAGTCATTAGCATAATATTGAAATAAACCTTTAAAATGATAACTTTCTAATTCTAGTCTTCCTTAAAATACTTAATTTGGATAGGTCTAAAAATGAATCAGGGGACTTCTGCCTCCAAGAAGATGGACTAGACATATTTCTTCTTCTGTTTCCCACTAAGTACAACTGAAAAGCCTGGACATTATATATAAAATAAACATCAAAAGACTGTAAAGATGGAGAGAAAAAAGCAGATCAGCTAGGGATCTTGAATCCTAAAGAACAATAGGGTGGTGATTTCCCTGGGTTTTCTTTTTGCCTGGTAGATCCTAGACTTGGAGGTAAAGAAGCTGGCTATGGGAGAAAACTGACAGTTGCAGACAGAGAGTCCCAATAAAAGCCTACTCTCTGTAACCAAAGGACCAGAAAAGGGGCAGTCTAGCAAGACAGAAGTCTTTCAGATAAAACTGCTCTACTATAGCCTAATATCACCCCCAACCCTCCTACCACACACCTACTCATGCCAGAGAAAACCTAATGGCTACCTCGAATTCCACCCTCATAGGGTGTAATGAGGCATCCTACCACCCATGCTGGAGTGGTGTTAAAGGTGACCAAATATGAAGCGGGGACTCATCCCTGAAAGCTGGTAATGAGCTCCCTCTTCTCCCAGTGGTCAGGGGAGACCACATGGCCACCTTGGACTTCTACCCCTATCCAGCAGTAATGAGGTGCTCCCCTTCCCAGTGAGGTGGTATCAGAGGAGGCACAGGAAGAGTCAGGGCTCTTACTCACAGCCAGTGGTAATGAACACTCCCATTGTAGTACAGTAGAGACCACACAGAAGCCGAACTCCCTTCCTGCCCAGCAGTAGGTCAAAAGAAGCCAAGTGGGGGTTGAGCGCAGTGGCTCACGCCTATAATCCCGGTACTTTGGGAGGCCGGGGCGGGCGGATCACGAGGTCAAGAGATTGAGACCATCCTGGCCAACATGGTGAAACCCCGCCTTTACTAAAAATTCAAAAATTGGCTGGTCACGCTGGCACGCGCCTGTAGTCCCAGCTACTCAGGACACTGAGGTAGAAGAATCACTTGAACCCAGGAGGCGGAGGTTGCAGTGAGCCGAGATCATGCCACTGCATTCCAGCCTAGGCAACAGAGTGACTCTGTCTCAAAAAAAAAAAAGAAAAGAGCCTAAGTAGGGAGGCTTGACATCCACCTCCACCTGATATTAACAAGGCAGGGCTTCCCCTTTCCTGCTGGGGATATGTCAGAGAAAACCAACCAAAACAGAAGGCTTAAATAAGACCCAGAGTCTCATAACATAATACAAAAATGTCCAGGTTTCAATTGTAATTTGCTTGTTATACGAAGAACAAGGACTTCCCAAACTGAATGAAAAAAAATCAATACATGTCAACACCAAGATGACAGAGATCCTACACTTATCAGATAAAGATTTTAAAGCAGCCATGATTAAAAAAAAAAAAAAAATGCTTCGACAAGCAATTAGGAGCATGTTTAAAGCCTGGGCAACACAGGCTGACTCCGACTCTACAAAAAATACAAAACATTAAGCCAGGCAAAACAAAACACGTGCCTACAGTTGCAGCTACTCAGGAGGCTGAGATGGGAGGATCACTTGAGCCCACGAGGTTGAGGCTGCAGTAAGCCATGACTGTACCACTGCACTCCGCTCCAGCCTGGGTGACACAGAGCCTCAGCAAAGAAATAGTCTCAGCAGAGAAGAAGAAGATATAAAGAAAAACCAAATGGGAAATTTAGAACTAAAAAATATAATAATTGAGATAAAAATCTCAGTAGATGTGCTCAATAGCAGAATAGAAGAAATAAGGAAAAAAACCAACAAACTTGAAGACAGAACAACAGAAATTACCCAACTGAACAACACAGGGGAGAAAAGGCTGAAAACCAAAAAAGCTCAATATGGATAAACCTGTGGGACTATAACAAAAGATCTAACATTTATGTCATCATAGTCTCAGAAGGAGAAGAGAAAGAGCAGAGCTGAAAAAGTACTCAAGAAAATAGTGCCTGAAAACTCCCCCAATTTAGCAAAGACATAAACCAAGAATGAACTGCAAACAGAATAAGCTAAAATAAATCCATGCCAAGACATATCATAACTAAACTTCTGAAAGCTAAAGATGGTAGAGCCACTTTGGAACACAGTTTGGCAGTTTCCAACAAAATACTCTCACCATACAATCCAGCAATCATGTTCCTTAGTATTTACGCTAAAGAGCTGAAAACTTACATCTACACAAAGATCTCCACACATATGTTTATAGTAGCTTTATTCATAAGGGGGCTAAAACTTGGAAGCAACCAACATGCCCTTCAGTAGGTGAATGGATAAACTGTAGTACAGACAGACTATGAAATATTCAGTATTAAAAAGAAATAAGTTAACAAGCCATGAAAAGACATGGAGGAAATGTAAATGCATATCACTAAGTGAAGGAAGCAAATCTGAAATGACTACATACTATATGATTCCAAGTATATGACATCCTAGAAAAGGCAAACCTATGGTGACAGTAAAAAGATCAGTGGTTGCCAGGGATTGGGCAGGGGAGACAGACAGGAATAAGTGGAGCACAGAGGATGTTTAGGGCAATGAAATTATTCTGTATAATACTATAATGGTGGGTATATGTCATTATACATTTGTCCAAACTCACAGAATATAAAACTCCAGGAGTGAACCCTTATGTTCTTGGACCTTGGGTGATGATGACATGTCGACATAGGTTCATCAATTGTAATAAATGGGCCACTCTGGTGTGGGATGTTGACAGTATGGGGAGCTATGCATCTGTGCGGTCAGGGAATATATGGAAATTCTTTGTGTTTTCTGCTCAGTTTGGCTGTGAACCTAAAACTGCTTTCAAAATAAAGTATATTTTTAAAAAGTATTGAACTGAATGAAAACCAAAAATGCAAAATATCAAAATTTGTGGGACACAGCTAAGGCAGTCTTGAGAGAGAAACTTGTAGCACTAAATGCATACATTAGGAAAGGGAGAAAGTCTCAAATCATTCATCTAAGTGCCCCTTCAAGAACCTAGAAAAAGAAGAGCAAAATAAACCCAAATAAAGCAGAAGGAAGGAAATAAAGATAAGAACAGAAATCAACAAAGTTGAAAACAGAAAAGCAATTTAAAAAATCAATGCAACAAAGAACTGGTTATTTGTAAAGAATAAGAAAATTGAGAAACCTCCAGCAAGATTGATACACAAAAAATAAGATGGAAGACACACATTGTCAGTATCAGGAATGAAACAGGGCATAACACTACAGATTCTGCAGGCATCAAAAAGATAATAAGCGAATAATGCTATGAATAGTTCCATACACACCAATTTGACAACTTAGATGAAATGAATCAAATCTCAGAAAAATTAAAAACTTCCCAAGTTACCCAATCTGAAAGAGATAATTTGAATAGCTCTATAACTATTAAGAAAATTCAATTTGTAGTTTAAAAATTCCCCCCAACCCCCATCTCCCTGAAAAAAAGTCCAGGTCCAGATGATTTCACTGGAAAATTCACAACAATTCTACACAATCTCTTAACACCAGATAAAGACAACACAAAAAAAGAAAACTGCAGACCAACATCACTTACAGAAAAAAAAAATCCTTAACAAAATATTAGCAAATAGAAGTCACCAATATATAGAAAGAATTATATACCACAGCCAAGTAAGGTTTATTCCATGGGTGCAAGTCTGGTTCAATATTCAAAAATCAGTTTAATCTATCACATTAACAGACTAAAGGAGAAAAATCACATGATTACAATAATTGTTGCAGAAAAGCATAAGACAAAAGTCAACATCCATTCTTGATTAAAAACTCTCAGAAGGGCCGGGCGCGGTGGCTCAAGCCTGTAATCCCAGCACTTTGGGAGGCCGAGATGGGCGGATCACGAGGTCAGGAGATCGAGACCATCCTGGCTAACATGGTGAAACCCCGTCTCTACTACAAAATACAAAAAATCAGCTGGGCGTGGTGGTGGGTGCCTGTAGTCCCAGCTACTCGGGAGGCTGAAGCAGGAGAATGGCATGAACTCGGGAGGCGGAGCTTGCAGTGAGCTGAGATCCGGCCACTGCGCTCCAGCCTGGGCGACAGAGCGAGACTCCGTCTCAACAAAACAAAAACAAACAAACAAAAAAAAAAAAACAACTCTCAGAAGAATTGAATTAGAAGGTTACTTTCAACCTGTTAAAGACTTCTATTAAAAAACCTACAGCTGACATTATACTCACGATAAAAGACTGGAAATGCTTTCCCCCAAGACTGGGAACAACGCAAGGATGTCCATTCTCACCACTCTTGTTCAATATACTACTAAAGTTCCAGTCAGTGCAATAAAGCAAGAAAAAGAAATAAAAAGTATACAAGTCAGAAATGAAGACATATAAGTGTTCTTATTTGATGACATGTTTGTCTATGTAAAAAACCTCAGAGAATCTATAAAAAGTCTCTTAACAACTAATAAGTGAGCTCAGCAAGGTCATAGGATACACGATAAGTATTCAAAAATCTTTTGTATGTCTATGTATTAGCACTGAACACGTGAGCACCAAAATAAAAAATAAATACAATTGACAGTTGCTTAAAAAATAAACACTCTACAGCATTGTAGGATAACTATGGGCGGGCAACAATACTATAGTTTTAAATAACTAAAAGGAGGATAATAAATGCACCCAACACAAAGAAATGATAAATATTTGAGATGATGGATATGCTAATTACTCTGATCTGATCACTATGCAATGTATGTATATCATCATTATATACTCTATAAATATGTATAATTATGATGTAGCAATTAAAATATGTATAGTTTAAAAAGAACACTCAGATGTAAATCTAATAAAATATTAATAGGACTTGTATGCTGAAAGCCTGATGGCAGAATCAAAGATCTAAATAAATAGAGAGACATACTGTGTTCATGGATTGGAAGACTTAATCTAGAAAAGATGTCAATTCTCCTCAAATTGACACACAGGTTTAATTCAATTCCTTTCAAAATCTCAGGAAGCTTTTTTGCAGATATAAACAAGAGTATTGTAAAATTTATATAATGCAGCAACAAAACTAGAACAGCTAAAACAATTTTGAAAAAGAACAAAAGTTGGAAGGATCAGTCTACTCTATATAATGACTTATTATTTAGCTACAGTAATCAAGACTATATAGTATAGGCGGGGGATGGACATATAGATCAGTGGAACAAAAAAACAAACCCAGAAACAGACTCACGTAAATATGCCCAACTAATTTTTGACAAAGATGCAAAAGAAATTCAAAGCAGGAAGAACAGATAACTTTTTCAACAAATGTAGCTGAAGCAACCAGACACTCAGAGACAAAAAACCAAACCAAAGTTTCACGCCTTATTAAAAAATGGACTCAGAATGGATCATGAACGTAAATTTAATGTAAAATCATAAAACTTGGAAAAAGCGTAGGAGAAAACCTTTGGGATCCAGTGCCAGGCATAGCGTTCTTGGATTTGACCTCAAAAGCACAATCAATAAAAGGAAATACTTATATATTGCATCTTATCAAAATTTAAAACTTTTGCTCTGCAAAAGGCTCTTAAGAGGATGAAAAGCCAAGCTATAGGCTAGAAGAAATACTTGCAAACCACATAACTGAAAAAGGACTAATATCTATCATACATAAAAATTCTCAAAACTTGACAGTTTAAAAAAATCCAATCAGAACATGGGCAAAAGACATGAAGGGGGCCGGGCGCGGTGGCTCAAGCCTGTAATCCCAGCACTTTGGGAGGCCGAGACGGGCGGATCACGAGGTCAGGAGATAGAGACCATCCTGGCTAACCTGGTGAAACCCCGTCTCTACTAAAAAATACAAAAAACTAGCCGGGCGAGGTGGCGGGCGCCTGTAGTCCCAGCTACTCGGGAGGCTGAGGCAGGAGAATGGCGTAAACCCGGGAGGCGGAGCTTGCAGTGAGCTGAGATCCGGCCACTGCACTCCAGCCTGGGCGACAGAGCGAGACTCCGTCTCAAAAAAAAAAAAAAAAAAAGACATGAAGGGATAGCTCATCAAAGAAGATATACAGAAGAAAAATAAGCACATGAAAAGATGTTCAACATCATTAGCCATCAGGGAAATGCAAATTAAAACCGTAATAAGCTACCACTACATACCAGAATGGCTAATATGAAAAATAGTGAAGTGATAATTACTCAAGGTGATGGATACCCTAAATACCCTGATTTGATCATTACATTATTCTATGGGTATAAAATATCATATGTACCTCAGAAAAATGTACAAATATTATATATCAGCTTTTAAAAAAGAAATGGAAAAGGTAACTCAAAGGAGTTCTTTTTAAAAAAGAAATGAAAAAGGTACCTCAAAGGTGACAAAAGAGTTCTGTAGCTTGTGATGGTGGTTATACAAATATAAATGTGTTAAAGATGCATAAAGCTATAAAAATGAATTCATGCAAAACCTGGTGAAATGTAAGGTCTGTAGTCTAAAAAACTGTATTTGCCAATGTCAATTTCCTGGTTTTGATAATGAAATATACAATTATATAAGATGTTAGCATTAGGGGACACTAGGTGATGGGTACATGGCACCTCTCTGTATTATTTTTGCAACTTCAAGTCTATAATTATTTCAAAATAAAAAATTTTAAAAATAGTGACAACACCAAATGCTGGTGAGGATGCAGAGAAACTGGATCACTTATACATTGCTGGTGGGTATATAAAATGCTACATTTACTCAAGAAAACAGTTTGGCAGTTTCTTTAAAAAGTAAATATGAAACTACCATATGATCCAGCAATTGCACACTGGGCATTTATCCCAGAGAAATGAAGACTTAGGTTCAAACAAAAACATGTATACCAATGTTTATTGCAGCTTTATTCATAATACTCAAAATCTAGAAACAATCTACATATCATTCAAAGCGTGAATGGTTAAACAAACTCTGGTATATCCATATCATGGAATACAATTGAACAATTAAAAAATATATATGAATATAAGGAACGACCTGGATGAATCTCCAGATAATTATGTTGAGTGAAAAAAAGCAATTCCAAAAGATCACATACTGTTTGATTCCATTTAGATAATGTTCCTAAAAATGTAAAATTTTAGAAATGTAGAGTGGATTAGTGGTCACCAGTGGGCTAAGGACCAGGGTGGGCATGGGAGGGAAGCAGTGTGACTCTAAAGGGCAACAGGACGGATCCTCCTGGTGATGAAATTTTTCTGTACCTTGACTACATCAATGTCAACATCCTGATGTGATATTATACAGTTTTACAAGATGTCAGTAATAAGAGAAGCTGGGTAGAGGGCATAGAAAGTCTCTGTGATTTCTTAAAACTGCGTGTAAATTTACAGTTATCTCCAAATAAAAAGTTTAATATAAAAAAGTTAATCTGAATCTACTTCAAATCTGTTTCTGTCATCTGAAATAATTACTGCTTCCAAAAGTCTTCTCTTTGCTATAATTTTGTTATCAGCCCAAAGCTTAAAGTTTCTGAGTTAACACTGAGTATTACAAACATTTAAAGGAAACATACCTAGCACCTTAAGCCAAAATATCTGCTCAAACAAAATTTCCTGCAGAAATCTCATCAAGGACACAAATTAGCTTACAAAATAATTAACTGCTTAGATATCATTGATATGTTCTTGCTAATACTGCATACTAATTGAGATTTTTTTGGTTTTATTATTGTTAAATTCCCTCAAATTATTTATTTCCCTTCAAAGAGCTATGGGAAATTTCTTTTTTTAGTTAAAAAATTTCATCTGTAAAATGAGTATATCTCATTAATAGTTAAACAAAAGGCAAAGTTTCCTCTCCCTAGAGGAATCTTTGTTGTCCAGTCCTCTCCCAGAGGAATATTTGTTGTCAGTTTATTTCCTTCCATATTACCTTTTCTGTATTTCTAAACAAATACACAGTTGTGTGTGTGCGTGTGTGATTTCTTTTTTTACCAAGGTAGGAACCATACTGTTTATACTGTTCTTCAAAATTTTTCCTGCTTTAAAATGTCTTGAAAATTCACATATCGATCGGTATGTTTAGATTTAATTTAGCTCATTCTTTTCAACTGCCTCACAGCATTCTGCTATTGATGTATCATAGCCTAACCATTCACCTACTGACACTTAGGATGGTTCTAATACTTGCTATTGCAAGCAATGTAGTCATTAAGTGAAAATCCTTGTACGTGATTCTTTGAGCACAAATGAGGTTATTTCTCTAGGACAGAAACTTAGAAGTAGAACAGGAGCTTTCAATGCGTGGTCAATACTGCTGTTTGGCTGAACCAATACCTGTTTCCATCTATTTTCAATCTTCTCCCCTTCTGCCTCCCACAGCAAAGGCTGGAAAAGCTGGAAACTCACTTTCCTCACTCTGTTTGCAGCAAGAGGTGGCCATGTGGCCTGGTTCTGGCCAATTAAACATCAGCAAAGTTTTCTGGGTGGTCCCTAGGAATGTTTTTGTGTTTTTGCTTTCCAGGTAAAAGGAATACACAAGACTAGCACTGTTTCTTTTTCCTGCCCTAAAGGTGGCTGTGGTGTTTGGAGGGGTGGCAGTCATGGTATAACATGAGGGAAAACCAGGAGAATCACTATGATGTTGGCCCTAGTACCAATGAGTTGCTGAACCAAAGCTATCAGCAGCCTACCTCAGACAGCTTATTATGTGGGAAGAACAAACTCCTATTTTTTTTTTTTTTTTTTTTTTTTTTTTTTTTTTTTTTTTTTTTTTTTTTTTTTTTGAGACGGAGTCTTGCTCTGTCGCCCGGGCTGGAGTGCAGTGGCCGGATCTCAGCTCACTGCAAGCTTCGCCTCCCGGGTTTACGCCATTCTCCTGCCTCAGCCTCCTGAGTAGCTGGGACTACAGGCGCCCGCCACCTCGCCCGGCTAGTTTTTTGTATTTTTTAGTAGAGACGGGGTTTCACAGTGTTAGCCAGGATGGTCTCGATCTCCTGACCTCGTGATCCGCCTGTCTCGGCCTCCCAAAGTGCTAGGATTACAGGCTTGAGCCACGGCGCCCGGCCAACGAAATCCTATTGGTTTAAGCTGCAGCTAATCTGGTTTTGTTACTTGCAGCCAAATGTATTCCTAATTGATTCAGTATTAAATTACTCTCTAAAAACTCTGTACTCACCTTATTCTCTCACAAAAGTCTATTAAGTCATTTTTCAAACTTTTGTCTACTTTGAATATTGGCAGTCATTTAAATGTTCAACCAAGCTGATGCATGAAAAGGTTTCACATGAAGTAGAGCACCATTTCATATATTTATTGGCCATTCAGATTTCTTCCTCTATGACTTTCTTGTTCCTAACTGTTGTCCACTTTTCTACTGTACTGTTGGACATTTTCTTATTAATGTGTAACAGGAAACTTCCAGATTGCAAAGTAGGCTGGGTTAAACTTACAGGGAAATTTGTCTCTTTATCTTGACATTATCAACCAAATCAAACACAATTGTAAGATATGAGCATTCTGTGACAGGCCAGGCTGGCAGTGACAGTCATCTCTGAGTTGTGCACCACCACGTGGCAATGTGTCAAGAAGTAATTCAACTTGGTGCAAAACACCACAGCCCATGCTTAGTACTTCCTTTGTAAATCTGTATCTAAAGAAAGATTTATGGAATCACGACACACTGTTGGACCAGGCAGAGACTTTAATGTACATCATCTCTTTGAACCCTCAGGTCACACCCTAGAGGTAGTCATTACTATTCCTATTTTAGAGAATAAATGATGAAAGTAAACATGTAAAAGCAATAGTTTCTTTCCTATTATAAAACTTAAAATATTCCAGGCCCCAAAAAAATGTGTTTAAATTTTTTAAAACAAAGTAATTGTTTATCTCAAAATAAATTATGTAAAATAATGTAAAATTATGCAAAAATGTATTTTACATAATTTTATGGGCCCATCTGAAGATATCAACACGCTTAAGCTAGAAACATTGCTGAACCTATTTACTGGTTTATAAATCTGAAGAAACTGTTCCAACATTTGGCACTAGGTCTAGAGTCTATTGCCACATTATAGGTAATCAAAATTATTTTCATTTTTTTAAGTGAATAACTAAATTGAGTAGGATTTCAATGCTTCAGCAAGAAGGACCTACTAGCCAACCACCCCACCCCAGGGCTGCAGGTAAAGAATTCCTCTAATCAGTTAACAAACAACCCATCTGACACTGGCAAACAAAAATAGGCTGCTAAAGATAATAAAAGATTGTCATGGGCCGGGCGCGGTGGCTCAAGCCTGTAATCCCAGCACTTTGGGAGGCCGAGATGGGCGGATCACAAGGTCAGGAGATCGAGACCATCCTGGCTAACCCGGTGAAACCCCGTCTCTACTAAAAAATAACAAAAAAAAAACTAGCCGGGCGAGGTGGCGGGCGCCTGTAGTCCCAGCTACTCAGGAGGCTGAGGCAGGAGAATGGCGTAAACCCGGGAGGCGGAGCTTGCAGTGAGCTGAGATCCGGTCACTGCACTCCAGCCTGGGCGACAGAGCGAGACTCCGTCTCAAAAAAAAAAAAAAAAGATGTCATGAAAAGTAATGTAAACAAGTTGAATAGAACAAGCACTATCCTGGAGTATTTGTATATGGTTTGGATTTTGGATAGATTGATTCTTTGTTTTAAAAATCCTAGCCGCTAGAGGAAAAGGGAAAGTTGGCAGAGCTCCTGCTCCTGGAGTCAGGTGGGGGGCAGCAGGAGGTCTGAGGCTCTGAAAAATATTTCCCTGCTTTGTGCCACACCTCTCCTCAAAGAGCTGTGGATTCTCTTCTGGCAAAGCATCACACAAAGCATTCAATCTACAGCTGGTGAGGAGCACAGGCAGCAAACCTCCTTGATGCCTCCAACCAAATGCTCCCTGAGGGCACACACCCAGCCAGGGCTCCAAGAACTAACAGCCCCTATGGCAGGAAGGCCAGATCACCAAGCAGCTGCCCACTTGGGTCCCAGAGAAATACGGGGATTTACCTGGAGCACTCTCTTGCAGAATTTTTTAGACCATCTGAAAGGCACAGAAAAATGCCTGAGAGAGTTTGAATTCTTTATTTTACATAAAAGAAATCCAGTCTGCAGACGCATACAATGTTTGTGGTCTACGAAAACTGCAAACAGGTTAACAAATGCCCAACCTGAGGGTACCTGCTGGTTCCTTCCATTTTTCTGATGGGCTTGCCCAGTGGCCTCTGCCTGGGGAGAGGCAGAATATTCCCCTCACTCCCACCCAGATTTCTAGCAGGGGCTGCACACCTCACCCACTGGTTCAGCAAAGGCAGGAGCCCCTAGAAAATCTGACTCGTCCCCAAAGCCGGCTGTGGCCAGCTCTGGCCTGGAGAGGGGTCAGGGGTCCTGGCGGGCTGCACCTGACCTCAGTCCAGGTGTTCACGAGGCGCATGACAGGAAGAGAATGAGGCAAGCTTTAGTCACCAGAACAAAACAAGCCAGATTCCTTGACCCTTCAAAACAGTCTGTCCAAGCCCCAACACACTAGAGGCACAGAAAGCTCCAGGCATGCAAGAGAGGGGGACACGCCAAGTCTCTAAGTGGGAATATAGACACCAAGAGAAAGAGCCAAAAGGAAACAGAATGGGTGGCTGGGGTCAAAATGTGCCAAAATCAAACCAGGCACAGAAGCACAGTGCTGGCTGAGCCCTTGGCCAGCTCTCTGGGAGGGGACACTCCTGGCACCATAAGGACTCCACAAGTGCCCTTTAAAGCTGGGTCCTGAGAGGGTCCTGGAAGGGCCAGGCCTTGTAAGTCCTCCCAACAGGCTGGTGGCCCCGAGACAGCCAAGAGTGGAAAAGGGAGAAAGTGGGGATGGCTCCGAACTGCCTCTTCTCCCCCACAGACTCCAGCACTTGCACAACCAACTAAACACACACAGACACATGGCTTCATTGTCTGATACACAGGAAAGCACACACATCTGTATACACAGGTTCGTGGTTAGGTGCACAGCCTCATTGTGTGTAATTTACACATACACATCCTCCCAGTAGAGGTACACAACACATTCAATCTGCCAGTTGGGTGGTGTAGTCACACGATCATACACACACACAAACTCTGTCAGGAGTGAACAGACATAGAACCTCTCCAGGCTCACGCTCACGCACACACATTCCACAACTCCTCAGTCAGGCCCATACAAACCTCTAATACACATAACACAAACTCACAGCCTGTCAGGAAAAAAAGCACTCAACAACGTCTCCGTTAGGTTCGCAAACCCTTACAATCTCACAACCTCTCTGTGAGATGCACACACACCATTACAATCGCTCTGTCCGCGTGTGCGCACACACACACACATAACACACGTCTGTGTTAGGTGTACACACAGGCTCACAACTTCTCTGCGGGCGTGCGCGCACACAAACTCACAACCTCCCGGGTAGATGAACACTCGCTCCCAGTCTCTCCGCCAGCCCCTGCACACTCACACTGGCTCGGTCGGCACACGCACTCTGGCAGCCTCGCTCTCCTCCGGGCGCACCCCACACCCACGCACCCTCCGGGCCCTGTGCACCCCTCCCCCAGGCCCGTGCCGGCGCCCGGCAGTGAACTCCAGCGACGCGGGGTGTGCGCACGCCCCCGGCCAGCGGCCGCCTGCGGCCCTCCTCACCTTTCTCGCCCGCGCCCGGCACCCGGCCCTCGTCCTCCTTGGGGTTGGTCACCTGGGTGATGATGGCCGGGCCGTCCATGGGTGAGCGGCGCGGCGGCCGCCCGCAGGCCCGGCCCCCCGCAAGCCAAGCGCGCGGGGGCGCGGCGCGGGGGGCGCGGGGGCGCGGCGCGTGGGGGCGCTGCAGCCGCCGCCTGGGCGCGCCCGCCGCCGCCCCGCCTCTGGGAGAGGCGGCCCGGCCCGCGCCCCAGCTCCCGCCGCCCGCCGCCGCCGCTGGGCTCGAGCGGCCGCCGCCTCGGTCACCATGAACCCCGGAGCCGCGCCCCGGGAGAGCAGCGCACGGGGAGGCGGAGCGGGAGCCGGCGCCGCTGGAAGCGGAGCGGGAGGGCGAGGGGGAAGGAGCGAGCGAGGGCGGGAGGGCGGGAGAGAGAGGAGGGAAGGAGAAAGGAAGGGAGGGAAAGAAGAAGGGCGGGCGAGTGGGTGTGTCCCGGCCCGGGGACCGGCCTCCGCCGCGGGCTCTGCCCCCTCGCCTGCTCGCCTGGTGGGGGAGAGGGGAGCGGGGCCGACACGGGGTGAGTGGAGGGCGGAAGGGGCTGCCGCGCGCGCGGGGCCCGGGGCAGTTGAGTGGGGTGAGGGGTGAGGGGTGTAGCAGACGGCACGGGGGCTGGGGGGGTAGAAGTGAGGGGTGTCAGGGAGGCCTGGGAGAATGAGTGAGGTGAGAGGCCTGGGGTGTGAGAGACGTGGGGAGGAGTCTGAGGCAGATGGGTGGGGTGAGGGGAGCGGGAGAATTCGCGGGGGCCCGCGGGGGACAATGGCAGGATTCGGAAGGGTGAGGTGTGGGAGCCCAGGGGCCGAGGGGGCATGGCATGGAGGCAGGAGCGAGGAAGGAGGCCCGAGGAGGGATATTTACCGCGAGGAGGCGCGGGAAGGGCTGGGCGGAGGTGCTGGGCGAGGGGCGTCCCGGCGAGGGAACCGAGGGGCCTGGGGCGTGAGTGCGGAGGGAAGTGGTGTGCAGAAGTGGGGGCTGCCCAGAAGCGGTCTTGACAGCCAGACGGCCCGCAGAGGGGCCCGGGCGCGGCGCTGCTGTGATGGAGGCCAGGAACGTGGGGAAGGTTCGGAGAGGCCCAGGGCTGCGCTGCCCGGCCTCAGGGGTCCCAGGAATGGGTGAAATCGGGAGTGATCTGTGCAGAGAGGGGATCTGCGGACTGGGCCAGCGGCTCAGGTTGTGCGGATGCTGGCGGGACTCGCATCAGCGTTCGGCCCCAGAGCCCGCGTGAGGGGCTGCGGGTCCTGAAGGACCAACCTCCTGTACGTGAGGGTGTCATGACTGAGGGGGCCCTGGGCAGTGGGCATTTTCGGGTGCCGTGCAGCAAGGGGACCGGGGGAGTCCGTCGAGGGCACAAGAGCGGAAGGCGCTGGTGGCAAACCGAGCCTGGCAGAGACTGTGCTTGTGCAAGGCAGCCGGCCACTGTCAGGCCTAGGACGACGGCCAGAGCGTGGGAGAGACAACAAAGTGCCCCCTCAGCCTGGGAGCGTCGGGGCCCTTTGGCTCCCGCGTCCTCAGCTTCCAACTTACAGGCCACACTCAGCACAGTAAGCCAGGGGGCGGGGTAGTGCCGCAGGAGGGCGGGTCCGGGGGCGGGGCAGGAGAACTCGCGCGCGCTCTCCACCAATCAGGAGGGCCTGGGAGGGTCTACAGGGCGCGACGTTGGTGGGCAGGGTTCAGTGGGCGGCCTCAGGCGAAGAGCTGCCTGCCTCCCCCTGCCAGGTTGCGCGCGCACTTCAGACCTTGCGGTCATGTCCAGCTCTTCTGTGGCTTCCAGCAGGCGAGGCCAAACAGGATCTTTCTCACTTCCCCACATCTCCTGGATCCTGGAGCTGGATGCAGTCAGGTCCCGTGCTCACCGGGGGAACCGGCGAGCCGCTCCAAAGTATTAAAGGACACTTCCGGAAGAGCCTTTGGCCTGTGGTCAGCCTGCAGACCTCGGTGGTCTCTGTACCTGTAGGAGCCCCATGAGGGTCCAGGTGTGGGAGACAGTCCTGGGACAGGGCTCCTGCGGCCGAGGCAGGTGGGAAGGCACTCCAGGGGAGCTGCTGTAAAAGGTAGTTGGTAGGCAAGAGGTGGGCGTTCTGCTCCAAATCCAGGACCTCCACTGGCATTCTGGCTGTGTGTGTGTGTGGGCGGGACCGGGTGCCAGTTGCCCTTGGGGCGTACTTACGTGTGTGTAGCTGCTTTTCCAAGGGCACCTTTGGGACCCCAGTGAATCACCTCATGGGGTTGATCCATGATGGTGGAAGAAGTGCCCTTTTAGTCAGTAAGGCAAGCCCCAGTGTAATAGCCCAGGCTCCAGGGCATGCCCTTCTTAATTCTCCCAAGTACAGATCACATTAGGGCCCCATGGCACGCAGCATTTCCCTTGTTCTGACTTCTAACGCTCTTCACATTTGTTATGAGGATGTGACTGGCCTGGGACCAGGTGAACTCAATTTCCTAGAAAATAAAAAATAAAAAGACTTCTGAATTCTAAGGGGTCAGAGAAGGATCTTCCAGAGATTGCTGAGTGGGGAGGGCCTGGGGATATGGTTCTACAGTTTTTGGTCATAACCAAAAAGATTAGCATCTCTGCTGCCTGGTTGATGAAGCATCCCAAATAGTCCATCAGCAAAGGCAAAGGGATGGGAACATTTGGAGTCACTGATTCACATGCTTGAGGGCTCGATCCCTTATTTGGGAGGTGGGAGGTACTTCCAGAGCTTCTGTTCACTTAGGCTGGGAAGCTCAGAGCTCAGTGGAACAGGGCTAGAGGAAGTCATTTTCATATATAGTGTCTTTCCTGTTTGGCCTCTTTTGTAGCAATGACTCCCCAGGACCCTCCAGTAACAATTTTCCCTTATCTGCATCCCCCACCATCCTCAGAATCCTAAGATCACCTTGAAAAAAAACCCTTACCTTCGCCCAAGTCTTTGTTTCAGGCTCAAGTAAGAAAACAACTTGCTATCTTTTAAGTCCTTGTTCCCCTCAGTTATGCTGTTTGATTTATTGTTTATCAATATTAATTGAATCAAATAAAAATATCACCTATAGCCCTATCACCATCCCTTAGTCAATCCCAAATTTCCTCCATTTCTCCCTGTCTTTGCCTATATGCTGACATAATTTTATGTAGCTATAAAAAAGCCATGTTTAAAATTATAAGGTGTGGTGACATAATTGCTGTAACTACCATTATAAGTGATTGCATAATACCTTACTGAAACAGTCTTAGATAACACAGTATTTTGGTTTTATACATGAAAGAAAGATTCAAAAATTGTTGGGACAAGTGACTATCCATGAGGAGAAAATATATTTTTATCCCAGTGCTTACGGCGTATTCAAGATAGATTGAATAAATATAAAAAATTAACATAAATAAATACACCAGAACAAATATGGGTGTATTTGCTTTTTGATCTCGGATGGGAAAGGCCTAAGAGTGACAAAAACTTAAGAAATTGCCAGGATAAGATTGATAAATTTGGCTGTATTCATTGAACAAACATTTATTGAGTACCTTCTATATGCAAGGTTCTGCTCTAGTCACGGGATCTCAGAGTTATCTAAAATGACAAGTAGGGAGTTGAGCTATCATACTCTCACACAAGTCAGTCAGTCGTAGCCAAAGGCTGTCCCTGGGGGCCTTAAGTCCGTGGGCATTCTGGGGCTCTCTGGGAATAGGAGCAAAGCAGCCCCGATGTCCTGAGGACAGGTGCCAGCCATGGGAGGCCAGAGCACATCAAGCCCCAGTAGGGGACGTCCAGAAACAGTGAAAGGGGCCCAAGCAGACCTAGACAGAGCACCAAAGTGTTGGTTGAAGTCACATTTCCCAAATTCCCATCATACAGTGTCCTTGTACCACCTGTACAAGAACAGGTTTAATACTTTTCTTGAATTTTTATTTAAATATAATTATTTTAATAGAACACTAGTGGATTAGGTTTGTTTGTTTGTTTGAGATGGAGTCTTGCTCTGCTGCCCAGGCTGGAGTGCAGTGGCGCAATCTCGGCTCACTATAACCCCCACCTCCCGGGTTCAAGGGATTCTGCCTCAGCCCCCTGAGTAGCTGGGATTACAGGCACGCACCACCACACTTGGCTGATTTTTGTATTTTTAATAGAGATGGGGTTTCACCATGCTGGCCAGGCTGGTCTCAAACTCCTGACCTCAAGTGATCCGCCCACCTCTGCCTCCCGAAGTGCTGGGATTACAGGTGTGACCCACCACGCGCAGCTTAGATTTTTTTTTTTTTTTTAACATACAAATGAGACATGTAGAAAGGACCATAACCCTAGAATGAAGGTGCTACATAGAGTGAGGGGGTAAAGATTGGGATGCCAAGGGTAGGAGGACATGAGGCTAGGGCTGACGAACCCAGCCCCAAGGGACCAAGGACAGGAGCAGATAGGAAGAGGGAAGAAATTGCCCAGGGCAGCCTAACCTGGAGTCTGGTAGAGCTCTAGGAGGGGGTGGTTGGAGTTGGACTCAGGTGGCACATATGGGTGGCACTGCTCTGCGAGTGCAAGGGTAAGGAGTGAGGCCAGAGAGAGGCTGCCCCTGAGGAAGGAACAGTGGGCATTGAGATCAAAGTGAGATGGTGATTTAAGGAAAGGAACTGGGGAGTGGACATCACAGATGGGTGTTCAGCTAGAAGGAGCAGCAGCATGTTCCAGACCTAGAGGCGAGGTACATCACATGCTCTGGAAAGGTCTGCAATGGCTGGGATTTTGGACTCTGGTGCTGGGTAGCTCTCAGATCAAGCAAAGCCTTGTAAAGCAGGAAAAGCATCTGGGCTTTATCTGGGGGGCTGTGGGAATGACATAATCAGATATGTGTTTAGAATATTTCTGCTGAGGTAGTGCAAGAGGCAAGGAGACCTACAGAAGATATTGCATTAATACAGAAAGAGGATGATGGTAGTTGTGAGGATTAAGGGGGCTAGACAGATTCCAGATACATTTTGGAAGGAGGTTGGACAAGTCTTGGCTACTGCTTGGACTTGAGGAGTGAGGGATGAGCAAGGAGGAAATGGCCTCCAAATTTCTGGCTTGTGGGCCCAGGCAGAGTTGAGGGCCCTTTGCAATTGCTGTCTGCCTCCATCATCGCAGCCTGCCCCTGCCCTGCTCTCCACCTTTGAATCTCTCCCTGCAGGCACAGTTTCTTGGTCTGCTTTTTCTCCTCTTTGTAGGCATCTCAGTCTCAAGTTTTGTGTGTCTGTGACTCAGACTCTGTCTCTTGCTCTCTGTCTCAGGTATTTTTCTATGTCTCTGTCTTTCTGAGTCTAGCTTCACATGTCTGTAGCTCAGTCTTCCCAGCCCTTTCTTTCAGGAGCTGGGCCTGAGAGTGGTAGGTGTCCTATTGTCCTATTGTCCTATTGGGAAAGAAGTGGAAGTTGGATCTGGGCAGAGATTCCTGGTGGTTAGTAAAGTGGATGTGAACCTGAGCCCACCCACAGATCTCTCCCTTGGGGTCACCTTGGGACCTAGATGAGGTTCCTCCAGGCAGCAGCCCTTCTTTCCTACTGGGAACTAGGCCCAGAGTCTGAAATCAGTTCCAAAGAGCCCTGTGCTAGCCTAGGCAGGCCAAACCACTCCCACACCAAGTATGTATTGGGTGCCCTTATTGTGCCAGACTAGGGCCACATGCGGTGGACAAAGTACCCTTAAGGGGCTCACAGCCTAAGGGAGGAAGCAGAAGAGCAATCAGAGGGTGGCACAGAGTAGAACTGATTTATTCTCCAGGGAGTCCCCACAGAGATGATGCTAACATCATCATTTCTGGAGACTTCAGTTCCCTGATGAGAGGACTTTTTCATCTACAATCTCCACAGAGAAGCCTGTATTTGAGGAGAAGAAGGACATAATGATGGAGGAAGAGGTGGAGGTCTTGAAGACCAGGCTGAGTTTGGAATTTAACCTAAGGGTAATCTGGAGCCACTGAGACTTCTTGAGCAAGGAACAGGCACCAGTTCAGAAACTAGTTAAGATCTGAAGGTTAAAGTCAAAACTCAGACCAGCTTAAGCAACAGTGGGGGCTCTACTGGATCATGTAATCAAATCACAGTTACATACCTGGGCTGGAGTAGCATCTGAAACAAGGGGGTAGAGGTCTCTAGGGGAAGGATGTGACCTTCAGCTACTACTTTTCTCCATAACCGGGATGATCAAGCTGTTAGGAAAGGCAGAGGACATCCTTACACCTCAAGACACTCTGTATTCCCCACTCACTTTGTTCCAGGACACCATCCCTAAGGGGTCTCCAACAGCTCATCCTTTTGCCTTCAACACCCATAACTCCCATGCTTCCTCAACATCCTGATCCTTTCTTACCAAGACCCACTCTCCCCCATCCACATGGATTCTTCCAATCAAATGCCTATGTCCACTGACAACTGGGGCTTCCTAGCCATCTTCTACCTCTACCCTTGTCCCCAGGGATGTTCTCTACTTGTCCCCAGGTAGGACCTGGGTACAGCATCCTTCCCATCTAAAGATACTTCACTCCCAAGAATAAGGCTTTCAAACCGGTCAGTGGTCCAGCAGGTGCAGCCCGCCCCCTGGTGGCCACGATGTTGTGTGGTCCTTTTCATGAGCCCAGCCGGATGTGGAAGGCCTCTCTCCCTGCCAGTTCCTCAGTGTACACCACAGTCAGAGTGGGCTCAGTCGTGTCTCTTACCTTGCCAGTCATGATTTGCACTCTTGTTCAGTTTTCCCCAGAGTATTAGCAGAAATGCCCTCAGGAGGCCAGGCGCGGTGGCTCACCCCTGTAATCCCAGCACTTTGGGAGGCCAAGGTGGACGGATCATTTGAGATCAGGAGTTCAAGACCAGACTGGCCAATGTGGTGAAACGCCCGTCTCTACTAAAAATACAAAAATTAGCTGGGCACGATGGCACAGGCCTGTAATCCCAGCTACTTGGGGGGCTGAGGCAGGAGAATCGCTTGAACCTGGGAGGCGGAGGCTGTAGTGAGCCGAGATTGCGCCACTGCCCTCCAGCCTGGCAACAGAGTGAGACTCCGTCTCAAAAAAAAAAAAAGAAACGCCCTCAGGAATATGAAGGCCTGAGTGTCTGTCTGGAGAGGGTAGAAAGCAGGGGAACTGGAGCGATGTGCCCTACTTGGCAGCCAGTCTTGGAGGAGGAAAATGAAAGGCAAAGTGGATGCAAGCCATTGGTGAAGGAAAAAAGGGCAGTCAACCGGGGGTCCTGGGCACACAGAGAAAAAGACATCTGGCATAAAGCTGGTGTTGTTTGGGGAATTTGAGAACAAGACACAGCCTGATCTGAGACAGACTCTAGGACCTTGGGAATGAGCTGAAACATTCTTAGGGTACCCAGAAACCCAAGAAACCTTCCTGGAGGGGGACATGCCTGCCACCACATCTGTACATCCAAAATTACAGGCCTGCCTTACCCAGAGAATTTGGGTGCAAAAAGGGGATATGGCCTCAAGCTTGGGCTCTCTCTGACAGCCCTGGTTAGGGGAGGACATGGCCCTACCCTGAAACCCTGTCACAATAGACTAGCTCCCACAGCAGAGTAGGCAGGGTAGCTCTGTGTGCCCTCAGCCCACTAACAGGAGTGGCTTTGGCTCCTGAAAGGGCAGAGAGTCACAGAGTCTCAGGTTGATTTAGTGACTCTGGAGCCATGGAGGCCCTTGAGGTGGAACCCCACACTTAGCCCCCGTGTGGATTGTCCCTTGGATGACTCCCCTGTATCTCAGCTAGCATGTTTCATGTGGCCCGGCTGATGGAGGTTACTTTTGCTTGGCTGCTGTCATCCGCGGTCTCTCTCACTTAGGCTCCCCAGGCCCTGGACTCTGGCCCAACCACAGGTACCCCCTTTATTCCCTGGCCTGTGCCTACACAGGCTGTATTGGAGCTGAGGTGAGCAGACCCAGACGTGGCCACAGTCTGTGGTGTGAATTCTATGTTGCCTGTCATCCCAAGGTTGCCTGCTGATAAAGAGGAAGGGCCAACCCATGTGTGCATCACTGCATGCACACATGTATGTATATTAGGGGGTCCGTGTGCATGTGTATGCAGCCCCTTCTGGGAAGGTGGTTGCCCTTCACATCTTTTACAGCATCAGCTTTGACAGGCAGCTGCCATGACAGACCTCCTGCTGGCACCATTCACATGGGCAGTGCCTTGGCTGGGCAAGGGAGATATTTCATAGGCAGGTCTGGTCACAGACACACACCTTGGTACGTGCAGCTACATGCTCATTTGTACACGGGCTCACACACATGCCAGGACACAGGGCTCACATGTGACAAGGCTGTCTCTGTCCAGGCTGGTTTCTCTAAGTTGGCACTGCCTGTTTCTCCCTCCCTCCCGCTCTGGCCCTCCAAGTGTCAGCCCTGACAAGCACTGCCCTCCCCTTTCAGCTCCTCTGGAACCCGGCCTCCTACCCTCTTGGTCTTGGAAGGTTCTCAGAGCCTCCCTCATGAACATGATCACAGATGAGCATTAGTAGGCAATTTCTACTTTTCACACTAACTTCCCAGAGGCTTGGGTAGAGAGACAGCTGGACTCTGTCCTCTGGAACAGGGGTCGGGGTGTGGGAAGGCAGAATACAAGGAGGTGGCCAGGCGCGGTGGCTCATGCTTGTAATCCTAGTACTTTGGGAGGCCGAGACGGGTGGATTGCCTGAGCTCAGGAGTTTGAGACTAGCCTGGGCAACACAGTGAACCCCATCTCTACTAAAATACAAAAGATTAGCCAGGTGTGCCAGCGTGCACCTGTAGTCCCAGCTACTCGGGAGGCTGAGGCAGGAGAATTGCTTGAACCTTGAGTCTGGCAGTGAGCCGAGACTGCACCACTGCACTCCAGCCTGGGTGACTGAGTGAGAGTCCTTCTCCAAAAAGAAAAAAAGGAATATAAGGAGGTAAAAATAATAATAATAATAACATCTTAGTAAATTAGTCAGTCTGTCTCCTGACTCCACTCTCCTTCACTCTCTCCTGCCTCCCCCTCCCCCGCCACATACCCCTGCACACAGCACTCCTTGGTTGCTGCTAACAAACACTCAGGCACCTGATGCACACTGTTCCCCTTCCGCATACACTGGCAACCCACATTCCTAAATGGGGCTCTTAACCCCAGCGAACTGACCCATCTACCCTATCTGGCTCTGATCCCACCATGGCCATGGGAGGCACTCCCTGTGATCCACACGTGAGTGTCTGACTGGGGTGGGTGGAGAAGGAGGCCCTATCTTAGCTGAAAAAGGCAACAGGCAAGTGGCCTCCTCTCTCTGGAGCTTCCTTTCTAGGCAAGAACACACAGATGATGGTTTGTTGCCAGAAGGCTCTGGAATGGGTTCAAACCAGAAGGGGTTCCGTGTCCTGGTCTGAGTTTAGGGATGGGACCAAAGAAGTAAAATTTCTGGACATTCTAGTAAAAATTATTTTTAAAATATCAAAAACAAAAAATATTTTGGGGAAATGGATACTAGCCACATGAAATTGACTAGACTTTGAGAGTTCACACAGCTTGTTAACGTTTAGTGTCTTTCTGACTCCCTGATGGCCCTTGGTAAGAGAAAAGAAGGAGGGTGGTTGTCACCCATCCCGCCTGTTTACCGCACACCAAGCTGCGGCTGGGTACCGTGTTTCCCAAGGCGAGAGGCTCCCTTGGGTCCAGGAAATGGAGACCATGTCAGGGAAGGATCAGCATGAGGGTCCTGGATTGGGAGTCTGCCCATCCAAGGCCTCACAGGAACTCAGCTCAGACCATAAAGAAAGCTGTTATATCACCTGGCAGGCCTTAGGGATGACCTCAGGAAACTGGGTCTGTTCAGGAGCAAGGCCACTCCAGACTGAACTCCTGTTACTCCAGACAGGTCATTTGTCATGAATATGACTCGGCTGCACCTTTCATCACTGCTTCAGTTTGGGTCTAACCATTTGTCCTCTTGTTAACAACTCACTAATTTTCATAAGTCCCAGTTTAAATCTGGGAGAGAGACAATCTGTTTGCCTTAGTTCATTCCGATTTTTCAAGTTACTATAGTTATGTACAAAATTACCCCCAATTTTAGTGACTTTTAAAAAATCAAAAAATACTTATATGCTTATGAATCTGCAGTTTGGGCAGGGCTTGGCAGGCTTAGCTCATCTGTGCTTTCTATGGAGTCACCTGGGCTGCTTGAAAGTGGGAGCTGGACTGACCTGGAGGCTTACTTTCCTGCACGTCACAGTTGATGCTGGCTGTCGGCTGAGGCTTTGGGCTGTTGGCTGGAAAACCTACAAATGGTATTGACCATGTCTTTTATTTTCTGTACTCTGACGTTTTGACATCTTGTTGCCTTGTTTTTGGCATCGTGGGGCCTTGTTGACCTTGGAGGGACTGCCCCTTTGATAGCAGATTCCTAGAGATAGCAAATAACTGACCTGTGAGGGTGTCTTTCATATGCAAACCAGTCAATCCAGTGCCCACATTCCCAACCACTCCCTTTATCCAGCAATTACAGGCCCCTATTCCCCTGCCCTAGTCACCCAGGGGCCAACTGCCAGACAACTGGGGCCAGCCACTACACCTCAGAGCCCACCCAAATTATTTAAACTAGTTAAGCCTGAACCTGCTACCCTGTTCTTTTTTGTAGCAACCACACTAAAGGCCTTTGCCATAGTTTCCCTTTCTCCCTCAGCTTCCTGACCAACCTGGTGCTTCTGCGTGCGTTCCTGCATGACTTGGTATGTCCCCTTCTCTTGGATCTGTGAATAACAAACTATCTTTTCTTTTTTTCTTTTGAGACAGAGTCTTGCTGTGTCACCGAGGCTGGGGTGCAGTGATGCAATCTCAGGTCACTGTACCTCCACCTCCTGAGTTCAAGTGATTCTCCTGCCTCAGCCTCCCGAGTAGCTGGGATTACAAGCATGCACCATCACACCTAGCTAATTTTTGTATTTTTAGTAGAGACAGGGTTTCACCATGTTGGCCAGGCTGGTGTTGAACTCCTGACCTCAGGTGATCTGCCCGCCTTGGCCTCCCAAAATTGATTGGAAGTTTCCAGATCTTAACTCTAAGCTCCCACCACTCCTGCATGCTGTGCTTAAAGTAGGATGGTATAGGAAATGATTATACTGGATTTATCTGAGGAAGGGAAGGTGTTGACAAAAATCTAGAAAATTATTCTGGGATAAGCATAATCATTAGTCAAACCTCCTCAGCCTCATTTTTCTGGAGATGTGGTTATCTGGATGAGTAGCACGTGATCAGGGGCTAAGACGGGCACTTTTCCTGTGTGCTGGATAGGGAGGCCTGAAACCCAGAATCTACTAGATCTGTGCTCCTTGGGCTTCCCTGTCCTTAGGAAGTTAAATTTACAACTCGAAACTGCATATCTATTGGACTATTCCCAGAGAGATGTTAAGAGATACAGATAAATGGCAAGAGATTAAGACACAGGCCCAGGACAGGTGCAGTGACTCATGCCTATAATCTCAGCACTTTGGGAGGCTAAGGTGGGCAGATTGCTTGAGCCCAGGAGTTCATGACCAGCCTGGGCAACATGGTAAAACCTCATTTCTATTAAAAAAAAAAAAAAATGCTAAAAATTAGCCAGGCATGGTGGTGCATGCCTGTAGTCTCAACTACCTGGGAGACTGAAGTGGGAGGATCACCTGAGCCTGGGAGGTCGAGGCTACAGTGAGCCGAGATCGTGCGACTGCACTCCAGCCTGGGCAACAGAGAGTGAGACCCTGTCTCAAAAAAAATATATATATAGAGTTCGTGACCAGCCTGGCCAACATGGTGAAACCGCATCTCCACTAAAAAAATACCAAAAAAAAATTAGCTGGGAGTGGTGGCACGCACCTGTAATCCCAGCTACTCAGGAGGCCGAGGCACAAGAATCGCTTGAACCCGGGAGGCGGAGGTTGCAGTGATCCGAGATGGAGCCACTACACTGCAGCCTGGGTGAGAGTGAGACTCTATTTCAAAAAAAAAAAAAAACCCACAGGCCCAAAGTTATGTCATATCTGTCATGCTTCTCCTTTGCTTGTGCTTTTCCTCTGCCAAGAATGTTGTTCTTTGCTGCTCCCTTGAGTTACCCTTGCCTGCTTCCCAAGACCCAGTTTAGAGGGAGCCGCCTCCTCTAAGTTTAGTACTGTTGGTCTGTGTCTTGAGACTTATTAATGGCCTTTGGATTTATTAATAAGCAGGAAACAGTGATTGTAGGCTGAGAAGGGAGAGGTGGCGTGAATGTCCTGAGATCAGTCTGTGAACTGATTTAACACATCCTGGCTCTGGCACATTGGGCTGCACCCTCAGATGTGACCCTCCCATATGCCAGACGAGGTCCCTGGGGGAAACCCTGATGCTTACCTGGCTTCTCCTTCTTACACAGAAAAGCTTGATATGCCAACAATAACATTTCTGTTTCCAAAACTGAAACAGATTTTTCTTTCTTTATAACTTGACTCATTCAACTTTAGAGTTTCTTTTTTCCCTTTATTTATGCAAACAATTTTTCTTCAACAGTGGGGTTCTAAAAGATAATTAGATACCCCTCTAGCATCATGTATGGTTGAGGCCAGAAACCAGGAAGTCAGAGTACTTGCACTTCTCCAAGGCAGCTGTTGAAATGCAGGACTTCTGTGGTGGGAAGGACTGGACCACGGTCCCCCAGCCATCTTGGAGGACTGGGGCTGCCTTCGGATTTAAACTGTTTTATTGTCAAATTATCAAATTGGTTATTTATGTAAGGGCTGTCTGCATATCTGGTGCTGAGCTGGTTTAGAAGTCCCACATGCAGCAAAAGCATTCTCCAGCACTGGAAACAGTTATCAGCAAGACCACACTCAAAATCAACTTAAGAAAACAGCTCTAAACCGGAGATTGCAAACTGGCAGCCCAGGAGTGAAATCCAGCCCACTGGCTCATGCTGGTAGCAAGCGTGGTTTGTTATTATTCTTGTTGTTTTTTTGTTTTTGCCTGTATAGAGCAGACTGTCACTACAGTGTTTTGTTTTGTTTTGTTTTTAAATAGAGACTTACAGAAACATCATAAGAATAAAGAATTTCTATATACCCTTTAACCAGATGCCCCAAATACTAACTTTTTACTCCCCCCTTGTATTATTTGAATCATTTGAAAGTAAACTTCAGGCCTATCCTCAACATTTCAAAATTTCTTTAAAAAGGATAATCTCTTATATAACCATGATACAATGATCAAATCAGTAAATTAACATTGATACAGTATTATCAACTAATCCACAGACCTTATGCTTATAAATATCAATGTACCTATTTTGTCTTTTATAGTAAAGGGGAATATTTGTGTTTTCTGGTCTAGGATCCAATTTAAGATTATGTTTCCCTGTTTCTCTAGTTTCCTTTAATCTGGTACAGCCCAGTGATTTTGTAGAATACTCCTTAACATGGGTTTGTCTGTTGTTTCCTCATGATTAGATTCAGATTATGCATTTTTGGTGAGTACTCTAGGAGTGATGTATCCTCACCAGTGCCTCATATGAGGAGGCACTTGACATTGCTTTGTGGCGTTATTGATAATGTTAAGTTTGATTACTTGGTTAAGGCAGTGTCTCTAAGGTTTCTTCACTGTAAATTTTGTCCTTTGTATTTTTCCCATTGTAATTAAAAAGCATTTTGTGGCCGGACGCCGTGGCTCATGCCTGTAATCCCAACACTTTGGGAGGCCGAGGCAGGTGGATCACCTGAGGTCGGGAATTCGAGACCAGCCTGACCAACATGGAGAAACCCTGTCTCTACTAAAAATACAAAATTAGCTGGGCGTGGTGGCACATGCCTATAATCCCAGCTACTAGGGAGGCTGAGGCAGGAGAATTGCTTGAACTTGGGAGGCGGAGGTTGTGGTGAGCCGAGATCGTGCCATTGCACTCCAGCCTGGGCAACAAGAGTGAAACTCTGCCTCAAAAAAAAAAAAAAAAAAAAAAAGCATTTTGTGTATGAGGGAGATACTTTGAGATGATGTAAATACCCTCATTCTCATAAAACATTTACCCTCTAGTTTTAGCATCTGTTGATGACTCTTGCCTTAATCAGTTATTGCTGTTAAATTTTGGTCAGTGAGAGATTGTTCAAGGTGGGTTTTGAGTGCTTTTGACACATCCCTATTATTCTAGAGCTCTTCCTTGCTCTGGTACAACAAAATGCTTTGGGCTCATAGGGTCTTTTTCTTGTACCAGCCCTGGAATCAGTTATTTCTCTAAGCAGCCCTGCTTCTTTTTAGTGGAGAATAGTGTTTAGAAGCCAAGATCTGGGGCCAGATGTGCTCATTGCTGCTGCAGTGTCATTGATCCTAGGCTCCCTTGGTGGACACAGCTAAATAAATATTTCTATATTTACCTATCTATCATTTATCAATATCAATTAATCTATCTACATCTATATTATTAATCAACCTATCAATCATCTATTTATATTCAATCTACTAAAGCCTGGAGTTTATAATGACACCCCGGATTCCTAACACCGCACAATTCAGTATATTTCCTTCTCCTCTTGCCGTATTTGTAACTGCCCTCTCTGACGGTGAGAAACTTGACTCCCATTATCCACAATACATTATTTATATACAACGCTCAATCTTAGAATGCCCAGAAAGTAGCTTCAGAATTGCTATCCCATTCTACTGCAAAAACCCAACTCAGTAAGTAGAGTTCAATATTTTTTTACACTGTCTTTGCCTTTTGTCAAAATACTTTATTCAAATGTTACTTGGGTTAGTTCCTCCACCTCCAATTAGGGTCATTTTTTTTCTGTTTGTATTTTTTGTTAGTGTTTTTTCCCCACCCTTGTTTGTTTGTTTGTTTGTTTTAGGCAAGTGAAACACTAACATTGTTCTAAAAGTCAGAACTACACAGAAAGGTATCCTCAGAGAAGTGTCACTGTCCTTTGTAACTTACCCCCAACCCCACTTCCTACCTACCAGGCTTGGACCCTACAACTTTAGGTAATCGCTGTCATTACTTTCTGGCTTATCCTTCCTATGGTTTTTTTGTTGTTGTTGCTGTTGTTGTTGTTCTATATAAATTGTCGACACAAGTATATATTATGATTTCTCGCTTCTTACATGATAAGTAGCATATGATAGATACTCATTTGTACCTCTCCTTTTCACTTCACAATACAGCCTGCAAATCACTCCATTTCAGTTCACAGAGATATTCCTAATAATATTTTTTTAAGCCACTGTATAGTATTTCATTGCGTGGACTTATTATCATTTCTTCAGCTACCCTTCCGTGTATGGCATTTAGTATATTTCCAGAATTTTGCACTACAAACAATGCTATAATACTTTTTATGTTGTTGGAGAAGTATCTTAAGATACGTTCCTGGATAACTGGATCAAAAGAAAGACACTTGTGGTTTTGTTAGGAATGGCAAATTTCCTCCCAGAAAGTTTGTATCAATTTGCATTTTCACCAGCAACGTATGAGAGTACCTCTTTCCCCACAGCCTCACCAACAGAATGTGTTGTTATATTAAACATGTTTTGCCAATCTGCTAGGAGAGAAATGGTATCTCAGCACAGTTTAAATTTGTATTTCTCTTATAATGTGAATTGAACATATTTTTAAATGTTTAAGCCCATTTTAATGTCTTTTTTAGTGACTTATCCATCATGTGTTTTGCCTATTTTTCTATGGACTTATAAAATATCTCACATCTCACTTTTTTAAAGTTTGTTTCTATATTAAGGACATTGGCTCTTTATCTGTGACATAAATGCAAATATTTTCTCCCATTTTGTCATTTGTCTTTTGACTTTGCTTATGGTGTCTTTTACCAAGAAAACATTTTTTTTGTTTTTGTTTTTTTTGTTGTTGTTGTTGTGTTTTGTTTTGTTTTGAGACAGAGTCTCGCTCTGTCGCCCAGGCTAGAGTGCAGTGGCATGGTCTCGGCTCACTGCAACCTCCACCTCTTGGGTTCAAGCAATTCTTCTGCCTCAGCCTCCGAGTAGCTGGGACTACAGGTGCGCACCACCACATCAGGGTAATTTTTGTATTTTTAGTAGAGATGGGGTTTCACCATATGGCCAGGCTGGTCTTGATCTCCTGACCTTGTGATCCACCAGCCTTGGACTCCCAGAGTGCTGGGATTACAGGTGTGAGCCACCGTGCCCAGCCTCTTTTTAGTTTTATGTAGTCAAATATATCAATCTGTTCTTTTATTGCCACTGGATTTTGAGTCAGAGTTGGAAAACTTTTCTCTACAACCAGACTATGCAAGACCACCCGTGTTTTCTTCTAGTGCCTGTATGGTTTCATCTTTTACAGTTAGACCTCTGATTCATTTGCAATTGCTTCTCTCGTATGGTATGAGATAAGGATCCGGATTTTTTAATTATTTTTTTAAATTATATTTTAAGTTCTAGGGTACATGTGCACAATGTGCAGGTTTGTTACATAGGTTTACATGTGCCATGTTGGTTTGCTGCACCCATCGGCTCATCATTTACATTAGGTATTTCTCCTAACGCTATCCCTCCCCCAGCACCCCACCCACCAACAGGCCCTGGTGTGTGATGTTCCCCTCCCTGTGTCCATGTGTTCTCATTGTTCAGCTCCCACTTATGAGTGAGAACATGCA
>NW_016812995.1:0-2756 GCF_001698545.2 Rhinopithecus bieti | reverse complement strand
TTTTTTTTGCTCTTCATTTGCTTGGTAGATCTTCCTCCATCCCTTTATTTTGAGCCCATGTGTGTCTTTGAATGTGAGATGGGTCTTGTGAATACAGCACACTGATGGGTCTTGACCCTTTATCCAATTTGCCAGTCCTTGTCTTTTAATTGGGGCATTTAGCCCATGTATATTTAAGGCTAATATTGTTATGTGTGAATTTGATCCTTTCATTATGATGCTAGCTGGTTATTTAGCCCGTTAATTGATGCAGTTTCTTCATAGCATCGATGGTCTTTACAATTTGGCATGTTTTTGCAATGGCTGGTACTGGCTGTTCCTTTCCATGTTTAGTGCTTCCTTCAGGAGCTCTTGTAAGGCAGACCTGGTGCTGACAAAATCTCTTAGCATTTGCTTGTCTGTAAAGGATTTTATTTCTCTTTCTCTTATGAAGCTTAGTTTGGCTGGATATGATATTCTGGGTTGAAAATTCTTTTCTTTAAGAATGTTGAATATTGGCCCCCATTCTCTTCTGGCTTGTAGGGTTTCTGCTGAGAGATCTGCTATTAGTCTGATGGGCTTCCCTTTGTGGGTAACCCTACCTTTCTCTCTGGCTACCCTTAACATTTTTTCCTTCATTTCAACATTCGTGAATCTGACAGTTATGTGTCTTGGGGTTGCTCTTCTCGAGGAGTATCTTTGTGTTGTTTTCTGTATTTCTTGAATTTGAATGTTGACCTGCCTTGCTGGGTTGGGGAAGTTCTCCTGGATAATATTCTGAAGAGTGTCTTCTAACTTGGTTCCATTCTTTCTGTCACTTTCAGGTACACCAATCAAACATAGATTTGGTCTTTACACATAGTCCCATATTTCTTGGAGGCTTTGTTCATTTCCTTTCACTGTTTTTTCTCTAATCTTGTCTTCTTACTTTATTTCACTAACTTGATCTTTAATCACTGATATCCTTTCTTCTGCTTGAATGAATCAGCTATTGATACTTGTGTATGCTTCACGAAGTTCTCATACTGTGGTTTTTAGCTCCATCAGGTCATTTAAGCTCTTCTCTACGCTGGTTATTCTAGTCTAACCTTTTCTCAAGGTTTTTAGCTTCATTGCAATGGGTTAGAACATGCTTCTTTAGCTCAGAGAAGTTTGTTATTACTGACCTTCTGAAGCCTACTTCTGTCAACTCGTCAAACTCATTCTCCGTCCAGGAGAACACAACAGGAGTCATGTTCCTTTGGAGGAGAAAGGGCGTTCTGTTTTTTGGAATTTTCAACCTCCCTGCTCTAGTTTCTCCCCATCTTTGTGGTTTTATCTACCTTTGGTCTTTGATGTTGGTGACCTACAGATGGTGTTTTGGTGTGGATGTCCTTTTTGTTGATGTTGATGCTATTCCTTTCTGTTTGTTAGTTTTCCTTCTAACAGACAGGCCCCTCAGCTGCAGTTCTGTTGGAGTTTGCTGGAGGTCCACTTCAGACACTGTTTGCTTGGGTATGACCAGTGGAGGCTGCAGAACAGCAAATATTGCTGCCTGATCATTCCTCTGGAAGGTTTGTCCCAGAGGGCACCCACCTGTATGAGAAATCTGTCAGCCCCTACTGGGAGGTGTCTCCCAGTCAGGCTACACGGGGGTCAGGGACCCACTGAAGGAGGCAGTCTGTCCATTATCAGAGCTCGAATGCTGTGCTAGGAGAACCACTGCTGTCTTCAGAGCGGTCAGGCAGGGATGTTTAAGTCTGCAGAGTTTCTGCTGTCTTTTCTTCAGATATGCCCTGTCCCCACAGGTGGAATCTAGAGAGGCAGTAGACCTTGCTGAGCTGTGGTGGACTCCGCCCAGTTCGAGCTTCCCTGCTGCTTTGTTTACACTGTGAAGGTAGAACCGACTACTTAAGTCTCAGCAATGGCAGACACCCCTCCCCCACCAAGCTCCAGCATCCCTGGTCGATCTCAGACTGCTGCACTAACAGCGACCAAGGCTCCATGGGCGTGGCACCCACTGAGCCAGGCACAGGAGGGAATCTCCTGGTCTGCTGGTTGCGAAGACCATGGGAAAAGTGCAGTATTTGGGTAGAAGTGTACTGTTCCTCCAGGTACAGTCACTCATGGCTTCCCTTGGCTAGGAAAGGGAAATCCCCCAATCCCTTGTGCTTCCCAGATGAAGCAATGCCCTGCCCTGCTTCGGCTCACCCTCCATGGGCTGCACCCACTGTCCAACCATTCCCAGTGAGATGAACCATGTACCCTAGTTGGAAATGCAGAAATCACCCACCTTTTGCATCAATCTCACTGGGAGCTGTAGATCAGAGCTGTTCCTATTTGGCCATCTTGGAAGTGACTCCCAGGATCCGGTTTTATCTTTGTTCCATGGCTAACCACTGTTGCAGCACCACTTCATAAAAAGTCAATCTTGGGGGGGCGGAGCAAGATGGCCGAATAGGAACAGCTCCAGTCTCCAACTCCCAGTGTGAGTGACACAGAAGACCGATGATTTCTGCATTTTCAACTGAGGTACTGAGGTCATCTCACTAGGGAGTGCCGGACAATCGATGCTGGTCAGCTGCTGCAGCCTGACCAGCGAGAGCTGAAGCAGGGCAAGGCATCGCCTCACCTGGGAAGCGCAAGGGGAAGGGAATCCCTTTTCCTAGCCAGGGGAACTGAGACACATAACACCTGGAAAATCGGGTGACTCCCACCCCAATACTGCGCTTTAAGCAAACGGGCACACCAGAATAATATATCCCACTCCTGGCCGGGAGGGTCCCACGCCCGTGGAG
>NW_016812994.1:1228-7294 GCF_001698545.2 Rhinopithecus bieti | reverse complement strand
GCGGGCTACCTACTCTGTTCTGCCTTCTTTCAGTGGCCCCAGCCATCCCTCCGCTGTCACAGTCATGGGAATTGATGGCACTCCCTCCACCTCCGCCAGACTCCTCCTCTGTCTTGCCACCTGGATGGCTCCCTCTTCTCGCACTCATTTCTTATCATTCCTTCGTGCCCAATCCCCTTCTTAGGACAACACCTCCTCTCCAAGCTAGGGAACTCAGTTCACTTCCGGCCCAATCCCTCCCCGCACCTCACGTTCTTCTTTCCCCTCCTCTCACCTGATAAACCCTGCCAGGCTGACCCCACTCCCATTTCCAGTCCCCATTAACCCTAAGGTGTGGGACACCTCCACCCCAATCATTGCCCAGCACCATACTCCAGTCTGCATCCGGCTGAAGGATCCCTCCAAGTTTCCCTCTAGACCCCAGTTCCCTATCTCCCTTGAACACCGACAGGGACTAAAACCCATCATCACACGCCTGTTCCAGCAGCACATTCTAGACCCTGCCAACTCACCATGCAATACTCCTATCCTGCCTGTACGGAAAAGCTCCGTGGCCTACCACCTCGTGCAGGATCTACGCCTCATCAATGAGGCAGTAGTCCTCACCTTTACCAGTTGTTCCTAACCCATATACACTTCTCTCACGCATTCCCCTGGTATCACTCGTTTTACTGTCCTTGACCTAAAAGATGCCTTCTTTGCCATTCCCCTACACACTGACTGTCACTTTCTGTTTGCCTTTACGTGGGAAGATCCAGACACTCATATTTCTTCCCAGCTGACTTGGACTGTTCTGCTTCAAGGGTTCCGAGATAGCCCCATTTTTTCGGACAGCACTGACACAGGATGTTAGCCTCTGTCCCCTCACTCACAGCACACTATTGCAATATGTAGATGACTTATTGCTATGTGGGCCCTCCTGGGAGAGCTCGCTTGCAGATACTGCTACACTTTTAAATTTTCTTGGCAACCGTGGTTATCAGGTTACCCCGGCCAAGGCTCAGCTTTGCATCCCTTCTGTCACCTACCTAGGCATACTCCTCACACCCACTACGAAAAGCCTCACGGTGGATAGAATAAGCCTCATTGAAACTCTTCAGCCTCCTCAGGATGCAGAAGAGATCTTGTCCTTCCTATGACTGGTAGGGTATTTCAGGCATTGGATTCCCAACTTCGGGGTACTAGCCAAGCCCCTCTACCAGGCTGCCAAGGGAGCGCGCACCAGACTGCTGTCCGACCCCTCAATGGTTGCCAACTCTTTCAAGAAGCTTCAGGACTGTCTCCTTTCTGCGCCCACTCTCTCTCCCCAACCCGCTTTGGCCTTTTCATCTATTCACCGAGGAGCATCAAAAGGTAGCTACTGGCCTTCTAGCCCAGCCGGTTGGATCCACATACCAGGCTGTGGCCTATCTCTCCAAGCAGTTAGACCTGATGGTCCAGGGCTGGCAACCTTGTCTGCGGGCCCTGGTGGCTGCCACAGAACTTACCAAGGAGACCCTCAAGCTCACCCTAGGACATCCTCTTACTGTCTACTCTTCTCACCGACTGTCAGATCTCATCACACACAAGTGTCTCAGCCACCTCACCCCATCCCGGCTTCAACAGTTCCACCTGCTATTCATTGAAAATCCTCACATCAACCTCACCACCTCACCCCTCTAAACCCTGCTACCCTCTTGCCCACTCCAGGGTGCGATTCCACCCCGTACATTCCTGCCCAGAGGTTCTCACCACCTTGCCGCCTGCCTGCCTCGGTCTTTCCGAACAGCCATTAGAACACCCAGACCGTACCCTGTTTGTGGACGGGAGTTCTGTCTTAACCCCCAATGGCCACTGGCAAGCAGCATATGCTGTCGTAACAGCAACCCAGACGGTCTAAACCAGGCCCTTGCCTTTAGGTACCACCTCCCAGAAGGCTGAACTCACTGCCCTTACTCATGCCTTACTTCTCTCTGAAGGGCAGAGGGTTAATATCTACACAGACTCCAAATACGCCTACCTTATTGCACACACCCACTCCCTTCTCTGGCAAGAGCGTGGGTTCCTTACCACCAAAGGGATGCCAGTAGTCAATGGACCGCTTATAAAGAGGTTGCTTGATGCTCTCCAGGCCCCCAAGGAGGTAGCCATTATCCAGTGTAAAAGCCACCAGCATTCTAAGGACCCTGTGTCGCAGGGTAACAACCTAGCTGATTCCAACGCACGGGCCACCGCCCTCACTTCCTCCCCTACCCCAGCGCCTTTACTCTTTCTTTCCCCCACATATTCCCCCAACTACTATCCCCAGGAACTTAAAACCCTGATGGCCCATCCCAGTGCGACCCAGAGTGAGGATGGGGGGTGTTCATTGACAGCCGAGTAGCGCTCCCTCAGACTCAGGCAGTGCGTATATTGACCGACATACACCTCTCTCTCCACATAGGGCCTAACGCTATGTATAACTTCCTGGAACCCATCCTTCACCTCCCCTCACTGTAGGCCCAAATTAGTAAGGTACATCAGCAATGTGCCACCTGTTCGGCTGCTATCCCCCAAGGTAGGCTCGGGCATCCAGGGCCCACTCATCAGCTAAGGGGCCACCAGCCAGGGGAAGATTGGCAACTTAATTTTACCCACATGCCCTGCCACAAAAAATTCCACTACCTGCTGACCCTGATTGCCACCTTCTCAGTATGGATCGAGGCTTTCCCCACCACCTGGGAAACTGCAGAGGTCGTGGCAACCACTCTCCTAGAGCACATCATCCCCAGGTTTGGTCTCCCCAGAACCTTCCAAGAGGACAATGGTCCGGCCTTCATTTCTAAACTCACCCAGCAACTGGCAGCCACACTCCAGATTACCTGGAAGCTCCACATTCCCTACCATCCACAGTCATCTGAAAAGGTAGAAGAAGCAAACGGTCTCCTTAAACTACATCTAACCAAACTCACTCTAGAAACTCGCCTCTGGTGGGTGACTCTACGTCCCTTGGCTCTCACTCGTCTCAGGGCAGCTCCACGGGCCCCCACAGGGCTCAGCCCTTTTGAGCTGCTGTACGGATGCCTGTTCCTCTTCCAGGAGCTGCCAGCCCTCTCTCCTCCCTTAGGCTCCTACCTCCCTTACTTAACCCTCCTTCGCGAGCTTCTGAGAAAACACGCAGACTGGTGTCTCCCTGCACCTGCTTCCCCATCCCTCAAGAATCCCGCTGTCGTAGCACCTGGGGACCTGGTCCTGGTCAAGTAGCTGCAACCCCGAGCCTTATCTCCACGGTGGGAAGGACCATACACCATAATCCTCACCACTCCCAACGCTGCCAAGCTTCTTGGTCTTTCCTCCTGGTATCACCTGTCCCAGCTGAAAAAGGCGCCCACCCAACATGATTCCAATTAGACCACTCAGGTTGTTACCCCTACCAAGTTACGACTCACACGCACAGGTAACGACCCTCTGCCTAACCTTCCTTGGCCATCTAGTCCTCCCAGGTCTAGGTAAGACTCCTGCCCAAACTCCCCCCACCAAACCATTCCGATGGAGGTTCTACCTTACCAAGACCTGGACCCAGGGAGATTACATGAGCTCCCTCACCATAGCCACAGTAGACTGCCAGCCTCAAGGGTGCCAAAGCCAAGTAACCTTTAATATCTCCTCCTTCCAGAGTATGCCCCAGAAGTACCCGACTCTGTACTCAGTCATTTGTTTCACATATGATTAGACGAACGATGCCTGTCGATCCACTTGGGTTGAAACCAATGGAGGCTGCCCTTATCACTACTGCAACATGCACAAGACCATTCTAGACACCAAAGAAATCCTCTGGCAGCAGCCCACTTCCTCTGTGCGACTGACTAGGAGTGACAAGTATGACAAGTCTACATTCTTCCTCACCAACCCTGACCCTTGGGACTTGAGGTGGGTGTCGGGGTTTGAGGTCCACCTTTACCAAGGGGTCCACGACTCTTACCCCGTGGCCCTACTCAGGATCTTTAGGGCCTACATCAGGGTCGTAAGCAGCCTTGTCAGCCTGGCCTCTGACATCAAACAACAGGAGAAAGCCATCTCAGCTATAGCCGACCCAGGCAGCAAGCCCCAGGGCAGCAGCAACCCTTTTTCCTGGCTAACCTTAGTCAGGGAAGGGGCTCAAATAGTACACATGGCCGGGGTATACAACATCTCTCGTTATTTCCTGTGTGCAGCCTTGAATAAGCCCCCACTGGTTGCGGTACCCTTACCCAGCCCTTTTAACTCCTCTAACCTAAGCCCCTCCTTTCCCCTTCCCAGCCGAGCCCTAGGAGAGGTCCCCATGTTCCAAGACCCGCTTAGGCAGCAACTCCCCTTTTGCTACTCCACCCCCAATGCTTCCTGGTGTAACCAGACCAGATCTGCGCCTCTAAATCTAACCGCTCCTCCAGGTGGGTATTTTTGGTGCAATTCCACCCTGTCAAAAACCCTCCATGCTCCCAACACTACCCTATGCGTTCCCATCTCCCTAGTCCCCAGCCTCACCCTGTACAGTGAGGCCGAGCTATCCTCCCTCCTGCCCTCTGCCCGCCCCCACCAGGCAAGAGCAGTATTCCTTCCACTGATGATCGGGGTCTCTTTAGCCTCATCCCTCGTAGCCTCCAGCCTAGGAACCGGAACCCTAACTCATTCTGTCCAGGCTTCTCAGGACCTTTCAGCCCGATTACAGGTAGCCATCAAAGCTTCTGCGGAGTCCCTGGCTTCCTTCCAATGACAGATTACCTCAGTCGCCCAGGTGGCAGCCCCGAATCGTCAGGCACTCGACCTCCTTACGGCTGATAAAGGCGATACCTGCATGTTCCTCAATGAAGAATGTTGCTACTACATCAATGAGTCAGGACTGGTAGAAACCAATCTCCTCACTCTAGAAATGATTCGGGAAGGGCCCTCACTTCAGTGGTGGCAGTCATCTATAGCCCTCTGGGTCCTACCCTTTCTAAGCCCCTTACTAATCATTAGATTCTTGCTACTCATAGCTCTCTGCGTCATCCGCTTCATCCAGGACCGCATAAAGGAAGTCTCCCGGGTCCCTGTCAATCAGATGCTACTCCACCCCTATACCCAAGTTCCGACCTCTGAAGAACCCCACAATGACCTACACCAGCAGGAAGCAGCCAGATGAACACGTCGCCCCTTTTTCTTATTAGAAAGAGGTCGGAATGTTAGGCAGGAACCTAGACCCAACATGGCGGTATCACCCGATATGGCAGGTCGTTTGTTAGGACTTCCCACCCTTCACTTCCTGCTAAGACTTTCAGCGCGTGAAAAAAGCCCACGCCCGCCCAACCCCGCCCCTTGCTGTGCACAAACTCCTGGACACGTCATTCCTCAGAAATCGAAACCTAACTCAGGAAACCAAAAGCTACAGACCCCGCCTACCTCGCCCTATAAAAGACCCGATACCTGCCCCATGCACGACTTCCTCAGCCCTCCTCCTAGAGGACCTGTGAACCTCGCCCGCGAGCCCAATAAAGGCTACCTCTGTTTTCATCTGCCTCGTGTCTTCTTGCTCAGCTCCCCATTACATTACAGAACCTATTTTTACAACTTCAAAAACTAGAAAAAGAACAAACTAAACCCAAAGCTAGCAGAAGAAATAAAATAAAAACAGAGATAAACAAAATGGAAAATAAGAAAGCAACATGGAAAAATCAATGAAACTAAAAGTTGGTTCTTCAAAAAGGAACAAAACTGATAAATCTCTAGCTAGACTAAGAAAAAAAGAAAAGACTCAAATTACTGAAATCAGAAATGAAAGTAAGGCATTGTTACTAGCTTTACAGAAATACAAAAGATTGTAAGAGGATACTATGAACAACTGAATGCCAACAACTACATAATCTAGATGAGGAAAAACTGTTAAAAACACGAAACTTACTGAACCAGAATCAAAAACAAACAGAAAACCTGAAAATCCTACATTAGTAAGGAGATAGAATCAGTAATCAAAAACCTCTCAACAAAGAAACCCCTGGACATGATGGCTTCACTGGTGAACTCTACTCAACATCTGAAAAAGAACTAAAACCAAGCCTTCTCAAATTAAAAAAAAAAAAAAAAAAAAAAAAA
>NW_016812994.1:0-1074 GCF_001698545.2 Rhinopithecus bieti | reverse complement strand
AAAAAAAAAAAAAAAAAAAAAAAGAAGAGAAGGGAACACTTCCTGACTCATTCTGTGAGGCCAGCATTACCCTGATACCAAAGCCAGACAAAGACACTACAAGAAAACCACAAACCAACAAAGGACAGTAGAAACCAGGAAGGGGAAGGGAAGCATAGAGATGTGTTAAAGGATGCAGAATTACAGCTAATGATAATAGTTGGAGCAATAAGTTACTGTATTCTATAGTACTGTAGGATGACTATAATTAACAATAATAGTTTCAAACAGCTAAGGATACTGAATGTTCTTAACACAAAGAAGTGTTTGAGATGATAGATATGCTAACTACCCTGATACGTTATATGTACTGTAACATTGTTATGTACTCCAAAAATCTGTAAAATGACTGTGTCAATTAAAATTATTTTTAGAAAAGAAATGAGAGCAACCTAAAAGAGAAAACAACAAACTACAAACCTATATCCATTATTAACAGTGATGTAAAAATTCTCAACAAAATACTAGCAGACTAAATTCGGCAGCTTATTAAAAGATTATATACCATGACCAAGTGGGATTTATCCTGGAATGCAAGGATGATTTCACATATGGAAATCAATCAAGGCAATACACCCCATTAACAGAATTAAGGAGGGAAAAAAAAAAAACCCTACATGGTCATCTCAACTGATGGAGAAAAAGCATCTGACAAAATTCAATATCCTTTCATGATATAAACACTCAACAAACTAGGAAATGAAGGAAACTACTTCAATATAATAAAAGCCATATATGAGAAACCTACAGTGAACATCATACACAATGGCAAAGGACTAAAAGCTTTTCCTCTAAGATCAAATGGTAAGGGACTCAAAGCTTTTCTTCTAAGATACGCAACAAGGCAAGAATGCCTTATTTCATCACTTCTATTCAACATACTACTGGAAGTTCTACTCAGAGCAATTAGGAAAGAAAAAGAAACAAAAGACATCCAAATTGGAAAGAAAAAGTAAAATTATGTTCTTACAGATGATATGATGGTATATGCAGGGAACCCTAAAGATTCCAAAAAAAAAAAAAAAAAAAAAAAAA
>NW_016812993.1:0-1985 GCF_001698545.2 Rhinopithecus bieti | reverse complement strand
TTACAAGGGGTTTGTAAAATGCACTAATCAGTGCTCTGTAAAACCGCACCAATCAGTGCTCTGTAGCTCGCTAGAGGTTTTTAAAATGGAAAAATCAGTACTCTATAAAATGGACCAATCAGCAGGACACGGACAGGGACAAATAAGGGAATAAAAGCTGGCCACCTCAGCCAGCAGTGGCAACCTGCTTGGGTCCCCTTCTACACTGTGGAAACTTTGTTCTTTCACTCTTCACAGTAAGTCTTGCTGCTGCTCACTATTTGGGTCCATGCCATCTTTAAGAGCTGTACCACTCACTGCAAAGGTCTGTGGATCCATTCTTGAAGTCAGTGAGACCATGAACCCACTGGAAGGGACACACTACTATCCTAGCATCACGTGTATTATTGGAAAGAAGGTAAAAGCTTTATGATGATAGTTTCTTTTAAAAGAAAGCTTTTAAAGGGGTGGATATGGAAGGAAAAGAAAATAAAATAAGTAATAATAAAGTTTAAAATAATTAGCACAGGTAGTAGTTAACGTTTAGTATAAGCTATTTAGAAGTTTCACATAGGCTACAATTTTAAGCAGCCCCTCCCAGGATTGCTAACAATTTGCAGATGCAAGCTTATCTCAAAAGCTTGTCACTTGCCTCTGGACCGCCCCCCCTCTCCCCCACTCCGCACATTCCTATAATTCCTGTGGGCTCTTACCTTAGCCATGTCTGGCTTTAAGGATGACTAGTCAAGATAACTAAATTATCAGTTTCCTCAGAATTGTCATGGGTTAAATAATTTACTGTCTCTGTGTGAAACTTGTATCCTGCCTTGTTTTTCCCACCTCAAACAACACATAAGCAAGACTGTTTTCTTTGTCAGGGTTGGCAGCCCAGTGTCTGAATTAAAGTTCTCTTTGGTCTCCAAAGGTCTCCTGTCTTCTGTGGCTAGAGTTTTACTGTAACATAAGGGGTGTGGATTCTGAGTGGTCCCTGGAGAGATCAAAGAGCAGAGGGGGGTTATGGTAGGTAACCTGTTCTCCAAAACATCTGCATAATGAGGTGACAAAGCAGTCACCAGCTTCTAGTGGCTGGAATACTGGGGTCATGTAGTGACCTTTCCAAACTGCTCCACTTGGAGAAAAGAGAGACTTGTCAAATGATGCACATTTCAGCCACATCAAAGGAAGAAGTCCTAGTGTTCTATAGCAGGGGTCCCCAATCCCCAGGCCATAGACTGGCACCTGTTCAGGAACTGTTAAGAAACGGGTCACACACACAGGAGGTTAGTGGTGGGTGAGCCAGCAAAGCTTCATCTCTATTTATAGCCACTTGCCATTGCTGGCATTTCTGCCTGAGCTGTGCCTCCTGTCAGATCAGTGGCAGCAACAGATTCTTATAAAAGCATGTACCCTATTATGAACTGTGCATGGGAGGGATCTAGTTTGTGTGCTCCTTATAAGAATCTAATGCATGATGATCTGTCACTGTCTCCTGTAACCCCAGATGGGACTAGTTAGTTGCAGGAAAACAAGCTCAGGGCTCCCACTGATCCTATATGGTGATTTGTATAATTATGTCATTATATAATACAACATAATAATGACAGAAATAAAGTGCACAATAATCTTCCCAAAACCATCCCCCCCAAGCCAAGTCTGCAGAAAAATTATCTTCTACAAACTGGTCCCTGTGCCAAAAAACTTGGGGACCCCTGTTTCTAAGCACAGTAGAATGACAATAGTTAATAATATGTTACATACTCACAAATAGCTAGAAGGAGGATATTCAGTGTTCCCAACACAAATACATTATTCATATTAGAGATAATGAGTGTACAATTATTCTAATCTGATCACTATGCATTGTCTATCTCAAAATATCACTAGATACCCTCAATTTTCATGTGCAATATGTGCATATTATTAGGTGTCAATTTTAAAATTAAAATAAAAAAATTCCTATTTCTGGGTCATAAACTCATTTTCTTCTAAAACTTTTAATCTTACAT
>NW_016812992.1:0-1258 GCF_001698545.2 Rhinopithecus bieti | reverse complement strand
TGGCGGAGAGGACACTGAATGGCTTTCATGGCAAATAATTCAAAAGGAAACTAATTTAGTGAGTCAAGCAAAAACTGACATTTTTACATATGTTAATGATTTTAGTGTCTGCAGCAACCCTCTGAAATAGGTATTATCCACTTCTTTTTCAGATGAGAAAACTAAGAAAAAGAAAATAACTTTTACAGTGTCATTGTCGGGAACACCTGACACCAAAACTAAGCAACAAGGTGCTCTCCTATTTTAGAAGTTTGTTGGTTCTGGTGTTCTGGCCAATGAAGTAACCCAGATTTAACAGAAATTTATGTTGTTTTGCATGTCCTGAGCAGGCTAGATGTTAGATAAATCTTGTCCTGAAATACAGAAAGTACGAAGTAGCCTGGAAGCTAGCATTTGTGCAGATTATCCAGTTGGCTACATCTCCACAGGCTGTTGATGGCTACACTTCAACAGTTTCTTCAAATTGTCATCAGCCCAGTAACTACCCGTGAGACTTGGTGTGGATCTTTCTTCCTGCTGGCAGAGAAATTGCATCGAGGACAGGTTGGCTCAAGTGTGCAAATATTTCCTGTCTGCAGTAGTGCCTCGGAGGCTAGCAGCTTGTATCCACCCAAAAGGTTTTACCTAAACCCTCATTACATAGGCATTAGGCATGATAGATAAAGAGGAACCAGGAGCAGATTCTGCCTCCGAATGAAATCCATGCAACCCATAGAGACTCCCAAGAGACCTCACTTTATTCCTTTCATGTTAATATTGATATTATTTCATCTCCACAGTAAAAGACTACAGAGAAGAATTATAGAGTCTTCAGTCTAGTACCCGCTTCCCCCGCCCCCACCCTCCAGGAATCCCATATTTGTCATACTGAAATGAGTCATCTTCAAATTACAAAATCTGGCAAAAGGCATAATAACCTCAGAGTGTTGGTGATATGCAGACTCATGAAACAGGAAGAGAAAAGCCTATAACTCATGACCCAGAAAGAAGAGTTTTGATAACTTTGGTTAGCTGGTGCTTCTGAGGGCAACTTCCTGCTCTTAGTGGTATGTTTTCCTCTCTCTTATACTCTTTATTGTAAATGGCTTTTAATTTTGAGCTCAGGAGGATCTTTAGCTTCTAGTTAGAGCAAAGCTTAGAAAATTGAAAAGAAAGGGGGTCTAGCTTAATTGAAAGATGCAGAATAAAAATTCAAAATTCTCAAATTTGGTGTGGGGTCTGGCTAATAAAAATCTGAGGCAAAAAGTTTTCTTTCTCT
>NW_016812991.1:0-2106 GCF_001698545.2 Rhinopithecus bieti | reverse complement strand
TCCCACCACACGCCCCGCTTCCCTCCTCAGACAGGATTCTCCCCACACACCCCGCTTCCCTCCTCAGACAGGATTCTCCCACCACACACCCCGCTTCCCTCCTCAGACAGGATTCTCCCCACACAGACCCTGCTTCCCTCAGACAGGATTCTCCCACCACACGCCCTGCTTCCCTGCTCAGACAGGATTCTCCCCACACAGACTCTATTTCCCTCCTCAGACAGGATTCTCCCCACACGGACCCTGCTGCCCTCCTCAGATAGGATTCTCCCCACACAGACCCGCTTCCCTCCTCAGACAGGGTCCCCCTCCCCACTCAGACCCTGTTTCCCTCAGACAGGATTCTCCCCACACAAACCCTACTTTCCTCCTCAGACGGGATTCTCCCCACACGGACCTGCTTCCTTCCCTCCTTGGGATTCCCCACTGTTGAGGTTCAGTTTCCCCATCTGGAAAAGCATCAAAGTCAGGGTAGCCACTGACTAAATCATGGGGAGGGGACGCCTTGGGGGGCTGGATGGGATTTCATAGACTCATTGCTCTCATTGCCTCTTGTGATTTATAGTGTGTGTGTGTGTGTTTTTGCGAAGGGCGGTAGGGCGGTCGGCGTGGTGGCTCACACCTGTAATTCCAGCACTTTGGGAGGTCGAGGCGAGTCGATCACCTGAGGTCGGGAGTTCGAGACCAGCCTGGCCAACGTGGTGAAATTCAGTCTCTACTAAAAATACAAAAAATAGTCGGGCGTGTGGTGCCAAATGCCTGTAATCCCAGCTACTCAGGAGGCTGAGGCAGGATAATTGCTTGAACCCGGGAGGCAGAGGTTGCAGTGAGCCGAGATCGCGCCACTGCACTCCAGCCGCAACAGAGCAAAACTCCGTCTCAAAACAAACACAAAAAGATTTCTTCTTTTGGGATGGAGTTTCGCTCTTTTCTCCCAGGCTGTAGTGCAATGGCATGATCTCAGCTCACTACAACCTTCGCCTTCCGTGTTCAAGGGATCCTCCTGCCTCAGCCTCCCGAGTAGCTGGGAGTACAGGCGCCCGCCACCACGCCTGGCTAATTTTTGTATTTTTAGTAGAGACGGGGTTTCACCACGTTGCCCGGGCTGGTCACGAACTCCCGACCTCAGGTGATTGACCCGCCTCGACCTCCCAAAGTGCTGGGATTAAAGGCGTGAGCCGCCGCGCCTGGCCACATTTTTTTCGATCTGTTGTCTAGGCTGGCGTGCAGTGGCACAATCCCGGCTCACTGCTGCCCCGGCCTCCTGGGCTAAAGGAGCCTCCCGATTCGCCTAAGAAAATGGTGGGATTACAGGTATGAGCCACGGCGCCCGGCTGTGATCTACATTTGATTTAGGCAAGTTTCTGTGTTTCTCAAGTTTAACTATAACGTGGTTAAAATTCAAAAGTCAGCCCCTGCTCTCACACAGGAGCTTCCTCCCTCCTGGGATGGAGACTGTCCTCCCCTCTCCCTGGGCACAGCCCTTTACTCCGTCTTGGCTCCGCCCACTTCTCCATCGGCTCTGCCCCCTGTCCCGAACTCTTAGTGACGCAGAAGCTGGAGACGACTCTACGAGAGCGAAAAGACGCGGGCTGGGAAAGACTTACGGACTGCCCATGCGCTTGGGCGCACAGCGGCCCGCTTCGGTGTGGTCTGGAGGTGGAGCTGAGAGGGGAATCACACTCTATAAAGGTGCGCACACCCCACTGGCGGATTAAATTGCGGCAGTGACGTCACAGAGGGCCCGCCCCGCCCCAACAAGACACCACCGACGTGGGGTTGGCCGTGGTGGAAGGACCCGGAGTGGGCGCGTGCGTACTGGCAGTTTCTCCCGCCCCGACCGGCCTGGGCCCCGCCCCCGGGCGTGCGGCGCCCAATGCGCGTGCGCGGCGGCGTCGGCGCCAGTTATTTCTGTCCCGCCCCCCGGCCTCGGCTCTTTCTGCGAGCGGGCGCGCGGGCGAGCGGTTGTGCTAGTGCTTGTGTCGCGTGGTGAGGGTTTCGGCGGCGGCTGAGGAAGAAGCGCGGGCGGCGCCTTCGGGAGGCGAGCGGGCAGCAGTTGGCGGTGCCGCAGCAGCGTCCCGCGCGCGGCGGGCAGCGGCCCAGGAG
>NW_016812990.1:0-926 GCF_001698545.2 Rhinopithecus bieti | reverse complement strand
TTTTTTAAACACCAACTTTATGCACTGGTTTTAGATTTAGACCTATAAGTTTTAACAAAGGTATACACCTGTGGAACAATCACCCCCATTCAGGATATAGCAATTTTCAGCATCAGTTCAAAAATTCCCTTAAGTTCCTTTCCAGTCAATCCTTTGCCCCCATCCCCTACCCCATCACCACTTATCTGATCTCTGTCACCATAAATTAGCTTTGTAGAGTTTCATACAAATAAAAGCAATATATTGTCTACATTAGAAGTTGGATTATTGGTACTGCTGAGTAGTAGTCCACTCTATGGATGCTCTACATTTTGTTTAAATATTCATCTGTTGGACATTTGTGCTGTTTCCAATCTGGGGCATGTATGAATAAAGCTACTATAAACATTTGCATGAAAATCTTTCTTGCAGACATATATTTTCATTTCTTTTGGCCAAATATACAGGACTGAAATTGCTGGGTCATATGGTAAGTATATATATATTTAATTTCATTAAGAAACTGCCAGACTTTTCCATAATGATAATACCATTTTACACGCCCTTCAGCAATGTATGAGATCCAGTAATTTCAAATCCTTGCTAATAGTTTATATTGTCAGTTTATTTTTCAATGTTAGCCGTTTTAGAGAGAGTGTCATAGTATTTCATTGTGTGTTTAATTTGTATTTCCCTGATGACTAATAACTTTGAGCATCTTTTCATGTGCTTACTGGCCTTTTGTATATCTTCCTTTGTGAAATGCTTGTTCAAAGCTTTGCCCATTTTTTCAGTGGGTTTTTCATCATCTTCTTGAGTCTTCGGAATATAAGCCTTTTATTATTTTAGATAGATTTAGATATTCACAAAATATTCACAAATATATTTGATACATATAAATATTTGTGAATACAAATAATTTCATTTATATAATATGAAATATAAAT
>NW_016812989.1:0-1987 GCF_001698545.2 Rhinopithecus bieti | reverse complement strand
ATTTATTTATTATTATTAATTTTTTTTATGATGGGGTCTCACTCTGTTGCCCAGGATGGAGTGCTGTGGCACGAAACCACTCACTACAGCCTTGACCTCCTGGGCTCAAGCAGTCCTTCCACCTCAGCCTCCCAAGTAGCTGCAACCATAGGCACACCTCTACACCCTGCTAATTTTTACATTTTGTAGTGAAGGAGTCTCATCAAGTTGCCCAGGCTGGTCTCAAACTCCTGGACTCAAGCAATCCTTCTACCTCTGCCTCCAAAGTGCTGAGATTACAGGCGTGAGCTGCTGTGCCCAGCTGGATCTTTTTTTTTTTTTCTATCTTTTAATGTCTTCTTTGTCAAAACTTTCATTTTATAAAGTTCTGTTCAACTCTGACTTTACAGTAGTTTGCTTCTCACAAACTCTATCAGATGTCATAGGCTCCCTGCTTGAGGTGATGGGCTGCTCCTCAGCCCTGTGTAGGAGGAATGGTTTAAATTAATCCTAGCCATTTTTAGCATAAAACTCATGCATTTTCCCCAAGCCTACTGAAGGCGTTTAATTAATTAAAAACAATGCTTATAGCAATAATCAAATACGTAAAGAAATTAAAATTTTTCATAAGATCAGTCATCAAAGTTATGCTTTGCCAAAGTTGATACTGTAAGGATTTTTGTTTGTGAATATCATAAATTGCTTCAATTCTGTTCCACTTCCAAGTTTCTAGGCATTTATCAAGCTGCACCTGCCTAGAAAATAAGTTTTGGAGAGGATGTAGGGAAATTGAAACCCTTGTGCATTGTTGATGAGAATATAAAAAGGTGCAGCTCCTGTGAAGAACAATAAGGTGATTCATTTTTTTTTTTTTTTCTTTTTGAGATGGAGTCTCGCTCTGTCGCCAGGCTGGAGTCTGGTGGTGCGATCTCAGCTCACTGCAACCTCCACCTCACGGGTTCAAGTGATTCTCCTGCCTCAGCCTCCCAAGTAGCTGGGACCTCCCAAGTAGTGGTGGTGCAGGCATGCACCACCATGCCCACGTAATTTTTGTATTTTTATTAGAGACGGGGTTTTGCCATGTTGGCCAGGATGGTCTCCTGGCCACTGAGATAGCGCCACTGCACTCCAGCCTAGGAGAGATGAGTGAGACTCTGTCTCAAAAAATAAATAAATAAATAAAGACTGTTTGCACACCAATGTTCATAGCAGCATTAGTCACACAGCCAAAAGGTAGAAGCAATCCAAGTGTCCAGTGATAGGTGAATGGATAAACAAAACATGATGAAGACCTACAGTTGAATATTATTCAGTATTGAAAAGGAATTCCGGTACGCACTATAATATGGTTGAACCATGAGGATACTATGCTAAGTGAAATAAGCCAGATACAAAAAGACAAATACTGTGTGATTCCACTTATATGAGGTACCTAGAGTAGTCAAATTCACAGGGACAGAAAGCAGAGTGGTGGTTGCCAGGGGCTGGGAGTATGGAGGGAAAGGAGAGTTAGTGTTTAATGGGTACTGAGTTTCAGTTTGGGAAGATGATCATATTGTGGAGATGGACGGTGGTGATGGCTGCACAACAACATGAATGTATTTAATGCCTCTTAAAAATTGCTAAGATCGTACATTTCATGTAATGTGTATTTTATAATAAAAAAGATAAAGTTAAAAAAAATAAAACTATACCAGCCTGGATGACTATAATAATGTTGTCCTAATGAGAGTAGTGTAAGAATTAATAGTATAATAATACATGTATAGCACTTGGAACTGTGCCTGATGCTAGAGTTAATACATAAAGAAACTAGCCATCACTGGCCAGGCACAGTGGCTCACGCCTGTAATTCCAACACTTTGGGAGGCCGAGGCGGGCAGATCATGAGGTCAGGAGATCGAGACCATCCTGGCTCACATGGTGAAACTCTGTCTCTACTAAAAAGTACAACAAAAATTAGCCGGGCATGGTGGCGGGTGCCTGTAATCCCAGCTACTCTGGAGGC
>NW_016812988.1:0-2165 GCF_001698545.2 Rhinopithecus bieti | reverse complement strand
AGTGGCTCAACACCTGTAATCCCAGCACTTTGAGAGGCTGAGGCAGGAGGATCCCTTGAGCCCAGGAATTGAAGACCAGCCTGGGCAACATAATGAGACCCCATCTCTATTAAAAAAAAAAAAAAAAAAAAAAAAAAAAAAAAAATTTTAAAAAAATAAAAAAAAAAAAAAAAAAAAAAAAAAACAAAAAAAAACTTTTTAAAAAATTTAAAACAAAGAAAAAAGAAGACATAAATATGGCAAATGAGACAAGGTGCTCAACGTCGTTGATCATTAGAGAAATGCAGATCAAAACTACAATAAAATATCTCCCCCAGTTAAAATGGCCTAAATCCAAAAGACAGGTAATAACAAATGCTGTTGAGGATGTGGAGAAAAAGATAATCCTCTTTTGGGGTTATACTGTTATCATTTTTCACCTATTAGAATAGCACAGATGAAAAAGTTTGATTACACACTATGATGGTGAAGATATGAGGAAACAAGCATTCTAATATGTTGTAAGTATATTAGGACTGTAAATTGTTTCAACTTTCGTCAAGGGGAACTAGATAACATCAAAGTTTCCCTTTGACCTAGCAAATTCTAGGAATATGTCCTATAGATATCCTTGCTTTTATATGAAGTCACTTAGAGACAAGGTTATTCATTGCAGTGTTGTTTATTATACCAGAAGTAAAACAAAACAAAAAATGTCCTAGAAATAAACAGTTTAAATAATCATCAGTAGGAATAGGGGATTAGTTCAATAAATAATAGTAAATCCATACAGTGGGACCCATAAAGTTATTTTAAAATAACCAGGCCTCTGTGGAACATTATCCAAGATATGCTGCAAAGTGAAAAGTGCAGGATGTATACTACTTAAAGTATGGCTCCTCATACACTTTAAGCAAATGTTTATAGTTAGACTGGAAATTTTTCATTAAAAATACCTCTTAATTAGTGTTTTGAATAAGTACCATTTTCATGTGGTTGCAAATTCAAAAGTCACAATAAGGGGTCTGGACAATGTTGGCTCACACCTATAATCTTATACTTTGGCAGGCCAAGGAGGGAGGCTTCTTGGCAGTATTTTATTAGATAAAATACTGTATTTTACATAATTTTATTATATAAGCATTTGACTCAATTTCTCTGCATTTACTGTATTGGTCTGTTCTCACACTGCTAATAAAGACATACCCAAGACTGGGTAATTTATAAAGGAAAGAGGTTTCAACAACTCACAATTCCACAGGGCTGGGGATGCCTCAGGAAACTTACAATCATGGCAGAAGGGGAAGCAAACATGTCCTTCACATAGTGGCAGCAAGGAGAAGTGCTGAGCAAAAGCGGGAAAAGCCCCTTATAAAACCTTCATATTTTGTGAGAACTCACTGTCATGAGAACTGCAGCATGGGCATAATCGCCCCCATGATTCAATCTCATCCTACCAGGTCCCTCCCACAAATGTGGGGATTATAGGAACTACAATTCAAGATGAGATTTGGGTGGGGACACAGCCAAACCATATCAGCAAGGCTACAAAGATTTTTGCTGCCACAAGGATGAAAACTGGGTGGCTGGAGATGAAAGGGAGATTTTCACTGTGTACCTTTTGTGACTTTTGTTGTTGTTGAGATGAGGGTCTTGCTATGTTGCCCAGGCTGGTCTAAAAACACCTGGGCTCCAGAGAGCCTCCCTCCTTGGTCTACCAAAGTAGTAAGATTATATAGGTGTGGGCCAACATTGTCCAGACCCCTTATTACGACTTTTGAATTTGCAACCACATGAAAATGGTACTTATTCAAAACACTAATTAAGAGGTATTTTTAATGAAAAATTTCCAGTCTAACTATTAAACATTTGCTTCAAGTGTTAAAAAAATGAAAAATTAGGCTGGGCGTGGTGGCTCATGCCTGTAATCCCAGCACTTGGGAGGCTGAGGCAGGCAGATCACCTGAGGTCAGGAGTTTGAGACCAGCCTGGCCAAAATGGTGAAACACCATCTCTACTAAACATACAAAAATTAGCCAGGAATATTGGTAGGTGCCTGTAATCCCAGCTACTAGGGAGGCTGAGGCAGGAGAATCGCTTGAACCCAGGAGGTGGAGGAGGTTGCAGTGAGCCGAGATCACGCCACTGCACTCCAGCCTGGGCAACAAACGGAGACTCCATCTCAA
>NW_016812987.1:0-440 GCF_001698545.2 Rhinopithecus bieti | reverse complement strand
CCATTGAACTCTAGGCACTCCCAAATATCCCTTTGCAGACTCCAGAAAAACGGTGTTAGCAAACTGCTCAATGAAAAGTAAGGTGTAACTCTGTGAGATGAATTCACCCATCACATGGGAGTTTCTCAAAAGCTTCTTTCTCGTTTTTATATGTGGATAATTTCTTTTAAACCATAGGCTTCAATGAGTTCCCAAATATCCCTTCTCAGACACCACAAAAACACTGAAGCCAAAGTGCTCCCTCAATGGAAACGTTTAGCTCTATGAAGTGAATACATACATCACAAAGGAATTTCTCAGAATGCTTCTCAAGGCCTCAAGGTGCTCCAAAATATCCCTTTACAAATTCCAGGAAAGAAGTTTAAGCCAACTGCTCCATGAAAAGAAAGGTGTAACTCTGTGAGATGAATTCACGAATCAGAAAGCAGTTTCTCAGAAAG
>NW_016812986.1:0-2274 GCF_001698545.2 Rhinopithecus bieti | reverse complement strand
CCGCGCCCGGCCATAAACTTACTATTATATCATCTTTTTGAAAAAACCGGCTTCTACTTTTGTTTTATTGTTTTGTTTTTGAGATCTGAACTTTGAAGATGTTATTCTTCTTGACACAGTTTCTATTTAATAACATGGGAATTAGAATATGTAAATGATGTAAATATAGTACTGGGTATTTTCCATACTTTAATGACCATAATAATCAACAGAGCTTCAAAAAAAAAAAAATAATAATAAAGAATTTAGGGGTCTCAACTTCCAAAGATGATTTATTAGGTTTATAGCTTCTGGGAAACTATATTTTTAAAATTTTGCCCAGATGATTTTTAAGATTAACCAGGTTTGAAAGCCACAGAGGTTAGCCTCCCAAATTATAGTCCTGGCTCATTCTTGAAAGCATTGTGGTTGATTTCATGAATGCGTCTTATTCTGTTGTCCTATACTGTCTATTGCTGAGCCCTTCTGAGACCTGGAAGTGCAGACCAGTAATGGTCAATTTTCAGTTCTAACATGGTGTATAGGCCTATTACCCAGGTCATATGACCTTCTCATTAGTTGAAACTAGTCATGGTTAGCAGTAATGTGAAATAACAGGAAATATATATTTGATTTCTGTCTCTGTTTCCTGACATTCAGCTCCTAAGACCCTTGAGATCTCCATAGTGATACGTCATTTTGTATGCTAATGAGATGACTGATGGTTAGGGACTTCTGGGTAGCCCCATGATGGGGGCTGGCTATCAGGGGAAATGATCATGTGATTTGAGGGTTGGAGCTTTCATCCTCAGCTGTGAGCTGACCTCCAGGAAGGGGAGAAGAGCTAAATATTGAATTAATCACCAATGGCCAATGATTTATCAATCTTGTCAATTATGCCTATCTAATGAAGACTACATAAAAACTCAAAAGGATAGGTTTGAAGAACTCCCAGGTTGCTGAGCACATGGAGGTACTGGGAAGGTGGTACCCTAGAGAGGACATGGCAGCTTCATTCCCTTTTCTCCATACTTTGCCTAATTCATCTCTTCCATTTGGCTTTTTTAGAGTTGTTGCTTTTTAATTTTTATTTTAAAATTATTGTCACTATTTTTTTGTAGAGATGGGGTCTCGCTATGTTGCCAGGCTGGTATCCTACTTATGGTTTCAAATAATCCTCCCGCCTTGGCCTGCCAAAACACTGGAATTACAGTTATGAGCTATGACTGTTAGCCAGGAGTTGTACCTTTTTATAATTAAGAGGTAATATTAGGTACATCTCTTTCCTGAGTCCTGTGAGCCCTTCTAGCAAATAGTGGAACAAGAGGAGGGAGTTTTATAAGCCTCTAATTTATAGCCAGTCAGTTTTCCAGGAGATGACCTTGACTTGTGACTAATGTTGGAAAGTAGGGAGGCAGCAGTCTTGTGGAACTGAGCCCTTATTCTGTGAGATCTGATGCTTACTCCAAGTAGATAATGTCAGAGTTGAGTTAAATGCCAGGACACCCAGTGGGTATTTACAGAAAATTAAATAATTGCTTTGTGTGAGGAGAAAACTTCACACATCTGTTAGCAATCAGGTTTATTCTGCCTGCAAGCAATGAGCCAATTAGCATGTCAACAGGTTGGTGTTAAAGAGATTTTATTTACAAGACTGCCATGCAGGAAAATGGAAGAACAAATCTCAAATTCATGCCCTTGAGAATAGTGATGAGACATGCTTATGGAATAGAAAGTGGGGTCTAAAGTATGGGAAAGGTGGTTGGTGGGTAAAAAAGTGAGGTAATAGTGGTTTCTGTATAAGCGTAATTGAGGATATGATTTGTCATAAAACCTGTATGCAGAAAATCGTGGTATTAGCATCATCTAACGAGTGTGAAGGTTTTGGTCCCCTGATGTCCAAAGGTCACTCTTCAGGCACCTGCACAGCGTCAATTGAAAGATAGTGGTCTCAACTGGATTAAACAAGACAAGAGCTGGCCTTCTAGTTCCTGAAAAACAACTTTAAGCAACTATTACTAAAGTCACCCACAATCAGAGGTGTTATCTATAAGGAAGTTAGTTGAAGTTCTAAGATCAACTAGAAGTAAGTGATTAAAAGCCAGCAAGGCAGGTTAAGTTTGGTGGGCAAAATCAGATTTAGCCTTTGGTTTCACATATGATGAAGTATACAGATTTTTTCCTACAGAGTAAGTTATAACACATATAGAATATATGTGTGTGTATATATATGATAATGTAATATTGTAAGAATACTTAAGAATACAAATTTTATTTATTGCAAATGACTTTTTT
>NW_016812985.1:0-15188 GCF_001698545.2 Rhinopithecus bieti | reverse complement strand
TAAAAGATAGAATAGCCAGTTATGTAGAGACAGAAAGTAGAATGGTGGATGCTAAAGGTTAGGGGGAGAAGGAGTGAGAGTTACTGTTTATTGGGTACAGAGGTTTAATATGGTAAAAGGAAAAAGTTCTGAAAATGGATAGTGTGATGGTTACACAACACCAATGCACACTTAGAAATAGTTAATGATAAGTCTTATAATAGATATATATAAAGTGTCCTGGTAGTCTTACACTCTATACACTCTTTGTGGCATTGCCCCTTTCCTGCCATGCAGAGCCCCAGAGGTGAATCTCCCTATTTCTCCAAGTGTGCATCACTCACTGTCCTCTGTGCTGTGTCCCACGTGCTGTGCGCACAGCCTCATACAGCTGGTGACTTCAGAGCCAGGACACAGCTCAAGAGTCTGCCCCAAGGCTCCCTCTCTTCTTATTTCCCTGTAGCCTTGGCTTCACTTCACCTGGCAGCTCGATTTAGCCGAATTCAAGACAGGCCACCAGGACTCTTTCTCCACACATGCTGGTCCCACCCTAGGTGGAGTCAGGCAGGGCCAGTCACTGGAGAAGCCTGAATCAGAGCAGTCAGCAGTCTGAGCTGCTCCTCTCTCATCCAAGGGTCTTCCTCCTCTCATTTGGGGGAAAAATGTGAGTGAGCTTGTTTCAAACCCTCAGATGTTCCTTGTAGCTCATGGAGTAGGTAAAAGAAAACAAAGACGCGGCAGAAAGGGATGTGTTGGTGACAGCGAGAAGCAACGTGACCTTGAGGACTCTCCTTCTTTTTCCTCTGTGAAGACTCTTCCAACACAGGGCTCAGGGCTGAAAAGCCCCCTCCCTACCCTTCTTAGACTGGACACAAAGTCAGCCATTAGAAAACAGGAAAACAAGGAGAAAAGAGTCTGTAGAGACAAATTGTGAGGGTTCAAGAGGAGAAGTTAGGATTTGCTTCTGCCCATTGGACACAGACTGTGAATAAAAATGTTTCCTGACTCTTCTCTGAAAGCCAGATAGACTCCACCTAAAACCCTATTGCCAATGATGCAGGGATCCACTTACCTGAGACTCTGATCATCTCGAATGTGGAACGTTCGCTGCCAGTGGCTGAGTTACGAGCAGAGCAACCATAGAGCCCACTATGGTTTGTAGTAATCTGGGGGATATAGAGCCTTCGTTCTGATTGCAGAAGCTTCCCATTTATCCTCCAAGTATACTGTGCCCGTGGATTAGAGTACGTGAAGCATGACAAGTAGAGGTTTTGTCCTGAACCATAGTTGATCAATGTGGGGAAAATCTTGGGGACGTCTGGACCATCTGGAGTAAAGGAAATAAAGGCACAGGTGATGTCATCCAAGGGAAGGGGATGCTCCTGGTCTCTTAAATTGACACAGTGTCCCCCTGAGCCAAGACACACCCTCAAGTCCCAGCCAAACCCCTTCTGTGTTCACTGAGCCAAGGCCTGAGGTATTCACCTGTTTCTCCCATCACAGGTTGTAGACCCCAAGTCTCCCATGACAAGAGCATCCTCTCCCCTTATATTCTTGGTTAAGGCTGTGCCTACCCAGGTTTTCCCAGGGCAGGGAGTCATGTCCCGCTCAGGTGTCCAGAAATAAAATTGTCTGTACTTGGACCTGAGACAGACTGAGATGTCTGGTCTCTGTTCGTTTTGGTTTAAGCTTGTGGTCTGGCCCACAGAGGAAACAAAGATACAGAGGACATCCAGGGTGACTGGGTCACTGCGGGTGCTACCAACTCGGTCCCATATTTCACATTCATAGGTTCCTGTGTCATTTCTTGTGACATTGGGTACAATGAGGATCTTGTTTATACCGGGTTGCTTTAGCCTGGGACTGACAGGGAGGCTGTGACCATTTACCCACCACATGTACGTGTAGCCCTGAGTCTTAGGTTCACAAGTTAAGGCTTCAGAATTCTAATTCTCCATGGGGTTGAAGTTTTTGCTGGTGATGTAGGGCTTGGGAAGCTCTGCTGTGTGGACAACAGAGAGAAGATTGTCTGGTGTGGCACCTTTGATTCCTCCACAGACATCCTTCAATCAGAGTTGGCATCCCCCACGTCTCCGCCCTCCTGAGTCCTTGAAAGTCAACAGTTGGTGCGTGTGTCATAAGACAGATGCATGATGATCTAAGGGCTCAAAGACTGTGAGGCTGCCTGCTCTGTCTTAGGGAAGCACAGACTTTCTCAAGTGTGAATTGAGCAGCAGTGTTGGGTCATGGACAGACACATCACTGGGAGTCACAGGCCCAAGTACCCCTCCCAGTCCCTCTCTAATCAGCTGGCAGGCTGGCTCACCTTGGATTCCTTACCTGGAATGTGCAACTGCTGTGCCCCTTCCAAATTCCATCCTACTTTGCCCCCTAGATGTGATTTCTCTGCAGTTTCCATTTCCAAGGATATTCTGGAGATGAGTAATAATGGGACTTCCCATTGTCCTGAAATCCTGAAGATACTGAGCAGCCTGGCCTGGGACTGGATGTTTCAGCAGAAATAAGACAGGGGAGTCCAGAGTCAAGCCTGGAGGTCAGTTCAGTCATCAGGCAGTGGAGGCACAAGGTCGGGCAGGTGTTTTCTGCAGGTGTTTCATGATGACTTACTTGAGTCAGTGACCTCCAGAGATAGGGCAGAGTGCAAGGAATGATATAGAAAGAGTGAAGGGGACAGGCAAGAGCTGGTGGCTTGGGAGCAGAACCATGTTCCCTGTTTTGGGTTCTCTAAGTTTCCTCTCCTTCTGCAGAGGACAGGTGAGGACTATGTGGATCTTTCCAGAAACACATGTGGACATTTGCAAATGCAGAACTGACTGGTGGAAAGGGTGGGAATGAACTGCTGGAAATCTGGTACTCATGGATCATGTGTGTTTGATGAGTATGAGACAAATTTGGAGAGGTTTTGCAAATATTTTCTTTCATTGGACCCTCTACTCTCCGATTCCATTTGTTTGACTACTCTAGGGACCTCATGTAAGTGGATTCCAGAATGAATCTGAGAAGCAACTGCCGGTTGCCAGGAGCTGGGATTGGGGAGAATCAGAAGTTGTTCATGGGTGTGCAAGTTGAGTTATGCAAGACGAGGGGATTCTAGAGATCTGCTGTACAGCTTGATGCCTACAATTGTCACAAATTGAGTATTTCTTATGCATAAGACTTAGGACAAAAAGTGTTTTGGATTTCTGACATTTCTTGATTCTGAAATGTTTGTCGTATAGTTACTGGTTTAGCATCCCAAATCTGAAGGATTCAAAATTTGAAATGCTCCAGTGAACATTTCTTTTCAGCATCAGATTAGTACGCCAAAGTGGGAGGTGATAAGCCAAATAAATTCTTGCCCCCCCCTTTTTTTTCCTCTCACCACGTTTCTAGCTTGGTGATTAGTTTTTTTGGCAATTCCATACTGGCCATGCAGCACTCGTATATTTTTGAAGGCTTTGGGATGTGAGAGAGTCTGATTGCTATTTTCTATGTCATCAAAATTTCCACCTTTTCATGGTTGCATCTTTTTCTCAGTGTCTCTCTTGTGGGCATCATTAATAAGAGCCTCTCAGGTCAGATTTTGGACAGATTTTTGTAATTCTGCAAAAAATGTTACCGGGATTCTGGTAAGGGTTGTGTTGAATCTGGAGCTCACTTTGGGTAGTATTGTCTTACTAACAATATTGATTCTTCCAATTCATGAGAATGAAATGTCTTTCCGTGTATTGTTGTCGTCTTTAATTTCTTTCAGTAATGTTTTGTAGTTTTCAGGGTATAACCCTTAGACCTTTTTGGTTAAACTTATTCCAAAATATTTTATTCCTTTTGATGTTAATGTGAATGGAAATTCTTTTCTGAATTTCCTTTCACATTGTTCATTGTTAGTGTATAGTCTAAAGAATGATCTAAAATGAGTGAAGGGTACACGCAAAAGCTGGTGGTTTTGGAGCGGAAACATATTCCCTGTCCTGGAATTTTGATTTTCCCTCTCTCTTTGCAGAGGGCACGTGGCTCTTCCCTGATAGTCAGATAGGCTTCACTGGAAAACATATTGCCAATGCTCCAGGGATCCACTTACCAGGGACTATGATCCTCTTGATTATGAAATTTGTTCCACCAGTGGCTGAGTTATGCATGAAACAGACATAGACCCCTCTATATGTTTTAGTGATTTGGGGCATAAAGAACACTTATGCTGATTTCTGGAACTTCTCATCATTCAGCCAAGAATGCTCTGCCAGTGGGTGAGAGTCTGTGAGGCAGGAGAGCTTGGGGACTTCCCCTGTATGGTAATAGGTGTATGAAGAAGAAATGGTGGGGGCATACAGGCCATCTGGAGCAAATAGAAGAAAGTCACAGGTGATGTTGTCAGAGGGAAGGGAAAATCCTGGTCTGTGGAAGGGCCACAGTGACCCTGTGAGCTAAGTCAGAATAAGTCCCAGCCAAATCTCTGCTGTGTTCACTGATCTGGAGCCTGAGACATACACCCGTTTCTCCCATCATAAGCTGTGGACCGTGATTCTCCCATGACAGGAGCAGCCTTTTCTCTCCCGTTGTTGATCAAGGCTAAGCCTACTCTTAGTACTCAAGGCCAGCTTTGATGTCCAGGAGTAAAATTCTCCGTACTTGGACCGGAGAGGGACTGGGAGGCCTGGCCTCTGGCCATGTGTATTTGGGATGGCAGCCTGGCTCACAGAGGAACAGAAGATACTCACAGAGGAGATTCAGGGTGACTGGGTCACTGCGGCTGGAACTCACTGGGTTCTTCATTTCACATTCATAGGGTCCTGCAGTATCCTTTGTGACACCAAATATAACGAGGGTCCTGTTGGTTTTGGACAGCTGCAATGTGCGACTGTTACGGAGGCTCTGACCATTTATCCACCACCGATAGCTTGCGTCCAGAGTGTCAGGATCACAGGATAAGATCACAGTCTCCACGGCCTCCCTGGGGTTTAAGTTGCTGCTGGAGATGAAGGGCTTGGGAGTCTCCACTGTGCAGATAACAGAGAGAAGATTGCCCTGTGTTGCACCTTTGATGCCTCCAAAGACATTTTCAATCAGGGATGGCCTTTCCCACCTCTCAGCTCACCCCAGTCCTTAAAAGCCCATGGCAGGTGTTTGTGTTAAAAGACAGATGCATGGCAATCTGAGGGCTCAGAGATTGTGAGGCTGCCTGCTTTATGTGGNGATGGCAGCCTGGCTCACAGAGGAACAGAAGATACTCACAGAGGAGATTCAGGGTGACTGGGTCACTGCGGCTGGAACTCACTGGGTTCTTCATTTCACATTCATAGGGTCCTGCAGTATCCTTTGTGACACCAAATATAACGAGGGTCCTGTTGGTTTTGGACAGCTGCAATGTGCGACTGTTACGGAGGCTCTGACCATTTATCCACCACCGATAGCTTGCGTCCAGAGTGTCAGGATCACAGGATAAGATCACAGTCTCCACGGCCTCCCTGGGGTTTAAGTTGCTGCTGGAGATGAAGGGCTTGGGAGTCTCCACTGTGCAGATAACAGAGAGAAGATTGCCCTGTGTTGCACCTTTGATGCCTCCAAAGACATTTTCAATCAGGGATGGCCTTTCCCACCTCTCAGCTCACCCCAGTCCTTAAAAGCCCATGGCAGGTGTTTGTGTTAAAAGACAGATGCATGGCAATCTGAGGGCTCAGAGATTGTGAGGCTGCCTGCTTTATGTGGGAGAAGCACAGACTTTCTCAAGTGTGAATTGAGCAGCAGTATTAGGTCATGGAAAGACACGGGACCAGCAGTCACAGCTCCTGGTGCCTCTCTGAGTCCCTCCCTCTCCAACTGCCTGCCTGGCCCACCCTGTGGTCCTCACCTGGAGCATGCAGTGCTGGAATCTTCTTGGTTTCATTCTTATTTTGCCCCCCAAGGTATGTTTTCTCTGCAGCTTCCCTTTCCAAGGACATCCTAGAGATGGATGATGGAACTTCCCATTGTCCTTAAACCCTTTGGGTACCGGGAAGCCTTTTTATTGTGTACTTCAGCAGAAATAACACAGGGTAGACCAGAATCAAGCCTGGAGGTCAGTTCAGTCATCAGGCAGTGAAGCCACAAGTTGGGGCAGTTTTCCCAGCTGTCTCATAGTGACTGACTTGAGCCAGTGACCTCTAAAGATAGAGCAGAGTCCAAGGGATGACCTACAAAGAGTGAAGGCGACAGGCAAGAGCTGATAGCTTTGGACCAAGACCACGTTCCCTGTCCTGTGTCCATGGTGCTCCCTTCCCCCTGTAGAGGGCAGGTGATTACCATGTGTATCTTTCTAGAAATACATGTGGATGCTTGCAAATGCAGAACTGATTGGTGGAAAGGGCGAACTTGAAGTGATGGTGGAAATCTGGCCCTCATATGGGTTTGGTGACTATTAGACCAATATTTGGGAAGAAATCTTGCAGATGCTTTCTGTCATTAGACGTTCTACTCTCTGATTCTGTGAGTTTGACTACTCTGTGTACCTCATCTCAGTGGATTCCAGAATGAATCAGAGAGTAGAATAGTAGTTTCCAGGATCTAGGATTGGGGGAATAGGGCATTGTTCCATGGGTGTGCGCTTTCAGTTATGCAGGATGAAGAGGTTCAAGGGATCTCCTGTACAGCTTCATGCCTATAGTTCATACAGATAAAGTGTTCCATATGCAGAAAGCTTAAAACCAAGTGTTCTGGATGTCTAACTTCTGTTTTATTTTGGAATATTTGCAGTAGATGCACTGGTTTAGCATCCCACATCTGAAAAATTTAAAATCCAAAATGCTCCAGTGAGCACTTCTTTTTAGCGTCACATCAGTGGTCAGAAGTGTTGGATTCTGGAGCATTTCAGATTTTGGATTTCTGGATTTGGGATGCTCAATTTGTAATACTGTAATTTTTGCATAAAATGTAGTCAGGAGTTTAGAACTCATGTTATGTTCTGACTCTAGTAACAAAACAAAAAAAGATTTGGAGGAAACATTAAAAGGTTGTCATAAGTGGAAAGTTTTACTGATGGTCGAAACATCTAAGATCAATTTCTGGTAGTAGTATTTGTCTTGATACCCAATTAAGGGTTAGGTGTGCCATGAATTCCAGCAGGATCACATTATGCTCTAGGAAAGATGCCAAAGATGATTTGAAAATAGTAAGTCCTTTAGTAGAGAGAGTCCCGTTAAAAGGACAGAACTGGTCAGTGTGTCAATTACATAAAGGGAGGAATGATGCTGAATTAAAAGAAGTGATGTGTGTTATGTTAGTAAATATAGAAAGAGCTCCCTGTTCCTAATTTCTGTGTAGAGTTAGGAAAAATGGAGAAGAGCCCAAAACAGGTATGCGAAATGCTTTCTTCATTTTCTCTCAACCTCAGGAAATACAACTAGAGTTTCAGTTTGTGTGAATTAGGAAGAGTCTAAGTGAGACGCGAATGGCTCATGTGTCCCCCACACGAAGAACCGCAACTTATGAAAATGGCATCATCATGAGGAAACAATCATATGTTGCACAGGCAGTAAAACCACCAGATAGTACCCACCTGGCCACCTCCAACAGGTCCCCAAAACCACCAGTATTCCCATTACATGTATGTTACAGCCTTGGTCATTGTCCCACAAGTACAACATTTAAAAATTGCTATTGTCAATACAAAATGTTAAATATGAAGTTGAATATGTTGTTCCACTTTTTTTTTTACCATCACTATTTTTGAATTTTCCTGTTTCAGTTTTGGAAGTTTCTATTGACACATCCTCAAGCTAGGGATTCTTTCCTCAGCTGTGTGCATTCTACCAGTAAACATCAAAAGCATTCTTCATTTCTCTAACAGAACTTTTTTTAAAAAAAATTTCTGAGATGGAGTCTTGCTCTGTTGCCCAGTCTGGAGTGCAGTGGCACGATCTTGGCTCACTGCAAGCTCCGCCTCCTGTGTTGACGCCATTATCCTGCCTCAGCCTCCCGAAGAGCTGGGACTACAGGTGCCCGGAACCACGCCTGCCTAAATTTTTTTGTATTTTTAGTGGAGATGGGGTCTCACCGTGTTAGCCAGAATGGTCTTGATCTCCTGACCTCGTGATTCGCCTGCGTTGGCCTCCCAAAGTGCTGGGATTACAGGCGTGAGCCACTGTGCCTGGCCATCTCTGAGGGATTTTAATGAGTTGTTGACTTTTGAGTTTGTTCAGGTTTATACTTACTCTTAGAACTGAGTGACAAATTTGAAGCTTGTTATATGCCTGACAAGAAACCAGAAGTCTCTAGGAAGTGACTGGAGAATGTGAGCGCCATAGTAGGTTGAGGATGCAGTCACGAACGAAAAGGGGGAAATCAGCCCATGGGCTTTGGAGACAGCAGTCCTGTCCAGCCTATGACACCCTGGTGAGTCAGTGCAAAGATTACAACAGTGACAGCAAACTGGCATGGCTGACTCCATCTGGCATCTAGTCTCATACTGGCTGTCTTCACTTATTCTTGGACATAGGCCAGGCTAACCATGGGAGGAATTTAGTTTATGGTTTAACTTTGAAGCAAGAATGATAATAGTTCCTCCCTAAAACTAATATCCTTATTTTGCCCAGGGATTGTCTTTGTAAAACTGATGAAGACCATGAGAGTAAGATTATAGGAGGGAACTGAATTCTGCTGAAATATAGGCACAGTTTCTATAATCCCTGACTTCTCAAATGTCATTTGGTCAGAGTTTACAAAATTTGTAACTAATTGCTGCTCTAGATAACCTCACTATTGTAGAACCTGAGATTGGTCTTTTGAGATGTTTCTCATTTTTTGCATTCTGGCAACCCACTGATCTCATCCATACTCATGACTAGGGGCTCAGCCAGTCATGTGGTCCCCACCTATAGTCATATTCAAGCACAAACAGATCATTTCCCTCCGCCCACATGATTCCATCCCCAAACAATCAGCAGTACCCATTTTTTAGTCCTGTGCCCCTGAAACTATTCTTGAAAATCTCTAACCCCTGATCCACTAAGGAGGCTGATTTGAGTAATAATAAATCTCTGTCCTCCTGTTGGCAGACTTGGAGTCATTAAAATCTTCATTTACTGCAAATCACCATCTGGATCCAGCCTCACAAAGGGAAAGAGCCCTGGATTGGCATAGAGTGGAAGCTTATTCTCTTAGTGACCTGGGGACACCAGGTCAAGATGAAGCCTGGCAGGAGTGGCAACTCCAGGTGATTTCTGTGCATTTCCCATTTCCTGGGACATGGGCCATTCCACAGTGTTAGCAGGAAGGGAATAGGACAGTCAGCCTAGTTAGAGGGAGTGTCTGGGGAAGGCCTAGCGGTGAAAGAAGAAGCTGTGCAGGACAGGGCTTGCCAGTTAGAATGAAGTGGGAGGAAGATGAGGGACACAGAGAAGCAGAGAGAGGCAGAGATAGCATGGCAGTGAACAGTGGGGGCTACAGTGACTTCAGAGACCCCAGGGACTAGGTGTCCCCATTTCCACAGTCCAGGACCAGGGAGCCCTGAAAACCCTCCAGTGCCCAAGGAACTTCAGAGTTACATGAGGTAGGGTGTCTTTAATGGCAAGAGGTAGTGGGGGGATGAAACGTGGGCGTCAGCCTCTGAAGGAGAAGGAACAGGTGTGACTAGAACCTCCTAGGATTCTACATCTGAGATCCAGTCTCTAAAAAGGTTATGGATCATTCATTTCTTCATTCAATTCCTTCATTTGTTATGTGAGAGCACCTGAGTGTGTGTCTCTCACTGGACTTGAGCTGGTGGGGGGTGTGAGTGGGGAAAGAATACAAGCTCCTCTCCTTTATCTTGTCATGCCAGTGACATGGACACTTTGGGAAACACAGGATTTGAGGTTCAGTGATAGGGCTTAAGATCTGAGGGGGGGACTGGACATATTTTGCACTGACTCTGACAGTTGAGGCAGGTGATTTAGTTCTGGAGAACAGACTAATCAGCTGAGCATTTGTTCTCACTCCTCTGAGGTTTGGATGCCTAAGAAGAGAGGATTTGAGCCAATAAATGACTATGGGGTCCTTGGAACCCAATAAGCCCTCACTTCTGGTGGAGGAGAGGATGGGCCTGTGGCTGCAGACAGACCTCATGTGACCCTGATCTGCTTTTGTGTTTGTGTGACTCTGGTTCAGTGACTGTGCCTTCCTGTGCCTCAGTTTTCTCTCAGTCAAATAAGCTAACTGGCAAATGGACTGTGACTTTTCGTGCTATCAGTGAATAAATTTTAAATTATTCACAGTCACCTGACCTAATGGTTGGCACAGTGGAGGTGTTCACACAAACAGCATTTATTATTATTCACTTCCATGAGAGAACACCTTTAGGTCTGATCCCTGTGGATAAGCTGCTGCCAAGTACATTTTCTCTCTTCTGTTTCTGTTTCTGGGGACATTATATTTTCTGTGGAGGGTCCTAAGCCTCAGAAGGCAGTTGGCTGATGGCCTACAAAGCTTGTCTTTCTGTCCTCTCCACTCTGAGTCTCTGGTGAAGAAAGCTCTGTCCTTGCCTAGACGAGGCTCTGAGGCCTGAACCCTGGCTGGTGAGCAGCTCCAGGAGACACAGTCCTCAGACACCTGGTAAATCCTTGGTCCCAGTAAGCCCTGCCACAACCCAGCCCTGACACAGGCTCCTCAGCTTTATCTGGAGTAAGGATTTAGGGACAGGGGTCTGGGGTTGAGGCTTCTAGGACTGAGCTTCTCTGAGAGTATCTCAAGGGACCTCTTAGGCAAAGCTCTAGTCAGTTCTCCAGGGTCTTTCTCATGGTCAAGTTTATGAAGAGGGCATGAGGTGCTTGGCTGAGACTGATCTCCTCCTGCTGAGCACCCCCCATCAGACTGTCCTTCCTGTGCAGCAAGTGTCTGCAGGGTCTGGAGGCAGTAAAGGAATTCTGATCTGCTGAAGTTTGTCTCCTCTGTGTGTGTCCTGCACTAAATGCCAAAACTCTAACATGGAACATAATGCAGAGAGGGTCACAGGCACAGTCTAGGTCTGACAATCCTGTGTGTGCAAAGTAGAAGTGACCCCGGCCCCCCCACACCCAGGGATCATGTGGAATCACTCATGGTATAAGGTGAAATGTCCAGTTACTCCGTCAATCCTATCACCTCGCTTTGTGATTTTTATGGTGTAGGATCCTGTGTCCTTCTGGGTGACATTCTGGATCAGCAGGGATGCATTGGAATATACAGTTTCTCGTCCACTGTATGCAGGCCCAAGTATAATCATTTCAGTATCTATTGTATATGCTGTAATGTAATGGTGGAGGTCCATCATTTGCCCTTTGTACCAGATGTAGCCAGTAAGATTCTGGGGCAAATTGTGGACAAGTAGCAGAACATCCTTCCCCTCAGAAACTTTGGTTGGCTGAGCTTCAATCGTGACTTGAGCAGTGGTGGGCCAGTTTCAGAAGATTAAAAGTAATGCTAGGAGGTGGAGAGAGCATCGGTCAATATTGAGACCTATGTATGGGGGTGAAAGCATTGGGCCCTGGGTCCTGAGAAGATCTCTTCAATCATCAGCCTTGAAGATACACACACACACCACTAGGACAGTAGAACACACGCACACCCCTTTGTGAGTGTGTATGTGTGTGTGTCCTACTATCCTACTGGGTGAAGGTCAGCAGCATGACCCCCATTCCTTCAACCCTTCTGACCTTGGCATTTTTCTGTTTGGAATCCCCTTCCCCAGGGATCTTCATGGCTCCCTCCAAAACACCCTCAGGTCCTGCTCACATCAGGGCATCCTTAGACTTCTTTCCTGACACCTCCTTCAGAGACCCTGGGTCTTCCCTTTCTGACCTTTCCCTGCTCTGCTCCCTCCAGAGCACTTGTCAACACCTGACCTCACATTCTAGATCTCTTTGCATGTCTGTCTTCCTCCCCATGACAGCGTGCGCTCCATGAGGACAGGGACTTTTATGATCTTGGTTGCACCTCAGTGCCTGGGACAGGCTGCAGACTTTTGTAGATGTGAGAGTTCCCAGGGCCCTCCATGCCTGGGTTGTTTCTTTTATTCTTTCCCCAATTGTAGAGGTTTTTTGCTAGGGACAGTGTTTCATGCCCTGCTTATATTTTCATTTGAAGTGTCACCTGATAATAGTTATTATTATCATTTTACAAAATGTGGTGTCCAGTGCTGATTAACCCGGAAAACAGAACACTTGAGATTTTCCTACCTCTTATCGATTCCGGTTCAATGTGATTTTCCTGTTTTAGCCCCTGTCCCTCTCTGGTATATTTTCCCCTATCTAGGATCCAACAGAACCTTCTTTCTTGTTTTTTGTTTTTTCTTCCTTCCTTTCTTTCTTTCTTTTTTTGAGATGGAATCTCATACTGTTTCCCAGGGTGGCATGCAGTGGCGCCATCTCGGCCCACTGCAACCTCTGCCTCCCAGGTTCATGCAAACCTCCTGCCTCAGCCTCCCAAGTAGTTAGGATTACAGAAGCACACCACCACACCTGGTTAATTTTTTTGTATTTTTAGTAGAGACGGGGCTTCACTGTGTTGACCAGACTGGTATTGAACTCCTGAACTCACGATCCGCCCACCTCAGCCTCCCAAAGTGCTGGCTTCTTTTATTTCTTAGAACCCCATCCTCTCCAGGAAACCCCATCCAATCATTCTGCTTCCTCTTCCTGTGTTCTCCCAGGAAGTTCTCTCCTCACCTGTGAGTAGGAGCTCCTTTCCAGTGATGTGCAGTGTGCAGGGAGGGTCTGAGAGGGGCCCCATGGCCTGTGCTGCCTGCGTCTTCTCTGTGGAGATGAGCCCGGGATCCAGAAACTTGCTGGGCAAGGCTGTCTGCTGTGCTGTCCTTCCTCCTTCTGTGCTGAGCCTCTTCCCGGGGCAGGAGCACTTCTCAGGCTCATGGGTGGGGTCTGTGCCCAGGACACCTCTCTGTTCCCTCCCCTCCTAGTCCTGCCTCCTTGTCCCTCCTTCTCTTTTTCCTTTTGTCTGTGTGTCAGGTCCCTGGGAATTGTGGAGGCCTCTGTCTTTTTCAGCAGTGATTCTGTCACCATATCTCGATGCACACTGTATGCAGAAACACAAACACACACACAAAAGAGACACACGCAGACACACACAGTCACACACATACCCTGTATGTTGGAGAAGCACAGTCCTGGGCCTCAGGCTCCTGTTGTCCCCATGGGTCTGGGTCTGGGTGCACATTCACGTCCTTTGCCCTCTTTCCTCCCCATCTGGCTCTCACCTTCAATGCAGGAGGCTGGAGCTGCACCAGGTCCCTGTCACAGGGACACCCCATTGTGCTGTGGGTGAGTTGTGTGTCGCTTGGTGACAGGGACCCTTCCTTTCTTTAATTGTGTCTCACTTGGCTGCAGCTTCCAAGGATGGATATTCAGGACCTGGGTGTCCCAGAGGAAACTATGCTTCCTGGAGCTGTGCAGAGTGACTCTGTCATGCCTCTTGGGAGGAGAGGCCTGTGGTGGTTGCTCAGTGGGGGCTGTGAGTCCCATGGTCAAAGGGACGGTTCTCAGTCACTCTATTGCTCCCTGGGGTCTTGTGGCTGAACTGGAGCTCAGGATTTCTCATTTGTTCCTGACCATCTTTGGTGTCCTCTCTTCTCTGTCCAGCTGTTTATTCTGTGATTACCACACCTTCCCTGTGGTGGTGCAGGAGGAAGTGGGGTGTTACCCAGGAACAACGTGGAATATGGCTCATTGCGATGCAAGAAGGGAGCCTGGGACAGTGCAGGGTTTCAGAGCTGGAGAGATTCATCCCGACTTACTCTGTGGTCATGATGGGCTCAGCCCTCCATGTGCTGACATACCCAGGGGTATGTCCTGAGGGTTTTGACCTGGCCAAGCTGCTCTCTTTAGAGGAGGAACAGGCAGTCGCCAGAGAGCCTGTCTGGAGGGATGCTGCTCACCCCTGAGAGGGCGGGTGGGGGTGAGTGTTGTGTTCTGGGAGCAAATAGCAATAATACCCCCTTCTCCTGACTGGGACACAGAAGAGGTTTGTCTTCCCAAGGGTCAGCCGGGGGTAGATGACCACATCCTGGATGGTGTCTGTGTGTGACCATCACACGCACTCTGTACCCCACAGGGTGCAGCAGGCAGACAGGTCACAGGGTGCCTGACTGATTCCCGGAGAGTCTGTGGACCCTCAGGCAGCCGCTGTTCTGTGTCAGCACTAGGCTTGGCCTGGGATGCCCCAGAAAACAGAACAGATGGAGCAGGGGCGGGCATTTAGGGAGCAGTGACAGAAAGAGTTGATTAGGATGGAGGGAGGTCACGGGGGGAGTGCGCCCAGTGTGGCGTCTCGTGCACCAGCGCTGCCCTGGGAGATGTCTTTTTAGCTGATCCCAGGGAAGGAGCAGGTGTGTGGGGCAGGAGCTGCCTGCAAAGGGAATGATGTCAGGTTGGGGGCCTCCAGGTCAGGGAGGACCTGACAGAGTCCGTGTGGGGAGCATGGAGGGCACTGAAGACTTGTCCCGAGGTGACCCTGGTGAGGGTGGACCCTTCTCAGCTTTGGGTTCTGCTGAGGGAGGTCTGCATCCCCTGGGATCCAGGCTGGGAGGGACTCTGCCACCCTCTGGTGGACAGCAAGATACGTGTGGGTGGCCCTAGTCCTAGGCCAGGCTGCATATTTTATTCCGCAAGGATCTGCACATTTCACGTGGGGTCACCCATATGTTATGTTGCAGCTCCATCACCTTCCAGCCCCGTGAGTGCCAATCTCTGTGGCTCTACATTCACTGTTCTCCCTCTTTCACAATCGGATGTCCGAAACACAGATTTTTGTCAACTTCTGTGAGTTTGTGTTTCTAGGCGGCACTGTGTATACCCTGGGGGCAGTGATGTCTGGGGCTGAGCACTGCACATGGGCTTGGGAGGAGAAGAGGGAACAGCAGGGTGGGAGGATCAATGCCAGGGCAGCAGGGACAAGTAATTTTCATTTTCTCATTCCCAGGGAACAGAACCCAGGATTCTGACTCCAGGGCACAGTACCACACCCTACTGGTGTCCCTGGATGTCATGAGTGCTCATAGTGTCATGTTACTGATTTGCTTTAATGCGACCCCCAGAGCAAATGCCAGAGAAAAGGCAAGTAGGCAAGTCAAAAAAACTTTATTTACAAGCCAATGTGAAGGAGGGAGTGAGGTTCACTGGTCTCTGGCAGTGGAGGCTGACGAAGTCGCTCCGGCATTCTCGGGCGAGGTTCCTAGGTCCGCACAGGAACAGGGGCCAAGGAAGTTCGCA
>NW_016812984.1:0-399 GCF_001698545.2 Rhinopithecus bieti | reverse complement strand
TATAGAGAAAATATCAAGTTGATTAGCATTATCTGTTGACAGACTGTTGGAGTGGCTGGAAATGCTATGAATGGAAGTACAAAAATCAAGAAGACATAAAATACATTATAAAAGTTAGTTAGGTCAGGCATGGTGGCTCATGCCGGTAATCTCAGCACTTTGGGAGGCTAGGCAGGAGGACTGCTTGAGGCTAGGAGTTTGAGATGGACCTGGGAAACACAGCAAGACCTCATCTCTACAAAAACTAGAAAAATTAGCAGGTGTGGTGGCGTGTACCTGTACTCCCAGCTACTCAACAGGCTAAGGCAGGAGGATCACTTGAGCCTGGGGGTCGAGGCTGCAGTGAGCCAGGATTGTGCCACTGGACTCCCACCTGGGTGCCTGGGCAACAGATTGAAA
>NW_016812983.1:0-2102 GCF_001698545.2 Rhinopithecus bieti | reverse complement strand
CAACTGAAGAGAAATTATACTGAAAACTACACTGAAGAATAAAGAGCATCAGATATGGCAAATTTGTAGGTAAAAGTCTTATATTTTCTCATTTTTTTAAAACACAGAATTTTTTAAAGTAACAATTATAACACATAATTATAGTAAAAAAAATATATAGAGAGATATATATGTATACGTGTGGACACACACACATACACATTATAACATAATGGCCTGGTAAGGGTATGGAAATACAGTATGACAAGTTTTTGACATTTTATAGGAAGTGTTACAATATTAATTTTAGATGGACCACAATAAATTAAAGATTCAATCACAAGGGCATTGATAAAAATGGAATGAATAAAGATACAGCCAATAGAAAAATTAAGATAAGGTATTACAATATTTCAGTTAACTGAAAAGAAAACAGAATGGGAAGCAAATTATCAATGCCAGATGGAATAAACAGAAAATTAATAACACGATAAACCCAAATCCAACCATAAAATTTTTAGAATAAATTAAATGCCAATGAACTAATAACTGCATATAAAAGGTAGAAATTTTCAAAATAGCTGAGCAAGTCTCAACTACAGACTAATATAAAAGATGTACTTTAAACATAAAATGTTGAAAGCAAAAGTAAAAGTGGCCGGGCACAGTGGCTCACGCCTGTAATCCCAGCACTTTGGGAGGCTAAGGCGGGCGGAACACGAGGTCAGGAGATCAAGACCATCCTGGCTAACAAGGTGAAAACCCTCTCTACTAAAAATACAAAAATTAGCTGGGCATGGTGGTGGATGCCTGTAGTCTCAGTTACTCAGGAGGCTGAGGCAGGAGAATGGCGTGAACCCGGGAGGCAGAGCTTGCAGTGAGCCGAGATTGCACCACTGCACTCCAACCTGGGCAACAGAGCGAGACTCTGTCTCAAAAGAAAAAAAGAAAAAAGAAAAGCAGTATATTGTAGAAACAAAAAGTATAAGAAATTTGGCTTGATTATATTAATATCAGACAGAAAAAGTCAAGATGGAAAACATTACCAGAGATAAGGAAGGGGATTTCATAATGGCAAAAGGAACAATTTATCAGAAAAATATATTAATCCTAAATATGCACATACTTAAAATCATAATTATAGTTGGAAATTTCAAAGATTCTTTATAAATATTTGATTTTTAAAAAAATCTCAAATTTTCAATAATTATATAAAAGATATGAATTAAATTATTAACCACTGCTATCATTTGTATGTTTTTCTCCTCCAAACCTCATGTTGAAATTTGATCCGTATTATTGGAGTTGGGATCTGATAGGGGGTGTTTGGGTCATGGGGGTAGATCCCTCATGAATACACTAATGTTCCTGGGTGGTGGTAAGTGAGTTCCAACTCTGCAGTTTCCAAGAGAACTGGTTGTTTGAGAGTCTGGAACCTCCAGTCTCTCTCTTGCTTTCTCTTTTGCCATGTGATCTCTGCACATGCTGGCTTCCTTTCACATTCCTCCATGAGTATAAACAGCCTGAGACTTTCGCTAGAAGTTCAGTCTTCCAGCCATCAGAATCTTGAGCTGCTGCTGGCAATTTTTGTCTTTATAAATTATTCAGTTTCAGGTATTCCCTTATAGCAACACAAATTTACTTGTATGAGACATACACTCGGTATACTTCAGAATACACTATCTTTTCAAGTACATTTGAATCATTATATGTTTTCAAAATTGAATCAAAATACCTATCTTTTCAAGAACATTTGAATCATTAACCAAGAGTGATAACATGCTGGGCTATAGAATATATCTCAGTAAATTGTAAGAGTTTGCAATCTTATAAAGTGTGTTCTCTGACCATTATAAACTCAATGGAAAGCAATAAAAATTAAGTATTGAAAAAAGTCAGTCATATTTGGAAATTATGCAATGCACTTCTAACTCCCCAAAGCCAAATGATAAAACTACAAGATAAATTAGAAAATACTTTTAAGTATATATATATATATATACACACACATACACACACACACACACACACACACACACACACACACACAATAGGAAGCTGTTAAAGCAGTGTTTAGGGAAAAATACAGCTTTAATAGCTTTTATGAGAAAATAAGAAAATTT
>NW_016812982.1:0-205 GCF_001698545.2 Rhinopithecus bieti | reverse complement strand
GCAACCTGTTCCTGAGTCAGCAACCCGTTCCTGAGTCAGCAACCCGTTCCTGAGTCAGTCACCCCTTCCTGAGTCACCAACCCGTTCCTGAGTCAGTCACCTGTTCCTGAGTCACCAACCCGTTCCTGAGTCAGCAACCCGTTCCTGAGTCACCAACCTGTTCCTGAGTCAGTCACCCGTTCCTGAGTCACCAACCTGTTCCTGA
>NW_016812981.1:0-923 GCF_001698545.2 Rhinopithecus bieti | reverse complement strand
CCAGCCTGGGCGACAAAGTGAGACTCCATCTCAAAAAAAAAAAAAAAAAAAAATAATGATAATAATAAATAGTAAAATTAAAAAAAAAAAAAAAAGAGTAAAGGCCACAAAGAGTGTCCATTTTTAAGAACTCAGGGACCAAAATACCTACAAGTCATCACTGAGGGGAGAATACAAAAAGACTTGATGACAAAATCCGCCAAGAAAGAAATAAAACTCTAGAATTTCTAAAAACATGAATGTATTTATCTGTAATCTTCAAGCAGTACACAAATCCCAAATTCATTAAGAAAAGATTGGCAAACTAGATTACACATTTTTAAGCATTTAACGAGTTATCTTTACTGACGGAAATAAAGTTAAATGATACTGGAGTTGCCCCAGAAAATCGGGTGTGCAAACAGGGTAATAAAAGTACACTGTGGTCATGAAATAAAACCGAAAGTAGCTTGAGGGGTGGGGGAGCAATTCTCCATCTTTAGAGCCTGCTTGAAATGCATTACGTGCCCACAGAACAGGCACAGAGCTGGCCTCTGACAAGCTGAGACGGAGCTTGAATGGTACTTCTGTATAACCGTGCACGGCTGAAACTCTCTATGGAAAAATACACCACAGATAAAAGATAAAACACACACTATACCCCAGGGACATATTTTCAATACATGAGATAAAGTCATTTTCCCTTTGTTTACGAAAAACTCCATCATGTCAGTAATAAAAAGACACACAGTACAAATAATAACTAGAAAAAATACACCAAAACTGAAAAAAAAAAAAAAAACCCAATAGGTAGTACCCCACTACACATAGAAAGAAAATGTTTTAAAAGGCTAATGGATATATAAAAATATGATTAACCTTAACTCTCAATTAAGAAATGCAAATCAAAACCACAATGAGATACCATCTCACACCAGTTAGAA
>NW_016812980.1:0-718 GCF_001698545.2 Rhinopithecus bieti | reverse complement strand
TATGTGTATGTAACTATTTTAATAAAAAGAAAGGCAAGTGTTTTATGGTCTGTTTTTCTCCACTGGTTTGAGACATAGGCTTAAAGTTAAATCAGTAAACAAAATGAATTATATTTGTTGTGAAATCTTCTATAGGAAGACCTTTTCCAATGTATCAAATAGAGCTGCTTCTCTACTTGAATGTTATGGCGTTTAATAAAATGATGTATTCTTACAAAATGTATTTTTATCAATTACTTGTCTGGTATACAGTAAGGTGTGACTCATGGACAAAGATTTTTCCACATACAATATATAAGGTACAATAATCACAGGGCTTCTCTGTAGTATGAGTAATTTAAAACTCGTTCTGACTTCTGTGAAAAGGCTTTCTCACTTTCAAGAAATACAGTTTCACTCATGTGTAAACACTGAAGAATACTAAAAACTGATTTCTCTGTGAAGCTGCTCCCACATTTGCTCTTAACGTTGTCTCCTTCTGGTAGAAACTTTCTGATAAATTCCAGGTGAAGTGTTTTCCAGTTAGTGTTCTTATAGACTTTGTTCTGCAAATGGTGTTTTGAATGTATAATGGGATTTGAATTATTATTTTTTTCTCATATGTGAATTTAGTATGTTCAGGTCACTAACTTTTGGTGGAAGACTTCCTAGTCATCATATTCATAAAGTTTCTCTCCAACATTAATTTTCTGATATATAATGAAGTATGACTTGTAAG
>NW_016812979.1:0-222 GCF_001698545.2 Rhinopithecus bieti | reverse complement strand
AGCTTGCTGGCTCTCTCTCTCTCTCTTTCCTCTTTTCTCTCTTTCTTTTTTCCTTCCTTCCTTCCTCCCTTCCTCATTTTTTCCTTTCCTTTCCTTCTTTTCCTTTCCTTTTCTTTTCCTTCCTTCCTGCCTTTCTTTTTCTCTTTCTTTCTTTCTTTCTTTCTTTCTTTCTTTCTTTCTTTCTTTCTTTCTCTTTCTTTCTTTCTTTCTTTCTTTCTCTTT
>NW_016812978.1:0-925 GCF_001698545.2 Rhinopithecus bieti | reverse complement strand
CATAGAATTTCACCATGTTGGCCAGGCTGGTCTAACGCCCGACCTCGTGATCCGTCCGCCTCAGCCTCCCAAAGTGTTGGGAATAAAGGCGTGAGCCACCACGCCCAGCCACTTTTCGTTTTGTTTTTTGAGACAGAGTCTTACTCTGTTGCCCAGGCTGGAGGGCAGTGGTGCAATCTGAGATCACTGCAACCTCTGCCTCCTGGGTTCAAGCAATTCTCCTGCCTCAGCCTCCTGAGTAGCTGGGATTACAGGTGCATGCCACCATGCCTGGGTAACTTTTGTATTTTTAGTAGAGATGGGGTTTCACCATGTTGCCCAGGGTGGTCTTGAACGCCTTACCTCAAGTGATCCACCCACCTTGGCCTCCCAAAGTGCTGAGATTACAAGGGTGAGTCACTGCATCCAGCCTATGTACATTTCTTAATGAATATGTATGAAATATGTTAACCTATTTTTCTACATTGAAACAATGTTTATGACAGTGATATCGAACCGCAAAATCCTTGAGGCCTTTCTAATATTGATTCAGCTAGGTAAGACATTCATGAGTCTTGTTGAATGTGCAAATGTATTTAAATTGAGAGCGTGGGTGGGCGCAGTAGCTTATGCCTGTAATCCCAGCACTTTGGGAGGCCAAGGCAGGGAATCACCTGAGATCAGGAGTTGGAGACCAGCCTGACCAACAATGGTGAGACCCCATCTCTACTAAAAATACAAAAATTAGCTGGGCATGATGGCGAGCCCCTGTAATCCCAGCTTCTAGGGAGGCTGAGGCAGGAGAATCTCTTGAACCTGGGAGGCGGAGGTTGCGATGAGCTGAGATCATGCCATTGCACTCCAGCCTGGGGGACAGAGTGAGACTCCATCTCAAAAAATAAAAAATAATAAAAATAAATTGAGAGCACTTTGAGGCAAGGGCTTC
>NW_016812977.1:493802-499935 GCF_001698545.2 Rhinopithecus bieti | reverse complement strand
CGCCGGTCTTCTGTGTCGCTCGCGCTGGGAGTTGGAGACTGGAGCTGTTCCTATTCGGCCATCTTGCTCCGCCCCTCACACTCATCATTCTTGGAAAAGGCAGGTGTGGTTACATCTTGGTTTTTTTTTTTTTTTTTTTGAGACAGACTGTCATCCGGACTGGAGTGCAGTGGCATGATCTTGGCTCACTTCAAGTGATTCTCCTGCCTTAGCCTCCTGAGTGGCCGGGATTACAGATACACACCACCAGGCCAGCTTATTTTTGTGTTTTTAGTAGAGATGGGGCTTCACTGTGTTGGCCAGGGTGGTCTCGAACTCCTGGCCTCAGATGGAACTCTGAGATCCACCATCTCGGCGTTCCAAAGTGCTGGGAGTACAGGTGTGAGTCACCGCACCTGGCCACATCTTGGTCTTCTTTTCTGTTATAGAAAATGAGATAATTTGGAGGGAAAGACAAAAACCACTGTTCTCCTAAGTGGGTCTGGATTTTAGGCAGGTAAAGTAACTTCAGCTTCAATGGGAGAGACAGGGGTTGGGGGAGGAGGTCAGAGAGACCTTGAAGCTTCTTCAGTTCAGCGTGTCAAAACGCCAGATTTTGGGGTTTTGGTTTCTGAGCTCCAACAGTAGAAATAGCTTGTGAAATCTCCTTGAGATCTTAGATTTCATTTTTGAAAATTCAAATAAATTTGTCATTCCACTTTATAATCACATCCCAATATTGGGTATAATGTAACATTAAAATTATAAATTACAATTAAGTGGACACCTTCAAAATGATGTACTATAAATGACTTGCCACTTCCTAATATTGACACTTCAAAAAACAGAGGCCGAGGTGGGTGAATTGCTTGAGCTCAGGAGTTTGAGACCAGCCTGGGTAACATGGTGAGACCCTGTCTCTACCAATAAAACAGAAAAAATTAGCCGGGTGTGGTGTTGCATGCCTCTGGTCCCAGCTACTAGTGAGGCTGAGGCAGTAGGATCCCTTCATCCGGGGAGGCAGAGGTTGCAGTGAGCCGAGATCGTGCCACCACTGCACTCCAGCCTCGGTGACAGAGCAAGACCCTGTCTCCAAAAACAAACAAAACCCAGAGCCATAGTTATCCTATCACTCTGTGTACTCTGGAACACTCTGACATATGTTAGGGACCTCAATTTGCAAAGCATGGTCCTAGAAAAACATGATCAGATGTACATAGTTATTCCTGTTACATAGTTATTCCTGTTCATTGGTATCAATCATATACTGCACACACCAGAAACCAGAAGCCAATACCACATTACATGGGAACTACTTTCTACTAGATACCCAGATTCAGCAAATAAAAATAAGAGATACGCAGTTAAATTTGAATGTCAGATAAACAACTGTCAATGAAGAGTCAAACTCTGTAAAATATTTGAAAAGATTTAATCTGAGTTAAATGTGAGTGACCAACGGCTGTGACACAGCCCTCAGTAGATCCCGAGAACATGGCCCAAGGTGGTCTGGCTACAACTAGGTTTTATACATCTAGGGAAACATAAGGCATCAGTCAATACAAGATGTACATTGGCTTGGTCCAAAAAGATGAGACAACTGGAAACAGGGGCTTCCAGGTCACAGGTGGTTTTAAAGATTTTCTGGTTGGCAACTGGTTGAAAAAGTTATTGTCTAAAGACCTGGAATCAATAGAAAGGAATGCCTGGGTTATGACAAGGGTTTGTGGAGACCAGGGTTTTCTCATTCAGAGAGAATAGATTGTAAATGCTTCTTATCAGACATAAGGAGCCAGTTCTATTAGTAATTCCAAAAGGGAGGAGGGAATCATGACACACATCCAGCTCTCCTTTCCTGTCAGGGCCTGAACTAGTTTTTCAGGTTAACTTCAGAATGCCTTTGGCCAAGAGAAGGGGTCCATTCAGATGGCTGGCGGGCTTAGAATTTTATTTTTGGCTTACACAACAAATAACATTTTATTATACGCATGCCCCATATTTACGTGATATTCAAATTTAACTGGGTGCACTGTATTTTGTCTAGAAACTCTAAGACTCCTAGGGCTTTTCCTGCCCCTGGTCCTGCCTCAATCCTCTTTCCTTTGATATGATGGGGCTTATCCTTTCATATGATAGGGCTGTGTTACTGAGAATTCACTGCACTACTAAACATCTCCTTCTGCACCAGGCCATGGTTAAAAAGAGAATTTTGTGGTACCCCAAGAGTATAGAGGAGGTGGTGGAAGTGGCACAGGTGCAGGTGGTTGAAAAATAGGATAGGACTTTCCAGGGTCTTCCAGGATGAAGGTGATCCTAGGCTACCTGAGAGAAGACAAAGACAAGGTGGGGGAGTTTGCTTTGTCAGAGGCATTTGAACCAGAGTGACTCCATCTTGAACAAGGGCTGGGTAAAATGAGGTTGAGAACTGCTGGTCTGCACTCCCAGGAGGTTGGGCATTCTTAGCCAAAGGATGAGACAGGAGGTCAGCAGGACTGGTGTCACCAGACACAGATCATAAAGACCCTACTGATAAAACAGGATGCAGTAAAGAAGCTGGTCAGAATCCACCAAAACCAAGATGGCGACAAAAGTGACCTCTGGCTGTCCTCGCTGCTCATTTTATGCTAATTCAAATGCATTCGTTGCTGAAAGACACTTCCACCAGTGCCATGACAGTTTACAAATGCCTTGGCAACATCCAGAAGTCACCCCATATGGTCTAAAAGGGGGAGGAATGATAAAACACGATGCAGTAAAGAAGCTGGGTAAATCCACCAAAACCAACATGGTGACAAAAGTGATCTCTGGCTGTCCTTGCTGCTCATTTTAAGCTAATTCCAATGCATTCGTTGCTGAAAGACACTTCCACTAGCGCCATGACAGTTTACAAATGCCTTAGCAACGTCCAGAAGTTACCCCATATGGTCTAAAAGGGGGAGGAACTCTCAATTCTGGGAAATCCCCACCCCTTTCCTAGAAAACTCATGAATAATCCACCTCTCGTTCAGCATATGATCAAGAAATAACATAAAATCGCCAACCAGCAGCCCATGGGGCTACTCTGCCTATGCAGTAGCCATTCTTTTGTTCCTTTCTTTCTTAATAAACTCGCTTTCACTCTGCTCTGTGGACTCAACCCCAATTCTTTCTTGCGTGAGATTTAAGAACCTTCTCTTGGGGTCTGAATTGGGAGCCCTTTCCAGTAACAATTCCTTTAGGTCAAGGTCTGAGCTCTAAATCTCCTGACCTTGCCTTTCTTGTTTGGTTCTTCTGGAACTTCCGGTCGTGCCGGCCTCGAGTTTCTTAACAAAATAGAGGGCACCCAGTTAAATTTGAATGTCAGAAAAACATGTTGTATCCTTATTTNAATCCCCACCCCTTTCCTAGAAAACTCATGAATAATCCACCTCTCGTTCAGCATATGATCAAGAAATAACATAAAAATCGCCAACCAGCAGCCCATGGGGCTACTCTGCCTATGCAGTAGCCATTCTTTTGTTCCTTTCTTTCTTAATAAACTCGCTTTCACTCTGCTCTGTGGACTCAACCCCAATTCTTTCTTGCGTGAGATTTAAGAACCTTCTCTTGGGGTCTGAATTGGGAGCCCTTTCCAGTAACAATTCCTTTAGGTCAAGGTCTGAGCTCTAAATCTCCTGACCTTGCCTTTCTTGTTTGGTTCTTCTGGAACTTCCGGTCGTGCCGGCCTCGAGTTTCTTAACAAAATAGAGGGCACCCAGTTAAATTTGAATGTCAGAAAAACATGTTGTATCCTTATTTAAAAAAAAAAGTTTGTTGTTGTTTATCTCACATTCAAATTTAACTGTGTACCCTATAGTTTTATCGAGGTGTGTGATGCTTGGCTGCTGCAGTTATCCTGTGACCTGAAGGACAGAAGTCATGTTCTAAACTTAATAGTAGTCCCAAGAAAGAGAAAGTTTCTGGTTCCCTTCCTCAAATGTCTTGTGCCTCTCACACAAGTTCCAGCTCTGCATTGATTGGAATTATTATTAGCACTAGGACCTGGGTATCATTGTTTATTGATTTGGAAGATTCTTGTGTTTCTGGTTTATATAACTGAATGGACGGTGGTCTCAGTCACAGCAACAGAGAATGCTCAAAAAAGAGCCAGACTTGGAATGTCATCAATTTCACTGAAATGTTTTTAACCTTTTTTTTCTTTTTCTTTTTTTTGAGACGGAGTCTCACTCTGTCGCCCAGGCTGGAGTGCAGTGGCCGAATCTCAGCTCACTGCAAGCTCCGCCTCCCGGGTTTACGCCATTCTCCTGCCTCAGCCTCCCGAGTAGCTGGGACTACAGGCGCCCGCCACCTCGCCCGGCTAGTTTTGTATTTTAGTAGAGACGGGGTTTCACTGTGTTAGCCAGGATGGTCTCGATCTCCTGACCTCGTGATCCGCCAGTCTCAGCCTCCCAAAGTGCTGGGATTACAGGCTTGAGCCACCGCGTCCGACCGTTTTTAACTTTTTTATACAGACAAGGTCTCGCTATGTTACCAGGCTGGTCTCAAACTCCTGGCCTCAAGCAATCCTTCTGCCTTGGCCTCCTAAAGCACTGGGATTATAGGAACAAGCCACCGTGCCCAGCTTCGCATTATATTTAAAAGTAAAAGCGTCTAACACGAAGGAAATAATTAGGTAGATTTGTTCTAAGCCACAGGAGGGAAGTGTATGTAGCCAATAAAATAATTGCATTTGCTATTTCTGTGTCCGTTCCTAATTGCTGCGGAGCCAGCCAGTCAGTATAAATCAGAAAATTTAAGGAGTAGCTTTCCTGTGTGGGAATCTTCAAACTCAAAGAAGCTCAGCTGAAAGAGAAGGATTCCATGAACCCTTGCACCTGTGGAGGGAACCCAGCCGACATCCAGACTGCAGTACCCGGAGGACACAATCCCAAGATAAAAAAGATCAGTCATGTCCCCTTCCGGTTGTTCCCTACTCTTCCTATAGTCTTAGCTGCAGAGAGTAGGTTAAAAAACAAACAACAACAACAAAAAAGACTTCACTATTTAAAAAACTTCTCTGATGTTTGAAATGCTAACTTAAAGATGTTTAACTCTTTTGCTGCTTCACACCCAAATGCTTTTAAATCAGTAAAATTAATTCATCCCTTATCTCAGGAAATATCTTATGCAAGTAGCTTATTTAATTAAATACTTATAAATAAACGCACAAATGTGTGTGTGTGTGTGTTTATGTGTGCACCACACGTAAGTTAAGTTCTTAAGACAAACTTAAAAAACCCTGCCTGTCTTTGGTCTTGGGCTTGGCAACTGCTTTTTAACACAGTCTCACAGCTGGGGAGCTGAGCGTACCTGGCAGGCGGATGACTTGATGTGGCAGACAGAGGTGGGCTTACCTGTGCTCCGTCATCTGTTACAATCAAGCGTCTGACGGATGATGGATTGTTCTTGCCGGGAGGGCTTCTCCTCCCATGATTCAACGTGTGAGGCGCATGTTTCTGCAGTTCCTAGTCGTGTAGGCGGAAGCACACAGATTTTCCCTTTTCTGGCCCCTTTCTGAAAGTGCATAGCTCATCTTTTGTGCTGGGTAACCCCAAAGTCTTCATCCTCGAAGAATCCAGTAGCTGGGAGGATTCAAGTGAGGACCAAATTTCACGAAAGAGAACAAACTCTGCCTATTTTGGTCAGGAGTTGCATGAATTATGCCAATTTAAGAACCACCTGCCTAAAGTACATTTTTTTCTTTTTCTTTTCTTTTCTTTTTTTTTTTTTGCAATACTAGACTGGCAAAAGCTAAGAGGTATAAGAAGTATGAAGGTGAACATGACACCTTTATGCAAATGTCACATTTTACTTTAAAATTTCTAAGCAATTATCCGTTATGTCCCAGAAAATTGGTAATAACTTTAAAAAGCAGATAATGGATAAGTATTCTGGTGGACCAATTATAAGGTATGCCGAAAACTTTTCTTTTTACAAACTCATTCACAACTCTTTGGTTGTTTTGATTTATGCAAACCACAGCTTTTTATCTCTAGGTTCCATTCCTCATTTTAAGAGATCTGGTGAAAATTTTTACCTTTAAGGACGTGGAGGAAATTCAATTTCTCTTCCATCTAGACGAGATAGATTTTTATCTTTATCAACAGTCTTGAAAAAGTGTGGAAGGAAAATATGT
>NW_016812977.1:474850-491994 GCF_001698545.2 Rhinopithecus bieti | reverse complement strand
TTTTTTTTTTTTTTTTTTTTTTTTTTTTTTTTTTTTTTTTTTTTTTTTTGAGACAAGGTCTTGCTCTGTCACCCAGGCTGGAGTGCAGTGACACAATTACAGCTCACTGCAGCCTCCACCTCTTGGGCTCAAGCTATCCTCCTGCCTCAGTTACAACCACAGGTGCACACTACCATGCCCGGCTAATTTTTTAATTTTTTGTAGAGACAAGGTCTCATTTTGTTTCCAAGGCCGGTCTTGAACTCTTCAGGTCAAGCAATCCTCCCACCTTGGCCTCCCAAATTGCTGGGATTATAGGTGTGAGCCACCATGCCTGGCCTGGTTTCTATTTTCTAAGGTTGAGTCATCTTGTGGAAAATAAGAACAAAACTTTGGATTTTTTTCCCAGCTTTATTGAGGCATAAATAACAAAGTAAAAATGCTGTATTTATTTAAGGTATACATGTGATGTTTGATATACGTATACATTGTGAAATGATTACCACGATCAAGCTCATTAATATATCCATCAATTCGTGTAGTTACCGCTTTTCTGTATAAGAAAAATTAAGAACTACTCTCTAGAAAGAAATAATGGTTTTTTTTCAGCAACATGGATGGAAATGCAGGTCATTATTTTACGTGAAACAACTCAGAAACAGAAAGTCAAATACTGCACGTTCTCACTTATGTAAAATGGGAACTAAACAAGGGCTACACATGGGCATAGAATGTGGAATAATAGACACTGGAGATTCCAAAAGGCAGGAGGAGGGAGGCAAGGGGAGGGTTCAAAAATTACCTATTGGGTACCATGTTTACTATTCTGGCAATAAATACACTAACAGCCTGGAATTCACCACTATGCAATATATGCATGTAAGAAATCTGCACTTTTACCCACTATAACAATTTTTAAAATTAATATTAAAAAATAAAATAAAGATCTACTCTCTTAGCAAATTTCAAGTATACTGTCCTATATCATAATACTGAATTATTCTAATACTGAATTATGTACTTGAAAACTTTAATATTTAAAAGTAACAATTTGCTACATTTACAAGAAATGAAACTAGGGACCACCACAGGCCCTAGTTTCCTACAATCTTAAGATGACAGACTTCCTTTACATAATCTGAGACCTATCAGAGAACTGGCTGCCCAGATAAGGAAGGGTAAGTTGCTCTTTCTGCATTTGCTGCATCTTAATTGCTTTCAGGTCAAAATAATTCTGAGGGCCAAATGGCATATTTTGGGGTGGTGTATTCTAATACCTTTTAGGTACTCTAAAGATGAAAAGTGTCCCCTAAAAGTGATGTCCACTTGGAATCTCAGAAAGTGACCTTATTTGAAAGCAGGGTTTTTGCAGATCTCGTGAGTCAAGGATTTCGAGATGCAATCATCCTGGAGTTAGAGTCAGCCCTAAATCCAATAAGTGGTGTCCTCATAAGAAGTGAGGAAGACACAGAGAAACACACACAATGAAGACAGCCACATGAAGATGGGGGTAGAGATTGGTGTGGTGTAGCCCCAAGCCAAGGAGCCAAGGATGGGGTCACCTTGGCCACAGCTGGAAGAGGCAAGGTAACACTCCTTCTTAGAGCCTTTAGGGGGACCGTGGTCCTGCTGACAAGCTTGACTTTTGGACACATGACCTTCTAAACTGTGAGAGAATAAATTTCTGTTGTTGTAAGCCACCTAGTTTGCAGGACTTTGCTTCAGCAGACAAATGAAACCAAGGCACCCAAAGAAACATCTCTTCAACCCCCTTTAGTAATCACCTGCCACGTTTATCTCTGTGCATGATAAAAGTCCTTACCCAGTGCCTCAGAACTATGATGTACAATGTAGGAATTCTGGAGGCCTTAAAACAAGCAGGACACCATGAGGGGCCTTCTAAGGTACATGCAATTCAAGACTTTCACATATATTTCCAAGTTATGCTACCAACTACATATCTCCAGAGAGCCCTTATCACTAGTACTTCTAAAATATTTAATAGAATAATAGAACATTTCCTCCTTTGCCAATTAACATTTCAGCAGTTACTTTAATATCTAAAATATTTTAAAGGTTTCTTTCATCTCTGTAGAAATTCTTTGCAGCCAGGGAGCTGTGACTCAAAGATGTATTTTAGCTCAGAGGCAAAGCCATTTCATTTATTATCCCAGATTTTCATTAATTTGAATTTTGTTATTATGGTTCAGAAATTTGGAATTGAATGGAAATTTTGCTCCCACACTTAATCCAGTGTGAGATGTTGAAAGAGCAGGCAATATTTACCCTAAATACGAGACATTTAGACAGACTGATTGGGAATAAAACCCTGACATTCTTGAAAATGATGTTTTTATTAGTACCAGAAATATTCGGGTAGGTGTTATCTGTACTCACAATATCTAAAACTCAAGAGTATGATGTTGGCATTTCACCAGCAAAGAAAAGCTGCTTTTCTGCTTTCCTCCTAAATGGTGCTGCATTTCCAACACTTCACAAAGCATTGAACACACTGCCACTGGAGGCAGCCATGAATATTTTATTCCCTCTCAATAAAACAGTTAAACACATCCATTCTCTGCCATTCAAGGATTTGTAACCTAAGGTCATGGCTACACAATTTTATATGAATAGGGTTAGAAAAAAAAATTAAAAATAAAGAAGTCCAAATTTCATTCCTTCCATTTGATCATTTTTGTGGAGCCAGCTTCTATTTCAATTCTAGGCTCCTGCTCCTTTTCTGAAAGTTTTACTTCTTAGCATTGATTAAGTTAATTCCACAGTGACATGGAGTCTACCACATTTTTGGCTCAGAGCTGCCATGTAGAGGATTCTGGATGGTACATTCATTCTCACTGTCTCTTCTATCCCCAAATCTCTGGGAATCCATCGCCTTTTTTTTTTTTTTTGCACGACCATTTACTCTTGCCCAAATTCCAATTTTCTGATCCTATCTTCTCTCCTTTTCAAGTGCGTAGAATTAGCTTATCGAAAGTGTTTCAGGAAAGCATTACCTACCAATGAAATTTTCATAGTCTCTAGAATAAAAAATAAGAGATTCCTGTTGTGCATTCAAACCCACCAGCTCTGCCAGTGGTCTCTGCTTGAGCTCTGTGCTAAGTGGGCTCAGCTTGCTTCTATATGCACGGGAAGTGACCTGTTTGCAAGAGACATTTACGTAAGAGTGAGAGACTGGAAACAACTGACAGACACACCCACGAGATATTAAGTATCGTATTGTAACCCAACTTTTCTGCACTAGAAAGAAGACTATCTAAGATCTACGCACAAAGGAATATATGGAATTATATGGTTTGGCTGAGTCCCCACCCAAATCTCCTCTCGAACTGTAGTTCCCATGTGTTGTGGGAGGGACCTGGTGGGAGGTGATTGGATCATGGGGTGGTTTCCCCATGCTGTTCTCATGCTAGTGAGTGAGTTCTCTCACAAGATCTGATGATTTTGTAAATGGTACTTTCTCCTGGGGTTCTCTTTCTCTCCTGCCACCTTGTGAAGAAGATGCTTGCTTCCCCTTTGCCTTCTGCCATGATTGTAAGTTTTCTGAGGCCTCGCCAGCCATGTGGAACTGTGAGTCAATCACACCTCTTTCCTTTATAAATTGCCCAGTCTCGGGTAGTATGTTTACAGCAGTGTGAAAATGAACTAATACACGGAATGATTCCACATTATTTGAAAACCTGCTATACATGTTGACAGTGAGATGCATCAGGGACTCCTCTTAGGGGTTCGCCCCCCCATTCATCCCCTGTTTCCCAGCATGGAAATAAGGGAAAATCTAGAGTTCCTTCAAGGGAAATTCCAGGCATCTAGCTGGCCCTGAGAAGTAAAAGAGCAACTTGATAAGCCAGAAGGTAACAGGAGCCTAAAACAATAGCCAAGGAAGCTCATAGCCAAGAGTTGTTTGGGTCCCTACAGAAACTAAAGATAATATCTTAGCATATGTTCCTGAGTTGTTTTCAGAAGCCTGGATCCCCGAACAAATGAATCCGCTGGCATGTAGACCTCAGACAAAGGGCAACTGAGGACTGAGCTCTGACTGCAACTCTTTGTTCTAAATTTCTTCCTGAGGGGCCTAGAGGAAGTCATGCCCATGGACCAGAGCTCAGCATTCCTTTCTGCTGATCCCAAATTATTAGACAAAACTTTGTCTCCTTATCTGCTCACAAATCGAGAAACTTTGAATCCACCTATGACTTGTAGGCCACTCCCCTGAAATTGAGATGTCTCATCTTTTTTAGGTAAAACCAATGTATGGCCTCCATGTATTAATTTATGGCTTTGCCTATAATCTCTGTCCCCCTGCCTTTTAAAACCTCCACTTGCAAGCCATCAGGGAGGTCAGGTCTCAAGCCTGAGCTGCCTGATTCTCCTTGCTTGCTGCCCTCAATAAATACTTCACTTCCTCTTACTGCAATCCTGATGTCAGTGTTTGGCTTTGGGGCACCGGGTGAGTGAACCCTAGTTTGGTTTGATGTCAACAGTGTGTTGTGTGTGGAAAGGTCCAGAAGCTCCTAGACCCAACTTGGTTACATCAGCAAGCTGCAAAGTTGAAGGAGAGACTTAGAAGAAGCCAAGGAAGGTAAGGCAGCAGTTGATGAATAAAATCTAAATGGTCAATATACACAAAGAAATCAAAGAAATGTTTATTAAAAAGATGAAATTAGTCCTTTTCAATTTATGAAAATTGCAATAATGTTTTTAAGGGGGTTCCCAAGAGTTTTCAGGAAAGCACCAGTAAGGGAACTTTTGCACCTTGCAGAAAAATGCATAAATTGAAAAAAAAGAAACACAGAAAAAAAAGCAAATCATAAAGTTGTGCACACACTTGAACTCGGAAACTCAAACTTTGGGAATTTAGCCTAAGGAGATAAACATGAATATTGTAAACTAAAAACAAAATTCTAAGCCCCACAACTGACTTAATGAACCATCTCTTGGACAAAGGGACCCCAGAATAACCTTGAAAACCGAAGGCCATGATGATACAGGGTGTCAGACACACCTCCTTATACCCCATCCCTCACTAACCACCATTAGACTTGCTTCCTTACGGGTTAAATAGAAACCAGCCCTTTCCAAAGATTCCATTGCAGATGTCAACCAACCGCCCGATGCTGCCCCCAACCCTTTGTGGTTTCAGCACAACCACCAACCAGTATTTCTTCCTGATAAGAGACCCTAACCATGGAGTGGTTCTGGCTCGTCTATGGAGAATGTGCAGTGAGGGTGTTAGTGTCCTCTGCTTCACCTTCTGACATCAGAAGGCTGAGAACTCAACCCTGGGATCATGCTAACATCACCATTCCTTGTACCTGGGACCCATGAGGGGGCATGAAGCTCCATTACAAATACACACATTTCTTCTTTCATGAATATTTGTGACTCCTTTTACAGCTTATTGAATATGTATATTCAACCACCCTGCTCAGCATAAATTCCTGTTCCCTTTGCCCCTCCCTTGAAGTGTCTGTTTCTGACTTCTGGCCACAGGCTACACTTTCCAGTCTGTCAGAACAGCCACCCTGCAAGCTGCAACCCTTTATAAGAAATAAAGCTCTTCTTTCCAAATTTATGAACCTTGTTTTCTTCAGTTGACAATATAAAGAATGATTTAGCTACAAGGTTGTTTTAGCAGAATTGACAACAACTTTATTGCCCAATACTGGGACAGGGAAGACAAAATGTGCAGAGCTCTCAAGTGGAGTAATGTGTACCCAAAAACAATGATCTCAAACAATTATGTGTATTGTACAGAAAGACGTGAATCATATCTGAAATGTAAAAAACCATCACAAAGCAGTGATTACATAATGATTCTGTCTTGTGGAAAAAACATTAAAAGTTTTGCTACACTGAATAAAGTATGGAAGGTCACACAGACATCTACGAAACATGAATCATTCCCGTGGTGGGTTTGTTGTTAGTCTTCACGGTGTTCTTTATGCTTATAGGTATTTTCTAGGTGTAAAGTAAACTTGAATTAATTTGATGCTCCAAAAAAGAAAAGCTGTTTTAAAAGTTGAATTATATATTGTCTGGGTTTTTTTGTTTTTTTTTTTTTTTTTTTTTTTTTTTTTTTAATTGAGACAGGGTCTCTATTGCCCAGGCTGGAGTGCAGTGGCGGCATCTTGGCTCACTGCAACCTCCACCTCCCGGGTTCAAGGGATTCGCCTGCCTCAGCATCCCGAGTAGCTGAGACTACAGGCACGCACCACCACGCCCTGCTGATTTTTTTGTATTTTTGTAGAGATGCGGCTGCACCATGTTGGCCAGGCTAGTCTTGAACTCCTGACCTCAAGTGGACCTCAAGTGATCCATCCGCCTCGGCCTCCCAAAGTGCTGGGATTACAGGCATGAGTCACTGCACCCGGCTGAAAGTTGCACTATATATTGTCTTGGTCTCAACAAATACACAAAAATGGCACAGTTGAGGGAGGGTACAACTACAAATGGCAGTTGGGAATGAACAGATTCATAGATTGCTTACATTTTATCACTAAGGTGAACCCAAAAGTTATTAATTGAAGTAGTAACCACATAAAATGTGCTTTAGAAAATATTAAGCTGTATGAGGCTGGGTGTAGTGGCTTATGCCTATAATCCCAACACTTTGAGAGGCCAAGGCAGGAGGATTCCTTGAGGCTAGGAATTCAAGACCAGCCTGAGCAACACAGTGAGAACCCATCTCTGTAACAAATTTAAAAATTAGCCAGGTATGCTGGCACATTCCTGTGGTCCCAGCTACATGCAAGGCTGAAGTGGGAGGATCAGTTGAGCTCAGGAGTTCAAGGCTACAGTGCACTGTGATCACACCAGACATAGTGAGATTCTGTCTCAAAAAAAAAAAAAAAAAAAAAAAAAAAAAAAAAAATTAAGCTATTTGAATTGCATGTAAATCCAGTGAAAATTATATACCATATCATTCATAATTTGACAGTGGTTAAAGTTATAGACAGATGCTAAAATTTGAGCAATTCCATTTGTCCTTTAAACAGAACAAGCGTCTGACCACAATATTGTCCTTTGGGCTTTCAAATGATACTACCTTTCACAGCCAGCCTCTTAAAAGGAAAAAGGAAGAGGAGGAAAATTAGACATCTAACGTGATTCCCTGCCCTTCATGCCTCCATGACTTGTGGGTGCAGATAAAACAAATGAAGAGGTTTTAGATAGAGTGAGGCCCATTCTCCTAGTACACAAAAGCACTATTTTTATATTGACTCAGGAGAGAACTCACCTAAAATTATTCTTTGGTTCTGACAGCTATTTGCAGGCTTTAGAAAAGGGGAGGAAAGGAGTGCCTTTCTCAATCACTCTTTAAATAAGTGTCCTTGGGTGAAACTGACACCTCGTCTTTTACGTTACTCCTTTGAGACTCTCAGAGCATGCAGAGGCTGAGAGATTGAGAAACTGCCCTTCCAGCCCCGCAGTCAGACTCCTAAACACCAACTCTGGTCTCTTTTGCTCGCTTCCCATTTTATCAGTTGGGGCAGCTGATATTTCATGTTTCATATTTGAGAACAGAGCTTTTTAAACATTAATGTGCACATATATCCACTGGGGAGTTTTGTTAAAATTATAGATTCTAATTCAGCAGAGCTGGGGTGGAGTCTGATAGTCCACATTTCCAGCAAGCTCCCAGGTGAAGCCCACACTGTTGGTCCCAGACTGTGCCCAAATAGTAAGGTTTTAGATGACGCTAAAGAAAACAAGAATATTTTCTTGTACATGATCATTTTCCATAGTTTGCATATCATGTGATCGACTCAAGGCAGTGTTGTGGTTCATTTTCCATCCCAGAATGTGGATTGGGTCATTCCAACACAATGAATGTCTCTGAAATGGATAAAACGGTAAAGACATGGATGTTCCAGGGTTTTCCAATCTAGCATTTGTGGAGCATAAGGGAACTGTCCACTTTCATGGAAATTTAAACAACAACTAGACTGGTATCATGCTCAGCGAGGAGGCACCACCATCACAGTGGTGATGAGCTGTGTTCACAATGGAGGCACATGATGTTGGTGTTTCCTAAGCCAATCCTTTGCCATTGCACAGAAGTCAGAGATGGTGACACATTAGCTAAACCCATGACACCATGATATATCAGAACAGAAACAGGAATCATATCACTGAAATCATATATCTGGAGTTGAGTGGCCCTTGACATATACATACACTATATCAACAACCCAGAAAGAAGGCTGTCTCTTCATCTGAGTGGCCTGTGACAAATGGCATGCAGAATTTGTTTTTCTTGCTTTCCATGAGAAGTCCATTCCCACTAAGCACTTTGAGATTTGTTATGAAAACTTTATTAAATGTATCACAAGTGAGATGGAGGGGTTTGACTAAGTCCTCCAGATCTTTATCACCTTGTGTGCTTTTCACTATCTTCTTGCTCCTATTCTCCCTCTTCCTTATCCTTTTCCTCCTTTGATGATCTGTATCTTTCCAGTGAAGCACAGCCATTAAACCCATATACACCACTAAACTCCACGCTCCACAAAACCAAAGGGTCTGCTTGTCTTTAAGAGGCTATTTAGCAACCACATATTGTTCCTCTTGCATATCAGTTAGGGCTCATCTCTCATCCCCAACTGCTAATTGCTTAATCTTTCTGCAGATAACTCTATTAAACAAATGTTCTTTATTTTTCTGTTTATAAATATTGCTTTTTCATTACCCTTATGTTAAATGATAATGTCAAAACTCCCTGTATTGTCTACTGCTGAAAAACAAATTACATCCAAATTTTATCTTTTTAACACAACACACATGCATTATGGTTTCACTGGGTCAGGAATCTGGGCATAGCTTAGCCCACTAAGTATCTTCTTCTGGATCTTTCATGAAGCAGTGATCATGGTGCCAGCCAGGGCTGGGATCTCACCTCATCCATCTGAAGGTTCCATTGGGGAAGAATCTACTTCTAAGCTAGCTCACATGGCTCTCAGGAGGATATGATTCCTTGCAGGCTATTGGCTTGAGGCTACCCTCAATTCCTGGCCGTGTGGAAATGGGACCTTGCCATGTCTCCAGTATGGCAGCTCGCTTCAAATAGAAAGAGTCTGCTAAAATGATGGAGTCAGGCTGGGTGTGATGGCTCACACTTGTAATCTCAGCACTTTGGGAGGTTGAGGCAGGCAGATCACTTGAGGTCAGGAATTCAAGACCAGTCTGGCCAACATGGTGAAGCCCTGTCTCTACTAAAAATACAAAAATTAGCCAGTAGTGGTGGCACATGCCTGTAGTCCCAGCTACTTAGGAGGCTGAGGCAGGAGAACCACTTGAACCTGAGAGGCAGAAGTTGCAATAAGCCTTGATCGTGCCACTGCACTCCAGCCTAGGTGACAGAGCTTTGCTCTGTCTCAAAAAAGAAAAGAAAAGAAAAAGATGGAGTCATAGTTTTATAACCAAACTTATTTCTCATCAGTTAGTCATTTCTATTGCTTAGAAGTCATGTTTTTAAAAATGAGATTAACATTTAAATAGGTTTGGATGACAGTATCCTGTAAATAGGTAGGCTGAGTAAAGCAGATGGCCCGCTCTACAGGTGAAGGCCTGAGTAGAGCAAAAAGACTGATCTTTCCTTCAGTAAGAGAGAACTCCTTCTGCCTAACTAGCTTAAGCTGAGACCTTGGTTGTGTGGTTTTCTTTTCCTGCCTTCAGCCTCAAACTGAAACACTGGCTCTTCCTGGGTCTCAAGCCTGCAGGACTTTGGGATGAAACGACATCATCAGCGCTCCTGGATCCTCAGTTTCCAAACTCACTCTGCAGATCTTAGAACTTGTCAGCCTCCACAAGTGCATGAACCCATTTCTTATAATAAATCTCTATCTCTCTAAATATAGATATATGTATTATATATATAAAATCTATCTCATTTATCTACATTTATCTACCTATCTACCCATCTATCCATCCATCCATCATATCTATCTATCTATCTATCTATCTATCTATCTATCTATCTATCCACCCATCCATCCATTATATCTACCCACCCATCATATCTATCTATCGAGCCATCCAACAAAATGCTGGATATTTCGTTCTGCATTCTTCCAATAACTGATAAATCCTTATTCTACTCAGCTCTTTACTCTAGAGATCCTATGGCTCTAGTGCCATGACATCTCAAGGGGACTCCAGCACCATATTTTGCTCTTCACACAAATATTTTCCAAGGGAATGGGAAATGGAGCTTCTATTTATGCTATGGTCACATTCTCCATGGCCTCTACCAGTAGAGGGATGATGACACCTGAAACCATTTAGAAGATGCCTGTATGATGACAACCTCCCCAGCTCAGCCAGGCATAAATGCAATGGTGTCTGATGCTCTTGAGTGGAAATGGCCCATTTCTACAACTTGCTGCAAACTGCTACTGTGCACAGTGCCTGGCTTAGGACTGCAGCTGAAGTGTTACCAGTGCTGCAGTCGGCATGCCTTCCTTGGTTGCAGAACACTCTGAATTGGCTGGAACATTTTTAGAATATCTATTCATTAGATCCTAAATGTTTAGAATAAAATGTCAATGCCAGGGATAGCAAACAATGACAAGAAATTCTGGTTGCCCTTAGTTTCTTAGAGGAGAAGAAAGAGTTTGGAGCACCAACAACTTCATGGGATTTTGGGCCCTGTGGGAGAAGACACGTATTAAAACCAAAACCTGGGTAGTTAATTTCACTCTTGATAACTGTTATATACAGGGGCTACAACTGAAGTCATCCCAGAATATTCCTGGATCATGATTTTATTTAGGGACTCAATAAACTCATCTCTAATCCTGCTATATGGAAACACCCATTATTAAGAAAATGGAATATCACAGAAAGTAAGTGTTCAATGGCCATTATATATATTTGTACAGTCCATAGTGGATTAGGAACAATTTTCCTTTCCTTGACTCTTTTCTCCTTTGGTAGTAATTTTTTAAAGTAAAATTTCTATTTTGAAATAATTTTAAATGTACAGAAAAGTTATGAAGATAGTACAGAGATTCCCCATATATCTTAGCTTCCCCTAATGTTAACATCTTACACAACCAAGGCACATTTGTCAAAACTATGAAACCATCATTGGTACAGAACTACTAACTGCATTACAGGCTGTATTAGGATTTCTACAGTTTTTCCAATAATGATCTTTTCTTTTCTAGGATTCAATCCAGGATACTGTTACGATTCATCACCATTAGTCTCCTCTACACTGAGAGGTTCTCAGAAGTTCCTTGTTTTGTGTGACCTTGATATTGCTATGGTCTGAATATGTTCTCCCAACATTCACACATTGAAACATAGTTGCCAGTGTGGTGGTATTAGGAGGCGAGATATCTGGGAGGTGATTAGCTCATGAGGGTGGAGCCTTCATGAATGGGATTAATGATCTTATAAAAGAGGTGTTAAGGAGCTGCTCCCCTCTTTTGCCCTCCCACCATGTGAGGCCACAGCAAGAAGGCACCATTTAGGAACCAGGAAGTGAGTCTTCACCAGACATAGACTCTGTCACGTCTTGATCTTGGACTTCCCAGCCTCCAGAACTGTGAACAACAAATGTCGGTTGTTTATAAATTACCCAGTCTAAGGTATTTTGTTATAGCAGCACAAATGGACTAAGACATATTTTATTTTAGTTCCTCTATCTTGGTTTGTCTGATATTTTCTGATGATTAAACTAGAGTTATAGGTTTTGGGGAAGAAGATTTAGAGGTGAGGAGCACTTTTCATCATATCATATTAGGAGTTCACATGATTTATCATTATGATATTAGCCATGACCACCTGGTAAAGACAGTGTCTGTGAAGTTTCCCCACTGTTAGTTACTCCTTGTTTAGTTTTGACCATGAAATTTAAAATAAATATTAATTTTAAAATACCTGGTATTATATTTATGTCTTATTTCAATTGAGTTTCTTTTTTCTGGTTTTCAATTTATTTCTAATTCAATTGCATCTTTGTTTTCTTTTGTTAAAAAAAAATAAAATCACATTTTCATAGAACTCTCCGCTTAACCTGGAAGCTGTTCATGGTTGGATAAAGAAAACCCATATTTTGAGCATCTCAAAGGTATGAGGTAGGTTAATTAAACTATTTTATATACATTTCCTATCTTATATTTCATAAGAAATGTAAGTTAAATATTAATACACCACTTTTTTTTTTTTTCAAATGAAGAAACCAATTTCCTGAGGCCACAGGGAAAGAGAGGAAGTCATAAATTAGGTAGGATAGAACCCAGATTGTTTAGCCAGAGGTTCAAGATCAACCATAAACTTTTCAAATTTGATTCCTGGAGCTCTACTGCATGGACACATTTCTACAGAAATGCCAGGGTCTGTGCCCTGCAGCAAGAACATTCCCTAAGCAGCAGCGCCTTGAATATTCACCCTTATAGCCCCCATTCTCCAAGTTGCTTTTCCAAATGTCACTTATCCTCCAAGCCTGGCTGAAGCCTACCTCCTCCAGAAAGCTCTTGTTGATCACTAAGCCCTTGATATGGTTTGGCTGTGTCCCCACTCAGATCTCATCTTGAATTGTAGTTCCCATAATTCCCACTTGTCATGGGAGGGACCTTGTGGGAGGTAATTGAATCATGGTGGTGGTTATCTCCATGCTGTTCTCAATGATAGTGAGTGAGTCCTCACGAGATCCGATGGTTTTATAAAGGGCTTCCCACTCCCCTTTGCTCTGCACTTCTCCTTGCCGCTGCCGTGTGAAGAAGGATGTGTTTGCTTCCCCTTCTACCATGAGTGTAAGTTTCCTGAGGCCTCCCCAGCTCTGCGGAACTGAGTCAATGAAACCTTTTTCCTTTATAAATTACCCAGTCTCAGTATGTCTTTATTAGTAGTGTGAGAATGGACTAATGCAATCCTCAACAACTGTTCCTCTTACAATGAACACATCGTTTCTAACATTCTTTGGCACTTGATAACATTCTGGGCTCCTTTGTTTCCCAGTTTGTTAAACAGGGTCAGTCCGTGCATGTGGCATACTATAGAGGGGATGCACTTTCTAGTTCTGATTGACAGTGCTGTGCTAGAAACCCCCAGAAGAGCTCTCTAGCATCCTTGTTGGAACCATGCACTGCATCCTTCTCACCACATACTGGCTCCTCTTGGCTTTTACCCCTCTTGTGCTCACTCTCATATAGATGGGTCTGTGTCAGTCCATGTCAGCCAACTGCAAGGTTAGAGGGGCAGTCCTCAAGGCTGCCTCACTTCTCATAATCACTTCAATTTCAAATAGGTTCACAAAACTACCCTGTTTTAATAATTTGCTAAAAGGACTCACAGGAGTCACTGAAAGGTGTTATGCATATGGTTATGGTTCATTACAGCTAAAGGAGACAGATTTAAGTCAGCCCAGGTAAAACACATACAGAAAAGAGTCGGGAAAAGTTGCAAATGTTGAGCTTCCAGATGTCCTGTCCCTGTGGAGTCATGGGCAATGTTGTTTTCCCTGCATTGCTATGTGACAGTATGCATGGAGTATGTCCAACCTGGAAAGGCCACCTGAGAATGGAGTCCAGAGATTTCACTGGGGCTCTATCACACAAGTATTGATGATTGCCCATGGGGCAGATCTCCATCTCCAGCCCCTCAGGAGGTCAAGCTGATGCTGCATGGGTCAAAGCCCCTGTCCTACATTCCACTGATAGACTGGCATGACCAGCCTCCTACCCTACATCACATTACTAAACTATGCAGTGACCCAAGGCCATCAGGCAGTCAATCCTACCAGGCTTGACATTCCAAGGGCTTTGGGGTCACCTCTCTGAGCAGATTTCTTTCTGAACAAGATTAAATTCTTTACTACATAGTGAGATACTTCTGTCTATCTTAGAGACCTTTGCCCTCTTTTAACTTTTAGTTCCTTTTTTTCTTTTTCCTTTTAGAGACATGGTCTTCCGCTGTTGCCCAGGCTGGAGTGCAGTGGCATGATCATTGCTCACTGCAGCCTCCAACTCCTAGGATCAAATGATCCTTCTACATCAGCTTCCCATGTAGCTGGGACTACAGGTGCATGCCACCATGCCCAGCTATTCTTTTTATTTTTTGTAGAGATGGGTCTTGCTATGCCGCTTAGGCTGGTTGACTTTTAGTTCTTTACATGCCTTCTTAACATAACCAGATTATGTTTGTGTATGAAGGCACTAAGACATTTACCGTGATGTTTCTCTCAGTGCTAGGATCATGGAAAATTTTTTTAGTTTTCATTATGCTTTTCTACTACATCCATATTTTTGACAGAAATTATTGCTTTTATAATTACGATGGGAAAACAGATTTTAATGAGGCTTTTTTCCCTAAAACATATTGCTTAATCAGTTTTGCTCACAGTGAGCACCAGAATTTGTCCACTTGGTAAGTCACTTATATAACATAATATTTAGGGAATCCTATGCTTTCATTTCTGAGTTATGTAAAAAATGACAGAAAAACACATTAAGAATAATCTAAGCTCCATTCATTAATCAGACTACATACAGTTTAAACTATAGGGCCCATATACTACCCCTGAATAATATAAACATATACATGACACATATATGCAAACAATAATTAGCTACTTGTGTAGATATATAGACATTTTGTGAATTGTGTTACTCAGGAACATATAAGACTCTGTAGCCAATGTGATGATGAAGATAAATCACCTTTCTATCTGGTCTAAATTCCTTTTCTGCCTATTCAATGCTACTATTTCTTGTTTGTTTGCTTGTTTGTTTTTGGAGATGAAGTCTCACTCTGTCGCCCAGGCTGGAGTGCAGAGGCATGATCTCGGCTCACTGCAACCTCCTCCTCCCAGGTTCAAGTGATTGTCCTGCCTCAGCCTCCCAAGTAGCTGGGACTACAGGTGCATGCAACCACGCCCAGCTAAGTTTTTGTATTTTAGTAGGGATGGGGTTTCACTGTGTTGTCAGGCAGTCCGCCGGCCTCAGCCTCCCAAAACACTAGGATTACAGACATGAGCCACCACACTCGGCCACTACTATTTCTTGTCAAGTATGCATCTTCAGTGGGGCAAAATTGCTCCTTAGGGGAAAAAATATATTTTAGGGCAAAAAAAAAATCAAATTATCTTTATCAGTAAAGTATAGAAATGCATGCAGTACATAAACAGATATGTAGTATATCTCTATTAAAATTTTGTGGGGAGGGAAAATGCCCAAAACACGGGAAAGATGTTGAAAAACATCAGTCTGAACTATCTGGGCTGGAGGTGGTAACCCTGTTTGCAGAATGTGCTTAGCTTCTGTCTCTGCAACTGTAAAGTGTTCATTTTCAGCAAATTCTTTATAAATATATTTTTAGAAAGAGAAGGATGCTTTGCTGTTATGGTGTACAAAATGCCTAACATTAAGTACTTATTGACCGAGACTGAATTTTCTCCCTCTGACTATGGCCCAACCTAGGTAGACACAACTCTGTCATGGACTTTGCAACCAAAAGGCACCATAGAAGGGTCCTGATTCCATTCTTAATGGCAGGAGTCACTTCCTGGCAATTTATGTGTTTTGTACTCTATCGGGTCTGCTTTGAAAAGCCCCCTCCTTTCCACTGCCTGGCATCTTCTACACAGCATCACCTATGTGAGCCTAAGGGCACGTGTCTCTCAGATGAGATGAGAACGAGAATGGATTCACCTCATCACGTCCAATAAAGCCATGAGTAAACATTGAAAGGCAGATGAAAAATTTTGTAAACAATTTAAAGAAAACCACTTACGTAATGGGAAACCCTCATCTATCCTTTCACTGGAAGTATCAGTGTTGTGCCTTATCCCAAATAACTGCTGATGCATGCAGCCTGAGCCCAGGGGAGAAGTTGAAGATATGGTTAAAGAGAGTCGGATAGTGTTCTATCAGTCAAGGTCTGCTGTGGTTTGAATGTGTCCCCTGAAGTTCAGGCATTGGAAAGTTAATCCCTGATGCAACAGGTTTAAGAGGAGAGACCTTTAAGAGGTGATTAGGCCATGAAGGCTAATGGATTAATGCCCTTATCATGGGAATGAGTTTATCTCAGGAGTGGGTTTCTTATTTAAAAAAAACAAGTTCAGCTCTGTTTTTCACTCTCTCTCACCTTCTCTTTGCTCTTCTGCCTTCTGCCATGGGATAACACAGTACAAAGGCTCTCACCAGATGCCAGCCTCTCAGTCTTGAACTTCCCAGCCTCCAGAATTGTGAGCCAGTAAATTCCTCTTCATTATAAATTATCCAGGCTGTGGTATTCTGTGATAACAGCACAGAAAAGACTAAGACAGAAAACTCGTACTTAGAAGTGGGGTTGCTTCTTTAACAAATACCTGAGAATTTGGCAGTGGCTTGGGAACTAGGTAATAGGTAGAGGCTGAAAGAATTTGGAGGAGCAGGCTAGAAAAGTATACATTGCCATAAATGGAATGTTAAGGGCAATTCTGATGAAGGCTTAGAAGAGGAGAGTTGTAAAGGAAGTCTGGAACCTGTTAGAGATTACTTAAGTGGTGATGATCACAATGCTGGTAGAAAAGAGTGAAGAGGCTGGGCCTGGTGACTCACGCCTGTAATCCCAGCACTTTGGGAGACTGATGTGAGTGGATCATCTGAGGTCAGGAGTTCAAGACCAGCTTGACCAACATGGTTGTTTGAAATGCTTGTTCCCTGGTGCCACAAGGAAATAGCACTTGAACATAAATTTAATTTGCTCAGCAAGGTCATTTTAATTTCTGCAGAAAGGACACACTCTCCAGCAGTTTTGCCATGAGAGTATACCAAACAAAGGAGATAGGGTCATTTATAACCTGATGCGTCCACCCTACTGCTGTGTCCGGTTTCCATCGGCTGGAACGGGACTTCACATTCTGTATTTGTTCTGTATTGGCTAGCAACTTAGAATATTTTAAAAGAGGCAAAGGTAGAGGAGAACAAATGAAGGAGGAAGCAACTTGTGGAATGCTGAGAAAGGTAAAAACACCTTCAAATAAGAAAGAGGAACAGGTTATGACCTAATGCTTGCTTGGACCAGTATAAGCATGCCAGGGCAAATATTTAGGCTAAATTGTGGGAGCTAAGAACATAAAGTGCATTGATTTCTTTATCAAGGCTAGTGGATATTTAAGAATGTTAGCACAGGCCTTTGAATAAATTTTGCTTCTAAGA
>NW_016812977.1:450707-473225 GCF_001698545.2 Rhinopithecus bieti | reverse complement strand
TTTTTTTTTACAAAAACAGGATGTGGGCTGGATCTGGATTCCACACATACAAAAGTCATTTTAATTACACTCTCCTTATTTTTTTCTAATAACTATTTCCTATACCAAAATGCCACCTGGCAAACTCCTATTCATCCTTTAAGACTCACCAAAAGTAGGCCAGGTGTGGTGCCTCATACCTGTAATCCCAGCACTTTGGGAGAATGAGGTAGGTGGATTGCTTGAGCCTAGTTCAAGACCAGCCTGGGCAACATGGTGAAACCCCATCTCTACAAAAAACACAACAATTAGCCATGACTGTAGTCCCAGCTGCTTAGGAGACTGAGGTGAGAGGATCACCTGAGCCCAGGATGTCAAGACTGCAGTGAGCCATGATAATGACACTGCACTCCAGCCTGGGCAACAGAGTGAGACCCTGTCTAAAAAAAAAAAAGGCTACCCATGTGTTGGTGTTTCCTCTCAAGCATGAAATCCACCAAAGCTTGCTTACATTCATCCCTATATTTGCAAGAAGCTAGCATAGTCTCCAGCACACACAGAGTGCTAAACAACTGTTTCATGAAAAGAGGAACAAACCAGGTAACAAGCAAATATTAACCAAAAAATTACCCCCATGGGTTAAGCATTTACAAGGAGTAAAGAACTGTTTAATGACTCTCCTTAATCTTCCCAGAAACTCTAGGAAGGAGACTGTAATTATCATTTATATTTTATGAATGAGGCAAATGAGGCAGAGACTTCAAGCTACATCCCTAAGTTTATATAGATGGTCAGTGCATGACCCAAGAACAGAACTCGGGAGTCTGAGTCCAGAGTTTCATCCTCGCACTGCTCTGGAATCCCATATCCATGCACGGTCTTTATCTGTGATAGCAACAACGCACTTGCAAGAAGTCCTCTTTATGCTAAGAAAGGATAAACATACCCTTCATAAATAATGCAAAAAACAAGTGAACTGCTTCTGAAGAGTGGAAACCTGCTTTCAAGGAGTCTGAAGTATGGTAGGAATTAATAAAACATTTTAAGGGTACTCTACAATTCAAATATGAAAAGGAAAATCAATTAGTGATCTGAAAGAACTAACAAGTGAAACAATTATTATTATTTTCCATGTATGGAGAATCCATAACATTCTTGAGAGTGTCAAGCATACAAAATTCATTCCCTGTGCTATGTAAGTATAATTTTATCCAGTAGTAGAAATGTCAGTCATTGTGGTTGGATCACTGTTTTAATTTAGCAGGGTCTGCCTCTGAGGTTAAAAAAAAGTGCCAAATAAAATAGCACACACTTTCTCATTAAGTTGCCTAATTCCATCGAATTTGTTTGACTGAAATACTACACCCCAGTGTTTGAGTCTACAAACACATTCACACACAATAAATTTAAGAAGCTCACAATTGTAGGTATTAGTCCCTTATATTCTGTCTTGTTTTCAATCTTCCTTATAAAATAGAAGACAATTCCAGAAAGTCCCTTGTTTGGATTAGATTCTATTATTTCTACAACATGAACTCATTTTCTATATAACACAGTCACTTTGGAAAGGTCTTATTTTGTTAAAGGGGTCCCAGAGCATATGTCATTGTAATTATAGTCTCTTCAAAATGCAAACTTTTATGCCACAAATTTCAGTTAGTAGAAAAGTTTCCTTTATGTGCAAAGAAATGTTTTGATTTTACTTTTGTTTTTTGAGTTCCATACAATGCTAAAGTTTAGATGGTTTAAAATTGGTTTTATATGGCTGTTGATTTCTTTGTAAATTCTCTAAAACTACATTTCTAACACCATTCTGTGTGAATAAATCTAGAGTTTCGGACATATCTGATAAGAAGTTATTTCTCACATCTCTCTTAATTCTAACAATAGGTGTTTCATAAAGAAACTATCATTAGAAAGCATTTTACATGCATTATTTAATTTATTTTTTGGGGAACAGATGTTGGTGCTGTCATCTTCTCTAACTGGCAGATGAAGCTCCGAGACTATTTTACCAAAGCTAGTGTCTTAGCACAGGCTAAGCTGCAGCATCAAATAGATGCAATAGATTCTGGCTCAGACATAGTCAGTCTCATAAACAATGTGATTGTGTACTGCAGGGCACTGGGAAACTCAGATCCACACAGTCATTCAGGTATCCAACTTGTCATGCTTCTATGATCTTCAACTCATGTCTTCAAGGGTCCCTGTGGGCATCACCATTACAGTCAGCTGGAAGAAAGAGTAGGGGGGGAAATCTGTGGGGTACTTTTATAAGGAGGTTCTGGCATGCTTCATTTCTTCTTGGCTTCTTCCTGGGAGGACATGGACACATGGGCACAGCTAACAGAAAGGGAGGCTAGAAATGGGAATGCCTGTGGAGCATTTATTACCTCCTTCAGGTAATAAAAGCCTAGCTCAGACATGACTGAGCCAAGTCCTCAGCCCTCTGTCTATACTGTCTGAATGCTCTGTGGGATTGAGCCCTTAACCTGCAGGGTCCCACTCTAACTCCAGGCAGAGACTGTCAGGATGGAACTGAATCATAGGACACCTAGTGGGTATTCATTGGAGAATTGCTTGGTTCATGGGGAAAACCCTCATACATCTGGCATCAGAAGTGAGTAGGGGCTGACACAAGAGAAAAAAAACCTTTCTGTTTTCACATAAACAAATATGCAGGCTGTAACTGAGAGATGCTGCAGGGGTGTGTTTGTGAAACCCCTAAAGGTGAGACCAGGTGGTCCGAGAGCAAACAATGGGGACCTTGATGCTAACCACCAAATGCTGGGCTCAAAATGAGAGGTGAGAAATGATTTTCCATCATGCCACTCCTTCAGATCATATGCACAATATTTGGGCTATTGGTTTTAATTCCTTATACCCAACATTTTGCCGCTGTTCTAAAGAAACACACAGGTTCTAAAGCCAGCACTTTACAAAACCGACTCTATATTTGCAGGAGGAATGGATTCTTCAGTGAGTGTTTGCCGGGTTTTCCATTTGTCACATTTTCTAACAAGGAGAATGCGATTGTTCAAATCACTCAGGGATAAGTGGCTTGCATTAGCATGCCTATTCAGGGACTTTTCTAGAAGCATTCTAGGAAGTAAAATGTGGGTTCATATCTTTATTACAGGCAACATGGGGCTTTATTTACAAACAAAGTGCTTTAGACAAGGTCTTTTGCATAATACAAATAGCAAGTTATTTTCAAATGGCCATAATACTTGTAGTCAAAACTCTTTCAATTGAAATAGCATTAGCATATGTCTTATTTTCTGGAAAATGTACAGGAAATGGTGAGAAATGCACATTCTATATGCTTTCAGGAGAACTAAGCCATTGAAGCAAAAGGAAAACCAAGTAGTGATTAAAAGATCCGATTCCCCACTTTGGGAAGATACATGAATTTGATTCAAGAAATGGGTATTGAGCTGGGCACAGTGGCTCATGCCTGTAATCCCAGTACTTTGGGAGGCTGAGGAAGGCAGATTGCTTGAGCCTGGGAGGCTGAGGAAGGCAGATTGCTTGAGCCTGGGAGGTTGAGACCAGCTTGGGCAACATAGTGAGGCTGACTCTACAAAAAATTTTAAAATTAGCTGGGCATGGTGGCACACAACTATGCTCCTAACTACTTGGGAGGCTGAGGTGGGAGGATTGCTTAAGCCCTAGAGCTTGAGGCTGCAGTGAGCAGTGATTATGCCACTACACTCCAGCCTGGGCGATGAAGCAAGACTATGTCTCAAAAAATAAACAAATAAGCAAAAGTCAATAAATGAGTAAATAAATAAATAAAAGTGTTGAGCTCCTTTGAGGTGATGTTCATGCCACCATGGATTAAAGGTCAAATTGAAAGAGCACAAACACATTCCTCCATATATCTCAACTTCCTGAGCCCAACACAAACACATTCACACATTCCTCAGCCCTGGGCCCAGCACAAACACATTCCTCCATATATCTCAACTTTGGAAAAACACCACCTGGAGAATCCCCCGATAAGGTCACAACCGTTTGTGGTTTTACTGAAAGCATGGGAACCAATAGAAAACTACTAAATGTATAACTTAAAATGACAACCAATTGTAATGCTGTAACCAAAAGAATACCCTTGTTCCTCTNCAGCCTCCAGAATTGTGAGCCAGTAAATTCCTCTTCATTATAAATTATCCAGGCTGTGGTATTCTGTGATAACAGCACAGAAAAGACTAAGACAGAAAACTCGTACTTAGAAGTGGGGTTGCTTCTTTAACAAATACCTGAGAATTTGGCAGTGGCTTGGGAACTAGGTAATAGGTAGAGGCTGAAAGAATTTGGAGGAGCAGGCTAGAAAAAGTATACATTGCCATAAATGGAATGTTAAGGGCAATTCTGATGAAGGCTTAGAAGAGGAGAGTTGTAAAGGAAGTCTGGAACCTGTTAGAGATTACTTAAGTGGTGATGATCACAATGCTGGTAGAAAAGAGTGAAGAGGCTGGGCCTGGTGACTCACGCCTGTAATCCCAGCACTTTGGGAGACTGATGTGAGTGGATCATCTGAGGTCAGGAGTTCAAGACCAGCTTGACCAACATGGTTGTTTGAAATGCTTGTTCCCTGGTGCCACAAGGAAATAGCACTTGAACATAAATTTAATTTGCTCAGCAAGGTCATTTTTAATTTCTGCAGAAAGGACACACTCTCCAGCAGTTTTGCCATGAGAGTATACCAAACAAAGGAGATAGGGTCATTTATAACCTGATGCGTCCACCCTACTGCTGTGTCCGGTTTCCATCGGCTGGAACGGGACTTCACATTCTGTATTTGTTCTGTATTGGCTAGCAACTTAGAATATTTTAAAAGAGGCAAAGGTAGAGGAGAACAAATGAAGGAGGAAGCAACTTGTGGAATGCTGAGAAAGGTAAAACACCTTCAAATAAGAAAGAGGAACAGGTTATGACCTAATGCTTGCTTGGACCAGTATAAGCATGCCAGGGCAAATATTTAGGCTAAATTGTGGGAGCTAAGAACATAAAGTGCATTGATTTCTTTATCAAGGCTAGTGGATATTTAAGAATGTTAGCACAGGCCTTTGAATAAATTTTGCTTCTAAGAAAAGTTTCTATTTATTTCTAATTAAATGGGGAGGAAAGTCTTTGAAGAGGAACCTCTACTTTACTTTTTACAATGGTGAAACCCTGTCTCTACTAGAAATACAAAAAATTAGCCAGGCATGGTGGTGGGCGCCTGTAATCCCAGCTACTCTGGAGGCTGAGGCAGAAGAATCACTTGAACCTGGGAGGCAGAGGCTGCAGTGAGCCGAGATCACGCCATTGCACTCCAGCCAACATTGTACTCTTGGGCAACAAGATTGAAACTCCATCTCAAAAAAATGAATAAATGAATAAATGAATAAATGAATAAATAAATAAAAATAAAAGAGTAAAGGTCCTTGTGATGAGGTCTCAGATGGAAATGAGGAACAACTTACTGGACACAGGAGGAAAGGCCATACTTTTTACCAAGTGGCAAAGAATTTGGCTGAATTGTGTCCATGTCCTAAGACTTTACATAAGGTAGAACTTAAGATTGATGAGCAAGAAATTCAGCAAAGCATTCAGGATGCTGTATGGTTTCTCGTCATTGCATATAATAAAATGTGAGAAGAGAGAAATGATTTAAATGCAGATTTTATAATTAAAAGGGAAACAGAACTTGGAGATTTGAAGGATTCTCAGCCTGGCTATGAGTCAAGAATGAAAGAGCATTTTCAAGAGAGGAAAACAGGGGTGTGACCAAGAGATAAGGAAAACAACATGATAGAACAAGCCAGAGGCTATTCAGCAGAACATTGGGAGAATGATCCTGAAGGTATTTCAGAAATTAGCAATTTTGCCCCTCCCATCACAGACCCAGAGTGCCAAGGTCTGGGGAAAGGAAATATGTCAAAAGAGAGGCCCATGGTGCCCGTGGGACCACAGTACTCATTGCCCTGCACCACCTGAAGTGTCTGCTTCCCACATTCCAGTGCAGTGCTCCTCAGGTGCCCCAGCTGTGGCTCAAGTGAGCCCAGGTTCAGCTTGACTCCCCACTGCAGAAGGCAAAAGTCATAAACCTTGGTGGTGTCCACATAGTGCTAATTCTGTAGGCATACCAAATGCAAGAGCTGTGCAGGCATGGCTTCCTCCACCCAAATTTTAAAGGATGTCAATGACAGCCTGGGGACCCAGAAACAGGCCTGTGACAGAGGAAAAGCTGCTGCAGACAGTCTCTACCAGGACAATGCCTAGTGGAGTCATGGGAGAAGAGTAACCCCCTGATCCTGAGACCCCAGAACTACAGAACTACCAGCATGTAACGCCAGCCCGGTGAAGCCACAAGCACCTGATTCCAACTCCTCAGAGTAACTGTGTGTGCTCTTCAGTAAAATGGTGGGGATTGGGCCCCCAGGGCCTTGAAGGCCCCACTTCCACCCCAGTGTGTCCACAAGGTGGAACATAGAGTCAAGAAATACTATTCTGGAGCCTTAAGATTTGATGTTGTTCACCCTGTTGAGCTTTGGACCTACATTTCTGTAAGTCCAATATATTTCTGTTCTTTACAAATACCTATTTCTTCCTTTTGAGAGAATGTGTCTCCTATGCCTGTCCCACCATTGTATTTGGAAAGCAGATATCTTGTCTGATTTCAGAGGCTCACAACTGAGAGAAATTTGCCTCAGAAGAAATCATGCTTTAAATCTTACCCGTATCTGATTTAGATGAGACTTTGGACTTTTGAGTTGGTGCTGGAACGAGTTAAGACTTTGGGGCTATTGGGATGTAATAAATGTATTCTGCATGTGAGAAGAACAGAAATTCAGGGGGCCATGGGCAGAATTCTGTGGTTTGAATGTATCCCCAAAGTTCAGGTATTGGAAATCTAATTCTTAATGTACTACAACAGTGTTAATTGGTGGGACCTTTAAGAGGTGATTAGGCCATTGAGGGCTCTGCCCTCATGAATGGATTAATGTCATTATCACAGGAGTGAGTTTCTTATATAAGGCCAAGTTCCACCTACTCTTTCTCTCTCTCTTCGAGGCAGGGTCTTGCTCTGTAACTTACTGCTCTTGCTCTCTCTCTTACCCTCTTTGCCCTTTCACTTTTTGCCATGAGACGACACAGCACGAAGACCCTCGCCAGATGCTGCACCCCCAATCTTGGACTTCCCAGCTTCCAGAATTGCGAACCAATACATTTCTGTTCTTTATAAATTACTGAGACTCTAGTATTCTGTTATAGCAGCACAAATCAGACTATGACAGGATCCAGTTGGAAAACCAGGAATCACACTAGCTATTTCCACAGAGGAGATTGAATGTAGGGAATTGATTACACAGGTGTTGACAGTTAGAAAAGCAAAAATGAAACATTAGGTCATGCAGAGACAGTAGCTTTAGAAATCAGCTGCCACCAACAGAGTATAGAACACGGGTTGGCCAGCCTATTTTGTGTATGTGATGGGTCAGACAGTAAATATTTTAGGCGTTTGGCACCATATGATTCATGGAACAGCTACTCATACCTTGCCACTACAGTGGGAGAGCAACCATAGACAATATGGAAATAAATGGGCAAGCGTTTGTTGCAATGAAGCTTTTTTTTTTTTTTTTTTTTTTTTTACAAAACAGGATGTGGGCTGGATCTGGATTCCACACATACAAAAGTCATTTTAATTACACTCTCCTTATTTTTTTCTAATAACTATTTCCTATACCAAAATGCCACCTGGCAAACTCCTATTCATCCTTTAAGACTCACCAAAAGTAGGCCAGGTGTGGTGCCTCATACCTGTAATCCCAGCACTTTGGGAGAATGAGGTAGGTGGATTGCTTGAGCCTAGTTCAAGACCAGCCTGGGCAACATGGTGAAACCCCATCTCTACAAAAAACACAACAATTAGCCATGACTGTAGTCCCAGCTGCTTAGGAGACTGAGGTGAGAGGATCACCTGAGCCCAGGATGTCAAGACTGCAGTGAGCCATGATAATGACACTGCACTCCAGCCTGGGCAACAGAGTGAGACCCTGTCTAAAAAAAAAAAGGCTACCCATGTGTTGGTGTTTCCTCTCAAGCATGAAATCCACCAAAGCTTGCTTACATTCATCCCTATATTTGCAAGAAGCTAGCATAGTCTCCAGCACACACAGAGTGCTAAACAACTGTTTCATGAAAAGAGGAACAAACCAGGTAACAAGCAAATATTAACCAAAAAATTACCCCATGGGTTAAGCATTTACAAGGAGTAAAGAACTGTTTAATGACTCTCCTTAATCTTCCCAGAAACTCTAGGAAGGAGACTGTAATTATCATTTATATTTTATGAATGAGGCAAATGAGGCAGAGACTTCAAGCTACATCCCTAAGTTTATATAGATGGTCAGTGCATGACCCAAGAACAGAACTCGGGAGTCTGAGTCCAGAGTTTCATCCTCGCACTGCTCTGGAATCCCATATCCATGCACGGTCTTTATCTGTGATAGCAACAACGCACTTGCAAGAAGTCCTCTTTATGCTAAGAAAGGATAAACATACCCTTCATAAATAATGCAAAAAACAAGTGAACTGCTTCTGAAGAGTGGAAACCTGCTTTCAAGGAGTCTGAAGTATGGTAGGAATTAATAAAACATTTTAAGGGTACTCTACAATTCAAATATGAAAAGGAAAATCAATTAGTGATCTGAAAGAACTAACAAGTGAAACAATTATTATTATTTTCCATGTATGGAGAATCCATAACATTCTTGAGAGTGTCAAGCATACAAAATTCATTCCCTGTGCTATGTAAGTATAATTTTATCCAGTAGTAGAAATGTCAGTCATTGTGGTTGGATCACTGTTTTAATTTAGCAGGGTCTGCCTCTGAGGTTAAAAAAAAGTGCCAAATAAAATGGCACACACTTTCTCATTAAGTTGCCTAATTCCATCGAATTTGTTTGACTGAAATACTACACCCCAGTGTTTGAGTCTACAAACACATTCACACACAATAAATTTAAGAAGCTCACAATTGTAGGTATTAGTCCCTTATATTCTGTCTTGTTTTCAATCTTCCTTATAAAATAGAAGACAATTCCAGAAAGTCCCTTGTTTGGATTAGATTCTATTATTTCTACAACATGAACTCATTTTCTATATAACACAGTCACTTTGGAAAGGTCTTATTTTGTTAAAGGGGTCCCAGAGCATATGTCATTGTAATTATAGTCTCTTCAAAATGCAAACTTTTATGCCACAAATTTCAGTTAGTAGAAAAGTTTCCTTTATGTGCAAAGAAATGTTTTGATTTTACTTTTTGTTTTTTGAGTTCCATACAATGCTAAAGTTTAGATGGTTTAAAATTGGTTTTATATGGCTGTTGATTTCTTTGTAAATTCTCTAAAAACTACATTTCTAACACCATTCTGTGTGAATAAATCTAGAGTTTCGGACATATCTGATAAGAAGTTATTTCTCACATCTCTCTTAATTCTAACAATAGGTGTTTCATAAAGAAACTATCATTAGAAAGCATTTTACATGCATTATTTAATTTATTTTTTGGGGAACAGATGTTGGTGCTGTCATCTTCTCTAACTGGCAGATGAAGCTCCGAGACTATTTTACCAAAGCTAGTGTCTTAGCACAGGCTAAGCTGCAGCATCAAATAGATGCAATAGATTCTGGCTCAGACATAGTCAGTCTCATAAACAATGTGATTGTGTACTGCAGGGCACTGGGAAACTCAGATCCACACAGTCATTCAGGTATCCAACTTGTCATGCTTCTATGATCTTCAACTCATGTCTTCAAGGGTCCCTGTGGGCATCACCATTACAGTCAGCTGGAAGAAAGAGTAGGGGGGGAAATCTGTGGGGTACTTTTATAAGGAGGTTCTGGCATGCTTCATTTCTTCTTGGCTTCTTCCTGGGAGGACATGGACACATGGGCACAGCTAACAGAAAGGGAGGCTAGAAATGGGAATGCCTGTGGAGCATTTATTACCTCCTTCAGGTAATAAAAAGCCTAGCTCAGACATGACTGAGCCAAGTCCTCAGCCCTCTGTCTATACTGTCTGAATGCTCTGTGGGATTGAGCCCTTAACCTGCAGGGTCCCACTCTAACTCCAGGCAGAGACTGTCAGGATGGAACTGAATCATAGGACACCTAGTGGGTATTCATTGGAGAATTGCTTGGTTCATGGGGAAAAACCCTCATACATCTGGCATCAGAAGTGAGTAGGGGCTGACACAAGAGAAAAAAAACCTTTCTGTTTTTCACATAAACAAATATGCAGGCTGTAACTGAGAGATGCTGCAGGGGTGTGTTTGTGAAACCCCTAAAGGTGAGACCAGGTGGTCCGAGAGCAAACAATGGGGACCTTGATGCTAACCACCAAATGCTGGGCTCAAAATGAGAGGTGAGAAATGATTTTCCATCATGCCACTCCTTCAGATCATATGCACAATATTTGGGCTATTGGTTTTAATTCCTTATACCCAACATTTTGCCGCTGTTCTAAAGAAACACACAGGTTCTAAAGCCAGCACTTTACAAAACCGACTCTATATTTGCAGGAGGAATGGATTCTTCAGTGAGTGTTTGCCGGGTTTTCCATTTGTCACATTTTCTAACAAGGAGAATGCGATTGTTCAAATCACTCAGGGATAAGTGGCTTGCATTAGCATGCCTATTCAGGGACTTTTTCTAGAAGCATTCTAGGAAGTAAAATGTGGGTTCATATCTTTATTACAGGCAACATGGGGCTTTATTTACAAACAAAGTGCTTTAGACAAGGTCTTTTGCATAATACAAATAGCAAGTTATTTTCAAATGGCCATAATACTTGTAGTCAAAACTCTTTCAATTGAAATAGCATTAGCATATGTCTTATTTTCTGGAAAATGTACAGGAAATGGTGAGAAATGCACATTCTATATGCTTTCAGGAGAACTAAGCCATTGAAGCAAAAGGAAAACCAAGTAGTGATTAAAAGATCCGATTCCCCACTTTGGGAAGATACATGAATTTGATTCAAGAAATGGGTATTGAGCTGGGCACAGTGGCTCATGCCTGTAATCCCAGTACTTTGGGAGGCTGAGGAAGGCAGATTGCTTGAGCCTGGGAGGCTGAGGAAGGCAGATTGCTTGAGCCTGGGAGGTTGAGACCAGCTTGGGCAACATAGTGAGGCTGACTCTACAAAAAATTTTAAAAATTAGCTGGGCATGGTGGCACACAACTATGCTCCTAACTACTTGGGAGGCTGAGGTGGGAGGATTGCTTAAGCCCTAGAGCTTGAGGCTGCAGTGAGCAGTGATTATGCCACTACACTCCAGCCTGGGCGATGAAGCAAGACTATGTCTCAAAAAATAAACAAATAAGCAAAAAGTCAATAAATGAGTAAATAAATAAATAAAAAGTGTTGAGCTCCTTTGAGGTGATGTTCATGCCACCATGGATTAAAGGTCAAATTGAAAGAGCACAAACACATTCCTCCATATATCTCAACTTCCTGAGCCCAACACAAACACATTCACACATTCCTCAGCCCTGGGCCCAGCACAAACACATTCCTCCATATATCTCAACTTTGGAAAAACACCACCTGGAGAATCCCCCGATAAGGTCACAACCGTTTGTGGTTTTACTGAAAGCACGGGAACCAATAGAAAACTACTAAATGTATAACTTAAAATGACAACCAATTGTAATGCTGTAACCAAAAGAATACCCTTGTTCCTCTGTAACTTAGCATATCCTGTTTACATCGGGCTATAAAAAGCGAGCACACGTATTGTTCGGGGCCCTCTTGTATGTTGTGGAATGGAGGGACCAAGTTCGAACTTGCAGTAAAGATCCTTGCCGCTTGGCTTTGACTCTGGACTCTGGTGGTCTTCTTCGGGGAATAAACGGTCTGGGCATAACAAAATAAGATACGATCCTTTCCCCCAAGAAATTTGTAATCTAGCTTTACAATAATTCATTTAGATATTCTCAACTGCTATGTCAGATAACAACACCTCTCTTAATTTTTCCCCTCTCCTAGTACCATCTCAATTCAGAAGAACCAAGGAAACAGTGATATCTACTTAAGCCCAGACAATCATCCAAAGAATTAAAAGCTAGGTAACACTGTCCTCTGTGTGATATATCCTTGATTATTTTAACAAACAGAAGTCAGTAACTGTTTTTGCATGAAATAGTCACAGGCCAAGGCTCTCTTCTTTGATTTAAGGCTTTTTGGGGTCACGGAAGTGTCATTTGGAAAATGACTTCCCGATGCATAATGATCCCCTAAAGCCTGTCGTAAATGTTCTTCCATGAGAGCTGCAATTTATGTTCTTGCAAATATTGTTTTAAAACAGTAAGCAGCTGAAGGTCGGAAGAGAGGCTCATGAAAACAGGCTTAAACGCAACTCCAGGATATTTTTTAAACACACTGGAGAGGAGAAAATTTGTTCATAAATACACATTTAGAGAAAAGGTTCAACAGACACAGAAAAGATATGTTTCTCTTACCCCCAAGCACATGGTTGTAACCCATGCGACAATATACATAAAAGAAAAGAATAGATGGCTTTAGAATATCACAGAGACTTGGATTCAAATGCGAGCCTTTCCATGCATTGATTATGCCCATTTTGTTTGCAAATCAAAGTTTTTGAGCTCAGTCGCCTCATATAATACAAAACCACCAGCCTCAAAGACTGTGACAATTAAACACAATACTGTATACAAATGCTAAAGAACAAAGCCAGCTGCATAGTATACACTCAATAAACTGCAGTGATGAGTGCTAAGATTATTGTTAAACAGGAGTTATACACAAAATAATTAGGTATATAGTATATAAAACCCAATCTTCTCTTCATTTGTGGGATTATGTCAATCAGATATCTAATGTTACACTGCTTGTTAAATCATTTTCATAAGCAGGAAAATAAAACCTATGCAGCTATAAAATAAACAGTATTAAAGACTTTATTTAACTCTTGAGTTAGGAAACTGGTTGTAAGATGTTGCAACCAGTTCAAAGTCGACTCCAAACAGACATATTTATAGATCAGGAATATTAAAACCTGAGGACATAAAACTACCTTCTTCCACAGTTCGGGAAGGAAATAATTGAAACTATACCAGACAGGACAGAATTTGCATATGAACAGACAGGAATGATTTTGCACTCAGTTATCTACAATGTATGAGGATGTAAGTTTGGTCCCACAGAATCAGAATCTGATAATCCTAGAGGCTGTACTCTTCTAGGAAATGCATCATTGTCCTTTAAAGCACATTTTTCTACAATTATTACATATATATTTTATATATAATATAGGAAATAAAAATATCTATTTTGTGTAGATATGTTTGCATGTAAGTGTTCAATTTTGCTTGCTGTTTTGTATACCACAACATACATATTGTATCTTTTCACATACGCACCCACCTGTAAAAGTTAAAATTACTAAAATTGAGTGAATCCTGGTTCTATGCCTGTTATATAGAAAATAAGTAAATGATGGAGTGCATCAAAGAATTGTACAATTTGAGCAAAAAGATTATCTCACTCTGCCATTTCTCTTAATCATTCCACCAATACTTTACGAACTTCTTGAGTTATAGACAATAAATTCCAAATATTGAAAGTTGTGTTGGAGTCCTTTAGACTGGATGCCTTCAGATATATTTTTTTCTTTTTAGAGACAGGGTCTCACTCTATCACACAAGCTGGAGTGCAGTGGTCCAATCATAGCTTGCTGCAACTTTGAACTCCTGGGCTCAAGAGATCGTCCCACTTCAGCCTCCTGAGTTGTTGGGACTACAGGCACATGCCATCACAGGCTAATGTTTTGTATTTTCTATGAAGATAGGGTCTTGCTATATTGCCCTGGCTGGTCTTGAACTCCTGACCTCAAGTGACCCTCCTGCCTCAGTCTCCCAAAGTGCTGGGATTACAGGCGTAAGCCACTGCACCCACCCAGCCACCTTCACACATGTTAAGGATGTTGAGGAACAGGGATGCTGGTTTTAACGAAGTTCCCTGATGGTGGCCTCATGTGTGCTGCTCCCACAGCGTGGCTGAGGGTGGAAGCTGATTCCTGGTTGGTGGAAGGTAAGGGAAGTGCACCACTGCCTTCTCTCTGCACTGGAAAGAGACGGGGCTGTGTCTAGGGAGGGTGTGCAGGGGGCCGTGTCTCGGGGGTTGAGGGTCATTGGTCATTTGTCATGTTCCTCCTTTCAGGAAGCAGGAGTTGGTCCTGTAGGGCTCCTTTCCCGGAGAGCGCCTGCCACAGGAGGACAGAGGCATCTGCAGCCGCCCTGGCCCTCTCTCTGGTGCAGACCCACGTAATTCCTCCCCCATGCTGCCGGACCCGGCTGTCCCCTGTCTCTGGTTTCCTGCCTGGCCCTTTCCTTTCTCTCCTGGCCCTCACTCCTTAGCTGGTGTCCCCAGCGTGTTTTTCTTGCCTGAAGACATCAAAACTCTGCTTATTCTTTCTCTTCTCCTTCCTCTTAGGCAGGCTGCAGCCACATCCCTCTGACCCTCTGGAGCTCTGAGAGGATCCAAGAGAATACAGTGTTGCCATCCAGGTCTGTGTGGCAGCAGATGCTCTCCCTCACCCAGAAGTCCGTTTGAGTGGCAGCTTTGCGCCCACGTCCTGAAAATGTCCCCACCTTCATTAAAAAAGACCCAGAGCAGTCACCAACTCTTCACTACCCCATGTTGGGGCTCATAAAACAATGCTGCAAAATGCAGGTCTCAGCAGTAGCCTTGGAAGCAAACTTCTCTCTGTGACCTTCTCCTGCCCTCCTGTCTCAGTCCCATCCTTCCCGGAGGCCTCAGAGAAACTAGAAGCCCTCCTCCCCTTGGCTGGTCCTAGAAACCAGAACCCTTTTCTCCAAAGCCAGCCATAAAACCTAAAATAGGACTTTAACTTTCCCTCTGCCTTTCTATGTAAAAACTGGCCATAAAGAAATTCCCTGACCTACCTTGTTGGACTGTAGATCCTAAAAACCCCATTCCAGAGAGGGTCCTACCTCACACCCAGAAGGAAGGAGCGCTGCTCAGAGAGGCCAAGAAGAATCTAGACAGACAGGCCTGGCTGGGTTTCCACACTCAGTCCACCAGCTTTAGATCAAGTCCTTTTTGTCCAACTTTGTTTCTGCATGCTGTCCATGCTTTGCTGAACCTAAGCATAAAAATGGATAGTTACCCCTGTATCTTCGGGCCTTCATTCTGAAGGCTCCTATTTGTACACATTAATTTGCATACCTTTTCTCCTGTTAATCTGCCTTTTGTAAATTTATTTTCCAGTGAAACTTCAGGGGACCCCTTGGCCCCTACACCCCATACACTTGCACACAGGCACATACTCACCCCCACCTGTGTAGTACACAGTGGACAGAAATAAGGTGGGATGCAGAGGCGCAAATGCAAAATTGTATTTCTATCTGGTGGATCAGTGGAAGGGAAGGTTTGCGTTTAACAAGGATGTGTCTGTGCCTTTCTCAGTTTCAGGAGCAAGTGAACCATCTGGGAATCTCATGAATGTGAAGACTTTGGCCCTGTGGGTCTGGGGCAGGGGGTGTGAGTCACTGTCTTCACTGTGGCTCAGAGTCTGTGATGTGGAGAACTGATGGTGGGGTCGATCGTCTCTCTGGGGAGCAAAGTTTGGTGTCACCATCATCTCTTAAAGCTGCAGTGTGCTGGCTGAGCAGGGGTCTGTGTTTTAGGGGGTTGGAGTCATTGGTAATTAGTTTCCACCTTCTTCATCTCTCTTTTTTTTTTTTTTTTTTTTTGAGACAGAGTCTCTCTGTTGCCTAGGCTGGAGTGCAGTGGCACAATCTCGGCTCACTACAACCTCCTTCCCCCGGGTTCAAGCGATTCTCCTCCCTCAGCCTCCCCAGTAGCTGGGACTACAGGCATGTGCCACCACACCCAGCTAATTTTTGTATTTTTGGTAGAGACAGAGTTTCACCATATTGGCCAGACTGGTCTCAAACTCCTGGCCTCAAATGATCTGCCTGCCTCAGCCTCTCAAAGTGCTGGGTTTACAGGTGTGAGCCACCGCACCTGGCCCTTCTTCATCTCTTATGTTTCCAAGGGCCTAGCCTTCATTGTTGCCAGTATTTTCCCATAGATCTAGTGTTGGTCAACGTTGTTCAGTCACTTCCAGGATTTACTGAGACCAGCAGCTCCCCCTGTGCACTCACTGCCTTCCTTATGGCCATGACATGGCCCCCAGACAGGGGGCCAAGCCTTCTCTAAAGCATCTGTGAAAAGAAGGCAACAGAGTGTATGTGAGCATGGTGGGTGTCAATGACTCCCAAATCACCCTAAGGCTGAGATGTCCTATGACAAACCTTGCTACCCACATGAACTCCCCTAAAAACATCTATCTGCTCTTAAAATAGCCATGGGCATGGCATTTCATTGTCCATAGACTTCTCGGCAGCCTGGAGTTTCACTTCCACCCAAGCCATATGTGTCCTCGTCTCTTGGCTGCCACACCAAGGCAGACTCTGTCTCAGGGAGAAACCCAGGGGGTGGGGTGTGAAGAAATGTTCCCACGTCAGGCCCTGCTGTAGGAATAAAGGTGGATCTCTTCTGCTTTTCAGAACAGATCTCTGCAAAAGCTAATCATCCCTTAAACACTATTAACAACTGCAGGACACAACCTATTGTGTCCGAAAACTGTGAAGGGTAAATCACACTTTCTAAACACAAAGTACTTTCCCCTAAGCACAACTGGGCCCACAGGGCAGTGGCTCATGCTTGTAATCTCAGCACTTTGGGAGGCTGAGGCAGGAGGATCACTTGAGGCTGGGATTTCGAGATCAGCTTGAGCAACATAGCAAGATCCAGTCTTGACAAGAAATTTTCTTTTGAAATTAGCCAGGCATGGTGGTGCACACCTGTAGTCCCAGCTACTAGGGAAGCTGAGGTGGGAGGACCCTTTGAGCCCAGGAGTTCAAGGCTGCAGTGAGCTATGATTGCACCACAGCACTCCAGCTTGCATAGAGCAAGATCCAGACTCTTTGTAAAATTTTTTGGAACGTATGCTATTATTTAGTGCTATAAATTTTCCTCTAAACACTGCTTTAGCTGTGACCTACAGATTCTTGTATGTTGTGCCTTTGTTCTCATGGGTTTCAAAGGACTTATTTATTTCTGCCTTAATTTCATTATTTACCCAGTAGTCATTTACAAGCAGGTTGTTTAGTTGCCATGTAGTTGTGCAGTTTTGAGTGAGTTTCTTAATCCTGAGTTCTAATTTGATTGCACTGTGGTCTGAGAGACTGTTTGTTATGATTTCCATTCTTTTGCATTTGCGAAGTGTTTTACTTCCAATTATGTGGTCAATTTTAGAATAAGTGTGATGTGGTGTTGAGGAGAATGTATATTCTGCTGATTTGGGGTGGAGAGTTCTGTAGATGTCTATCAGGTCTGCTTGGTCCAGGGCTGAGTTCAAGTCCTGAATATCCTTGTTTATATTCTGTTTTGTTGATCTGTCTAATATTGACAGTGGGGTGTTAAAGTCTCCCACTATTATTGTATGGGAGTCTAAGTCTCTTTGTAGGTCTCTAAGAACTTGCTTTATGATTCTGGGTGCTCCTTTATTGGGCGCATATATATTTAGGATAGTTAGCTCTTCTTGTTGAATTGATCCCTTTATCATTATGTAATGCCCTTCTTTGTCCTTTTTGAGCTTTGTTGGTTTAAAGTCTGTTTTATCAGAGACTAGGATTGCAACTCCTGCTGTTTTTTTTTTTTTTTGCTTTCCATTTGCTTGGTAAATATTCCTCCATCCTTTTATTTCGAGCCTACGTGTGTCTTTGCATGTGAGATGGGTATCCTGAATACAGCACACTGATTGGTCTTGACTCTTTATCCAATTTGCTAGTCTGTGTCTTTTTATTAGGACATTTAGCCCATTTACATATAAGGCTAATATTGTTATGTGTGAATTTGATCCTGTCATTATGATGCTACATGGTTATTTTGCCAGTTAGTTGATGCAGTTGATGCAGTTTCTTTGTGGTGTCAATGGTCTTTACAATTTGCTATGTTTCTGCAGTGGCTGGTACCAGTTTTTCCTTTCCATATTTAGTGCTTCCTTCAAGAGCTCTCATAAGGCAGGTCTGCTGGTGACAAAATCTCTCAATATTTGCTTGTCTGTGTTTTATTTCTTCTTCACTTATGAAGCTTAGTTTGACTGGATATGAAATTCTGGGTTGAAAATTATTTTCTTTAAGAATGTTGAATATTGGCCCCTACTCTCTTCTGGCTTGTAGTGTTTCAGCAGATAGATCCACTGTTAGTCTGATGGGCTTCCCTTTGTGGGTAACCTGACCTTTCTCTCTGGCTGCCCTTAACATTTTTTCCTTCATTTCAACCTTAGTGAATCTGATGATTATGTATCTTGGGGTTGCTCTTCTCAAGGAGTATCTTTGTGGTGTTCTCTGTATTTCTGGAATTTGAATGTTGGCTTGTCTTGCGAGGTTGGGGAGTTTCTCCTGGATAATAACCTGAAGAGTGTTTTCCAACTTGGTTCCATTTTACTCGTCATTTTCAAGTACACCCTTCAAATGTAAGTTAGGTCTTTTCACACAGTCCCATATTTCTTGGAGTCTTGTTCGTTCCTTTTCATTCTTTTTTCTCTAATCTTGTCTTCACACTTCATTTCACTAAGTTGATCTTCAATCTCTGATATCCTTTCTTCTGCTTGATCGATTCAGCTATTGACACTTGTTTATGCTTCACGAAATTCTCGTGCTGTGTTTTTCAGCTCCATCAGGTCATTTATGTTCTTCTCTAAACTGGTTATTTTAGTTAGCAATTCCTTTAACCTTTTTTCAAGGTTCTTTACTTCCTTCCATTGGGTTAGAACGTGCTCCTTTAGCTCAGAGGAGTTTGTTATTACCCACTTTCTGAAACCTACTTTTGTCAATTCGTCAAACTCATTCTCCGTCCAGTTTGGTTCCCTTGCTGATGAGGAGTTGTGATCCTTTGGAGAAGAGGCGTTCTGGTTTTTGGAATTTTCAGCCTTTTCTCACTGGTTTTTCCTCATCTCTGTGGATTTATCTACCTTTAGTCTTTGATGGGGTGACCTTCAGACCAGCAGGGTTTTGTGTGGACGTCCTTTTGTTGATGTTGATGCTATTCCTTTCTGTTAGTTAGTTTTTCTTCTAACAGTCAGGCCTCTCTGCTGCAGGTCTCCTGGAGTTTGCTGGAGGTTCGCTCCAGACCCTGTTTGCCTGGGTATCGCCAGTGGAAGCTGCCGAACAGCAAAGATTGCTGCCTGTTCCTTCTTCTGGAAGCTTCATCCCAGAGGGGCACCCACCAGATGCCAGCTGGAGCTCTCCTGTATGAGGTGTCTGTCAACTCCTACTGGGAGGTATCTCCCAGTCAGAAGGCACGGGGGTCAGGGACCCACTTAAGGAGGCAGTCTGACCCTTAGCAGAGCTTGAGCACTGTGCTGGGAGATCCACTGTTCTCTTCAGTGTCAGCAGGCAGGAATGCTGAAGTTGTTCCCACAGCCGCCCCTTCCCCCAGGTGCTCTGTCTCAGGGAGATGGGAGTTTTATATGTAGGCCCCTGACTTAGGCTGCTGCCTTTCTATCAGAGATGCCCTGCCCAGAGAGGAGGAATCCAGTGAAGCAGTCTGGCTGAAGCAGCTTTGCAGCCAGTGAACTCTGCCCAGTCTGAACTTTCCAGCAGCTTTGTTTACATTGTGAGGGGCATGTAAACTATCAAGCCTAAGTAGTGGTGGATGCCCCTCCCCCAACCAAGTTCGAGTGTCCTAGGTGGACTTCAGACTGCTGTGCTGGCAGCGAGAATTTCAAGCCAGTGGATCTTAACTAGCTGGGCTCCATGAGGATGGTATCCACTGATCTAGGCCACTTGGCTCCCTGGCTTCAGCCCTCTTTCCAGCGGAGTGAACGGTTCTGTCTTGCTGGCATTCCAGAAGCCACTGGGGTATGAAAAAAAAACTTCTGCAGCTAGCTCAGTGTCTACCCAACCGGCCGCCCAGTTTTCTGCTTGAAACCCAGGGTCCTGGTGGTATAGATACCTGAGGGAATCTCCTGGTCTGCGGGTTGCAAAGACCATGGGAAAAGCATAGAATCCGGGCCAGAACGCACGGTTCGTCACGGCACAGTCCCTCACAGCTTCCCTTGGCTAGGGGAGGAAGTTCCCCAACCTCTTGAGCTTCCTGGGTGAGGCAATGCCCCACCCTGCTTCTGCTCGCCCTCCATGGGCTGCACCCACTGTCTAACCAGTCCCAATGAGATGAGCTGGATACCTCAGTTGGAAATGCAGAAATCACCTGCCTTTTGCGTTGATCCCACTGGGAGCTGCAGACTGGAGCTGTTCCTATTCAGTCATCTTGCCAGCCACCCAAGAAGATCCTTTTTGAGGCAAAGTTTAGCACCTCTGTCCCAGCTCCTTCCTTAGAGAATTCTGAATGTGGGTTCCACTGAAAGAACAACACAGCATCAAGAGACATCTGACCTCTGGTCATTTGGATTCTTCAACCCCCTGTTACTTTCTGTGGATGAAAATCAAAACTTCTGCTGTACTGTTCTCAGAGCCAAAGCCTGAGGTGAAACTCCTCCCCTCTGATTTTTTGAGCATGGAATATAAACAAAATAATTAGCGACTCAAGAGGCATTGCAGGCCGGGAGCGGTGGCTCAAGCCTGTAATCCCAGCACTTTGGGAGGCCGAGACGGGCGGATCACGAGGTCAGGAGATAGAGACCATCCTGGCGAACACGGTGAAACCCCGTCTCTACTAAAAAATACAAAAAACTAGCCGGGTGAGGTGGTGGGCGCCTGTAGTCCCAGCTACACGGGAGGCTGAGGCGGGAGAATGGCGTAAACCCGGGAGGCGGAGCTTGCAGTGAGCTGAGATCCGGCCACTGCACTCCAGCCTGGGCGACAGAGCGAGACTCTGTCTCAAAAAAAAAGAGGCATTGCAAACATTAACTAACATGCAACCTTGCAAAACAGGGAAGGTTCTTATTTGTAAATGCCAATCACTACACAGAAAATCTCTAAGGATTTATATCCTAGGCAACAGAAAATTGCTCTGTAAAAGAACTCTTCCCACATGTTTTACTAAATTTGCAATATTTGAGTTTGCATTTAAATAAATACAGAGTTTCCTACCTCTCTCTCAAGTGTCTGTTCTGTAAATCCATGCTCTTTTCTCCATGCCACTCCAGGAATAGGCAGGAAGAACCCAATCTCACCACGGGGACCACAGACTGATCCCTTACTTTAGAGGAGCAGAAAACGTAGTATCAAGGACACCTTCAGGATGTAGACGCGAAGGTGACTGCTGGAATCATCTAAGAGGAGGGAGTTTTAAGCAAAACTTTGCTGCCCTGCAAATCTGAAAATGACATTGTTGACCTAGAATCAATAGTATACACATTCAAGGAATTTGTTCTCCATAATAAGGACCATTTCTGTGTTGACACATACCTCTTCTAGTTTAAAGAATAATCAATGGAATAAATTTGAGATATCAGACTGTATTTTTGCACCCATGGAACAAATTATTATTTTCTTCCATTGGGGTTTGAATTTGTGACTTTGGACACCTTGACTATTAAAGGCAAGTGATATAAAGCTGAAATCAATATTACTAAAGTGAGAGCATCCCAGGAGTCACCACCTGGGACCTCTGCTTGGGTCTCCACCAAAGCCAGAACATCCCAGGCATCACCACCTGGGACTTCTGCTTAGAGCTCCATGTGTTGTTGCTACTCAGATACTTGGACAGTGACTTGGCAAACCAAAGGCCAGGAAAAAGAGGCTCTAAGAGCTGAGGCTAAAATGCTGAGACCTTTATCTGACCTGGCCATGGAAAGCTCCGACATGGCAGAAAAATTCAGCACTTGCATAGACAATGCATGAGCTAGCTCCACAGTCTGAATCTGAGCCTGCACTCTGCCATTTTGTAATATGGACTTGCCAGGAAGATGTTCAAGAACATCATGGAACCTATTTGGATTCCAGGCCTTGGCTACCTCCTGTCCTTGCAAAACAAGTTCTTCACATGGTCTAGCCCCGCTAGCCTGGACACTGGAGTCTGGGGCCAGAGTCCCAGGTTATCATAAAGTGGCATATGGCACTGATGATTCCTCACACAGAAGGTGCCAGTTAAACAATGCCTTAAACAGTGTGTAGGATTTGAACAAATTTCATGGCTATGGGTTCAAGGGCAGTCTAGTAACACAGAAACTTGCCATAAACTCTATTTGCCTTCTTCAGTTTTTCAATCCAATTTTGCAGGCACTCTGTGGTCCTTTGTAGATCATGTATCCTTGGAGACGTTTTGAGACATTAATGATCTCTTTGATGGAATCCATGATGGTTTTTGTGCTAAATCCCATCTTCAGTAGACAATGCCACGTAATGTTCTTTCTAAAAAAAAGAGAGAGAGAGAGAGAACAACTTGGATTTACAATGTAGACACTATTCGTATTCATTTTTTCCTGTGCTGTTAACATTTTGAAAAAAGTAGCCTTTTGT
>NW_016812977.1:413785-450025 GCF_001698545.2 Rhinopithecus bieti | reverse complement strand
TAGGAGCATGTGCAGAGCATAAAACATTTTGGGGCAAGAAACAAAGATTGGTGGCTGAGGGTTGTTTCTAGATTAAAATTATGTTAATTAATACCCTTCCTCCTTTCTTTCTTTCTTTCTTTCTTTCTTTCTTTCTTTCTTTCTTTCTTTCTTTCTTTCTTTCTTTCTTTCTTTTTTTCTTTCTTTCCTTCCTTCCTTCCTTCCTTCCTTCCTTTCTTTCTCTTTCTTTCTTTTTTTCTTTCTTTTATTTCTTTCTCTCTCTCTCTCTCTCTCTCTCTCTGTCTCTCTTTCTTTCCTTCCTTCTTTCTTCCTTTGTTCCTTTCCTTCCTCTTTCTTTCTTTTTCTCTGAGACAGGGTCATGTTTTGTTACCCAGGCTAGAGTGCAGTGGTACAATCATGGCTCACTGCAGCCTCAACCTCCTAGGCTAAAGTGATCCTTCCACCTTAGCCTCTGCAGGAGCTGAGACTACAGGCATATGTCACCATACCTAGCTAATGTTTTAAATATTTTGTAGAGAAGGGGTCTTGCTCTGTTGCCCAGGCTGGTCTTGAATTCCTGGGCTCAAGAGATGCTCTCGCCTTAGCCTCCCAAATTGCTGAGATTACAGGCATGAGCCACAGCGCCTGGCCTCCTTTTATCATATTAACTTCCTCCTTTGTTGTTGATCATTAGCACCTCCAATGGTAGTTCTATTATCAGTTTCGCAGCACTCAAGGTGCATTACAGCTGGCCCCCTGTATCCATGGGTTTTGCATCTGAGGATTCAACCAACTATGGATGAAAATTAAAAACAAAAACAAAACAAAACAAACAACAACAACAACAAAAGAACCACAAGCCTGATTATATCTGTACTGAACACGTATGTCCTTTTTTTCTTGTCATTATTCTCTAAACAAGACAGTAGAGCAACTATTACATACTATTTACATTGTATGAGATATTCTAAGTAATATAAAGATGATTTGAAATATATGGGAGGATTGTGTAGTTCATATACAAGTACCGTGACATTTTATAACAGGGAATTGGGCATCCGTGGATTTTGGTATCCACAGGGTTCCTGGAGCCAATCCCCCATGGATACCAGGGGAAAACTGCACTCTCTCCTTTGCATGGTGCTTTATTTCCCACTAGAAAAGCCTGAAAACAGACGCTGTGTGATACTCATCTCCACATCACCCACACAACCCAGCATGAGACCAACAAAAGCTCAAGGCTCCATAAATTGATGTTGAATTGGATTGAAGGTGAGCTTCAGCATCAGCTAAATTCAAATCTTCACCCAAATCCTACGTGGCGCAGAAATATTGACAGATAAGATGATGTGATGTCTGGGAATTACTTCAGGTCGGGGGTAACTGAAACGAGACTGGTCAGCAGTTGAGAACTGTTGAAGCTGAGTTACATCATGTTCATTGCCATTATTTTCTCTATGTTGTATATGTTTCCGTTTTTTAATTTAAAAAGGTTAGGAAGAAACCCCAATGTTTTAAAATTGGCAGGTGTTTAATAAAACTTTCTCTATATACTTATTGCTGTGGCTTATCCACTAATAAGTGTTTCTCACTGTGGTTATTCCCATATTCTTGAATCAGCCGACATAGCACTTTTAGTGCCACTGTTAGTATAAAAAAATATTAAAAGTTTCATCAGAGAGTCTCACTTGAAAAATGCCCTCTGTTCTAAGAGCTAGAAATAATTACAAAGCCATTTTTTAACCTATAAATCCCAACCCCGATTTAAAAGTTATTGTTCATTTTCCCTATGTTTTAAGGGAAAAGTAACCTCAGCCCCATCATTTCATATATTTTACTTACTGAGTCATTTTAGAAATCATCTATTCCAGTCCAAAATTTTAGAGATGTGAAAATTGAGGTCAAGAAACATTTTTGCCTTTCCCCAAATTGTAGAGTCAATTGGAAAAAAGGCAAGGATTGGACACAGATCTTCAGATTAGGATTTTAAAATTCATGTATTCATTTTACAAGAGTTTGGCACACATCTGCTATATGCCAGGCAGAATAAACAATGTAGCCAAAGTCCAGGCCTTCATGGTGCCTGGCAATTCTGTTCCTAGGATTACACCCAAAGGAATTAGGAGTTACAGACACATACACACATCCCCAAGAAAAATGAGAACTTATGGATACACACACATACACACACACACATGCATATACCCAAGAGAAATGAGAACTTATGGACACACACACACACACACACAAATACACACATACACACAAGCATGAGAACTTATGGAGCCACACACACACACAATGTGTACACAGGTGTTCATAGTGTAACTGCCTAATGTGTTCCTCCTGCCCCCTGCAAATATAAAATAAACTCACCCAGACATGGCATTGCAGTAAAGAAAGAGCTTAATTGGCATGAGGTCAGCCATGCCACTTGGGAGACAGAATTATTACTCAAATCAATATCCCTGAAGGCTTGGAGGTTGGAGGTTTTTCTAAGATAGTTTGGTGGGCAGGGACTAGTGTAGGGGGCATACTGTTGGTTGGGGATGCCATCATAGGGGTGTGGTAAATGGTTCTCATGCACTGAGTCCACTTCTGAGTGGGAGCTACAAGACTGGTTGAGTCACGGGTCCAGGTGGGGCCATCTGATGGTCAGAAATGCAAAATCCTGAAAAGACATCTCAAAAGGACAATCTTAGGTTCTGCCATAGTGATGTTATCTGCAGGAGTAATTGGGGAAGTTGCAAATCTTGCAACCTCCAGAATAATGCTTGGTAATTATTTAGAATTCAAGCCTCTCTCATCCTTCTAACTTGGTGGCTTTTCATCAGTTTTCCAAAACAGTTTAGTTTGGGGAAGGGCTATTATCATTTAAACTATAAGCTAAATTTGTCCCAAAGTTAGCTTGGCCCATGCCCAGGAATGAGCAAAGATGGCCAACCTGTGAGGATACAAGCAGGAGAGTCAGCCATGTCAGATTTCTCTCACTGTCATACTTTTGCAAAGGCGGTATTATTCATAATAGCCAAGAGGTGGAAACAACACACATGTCCATTGCCTGGCAAAAGGATAAACAAAATGCGGTCCATCCATACAATGCAATATGATCCAGCCATAAAAAGGAATGATGTTCTGATACACTGGCAACATGGTGGAACTTTGAAAACACGAAGCTCAGTGAAAGAAGCCAGGCACAAAAGGTCATGTAACTGCCCAAAGGGTTCACCTTGTCCGCTGCCTAGACATAGCAGATTTATCAAGACAGAGGAATTGTAATAGAGAAAGAGTAATTCATGCAAAGCTGGCTGTGCGGGAGACCGGAGTTTTATTATTATTCAAATCAGCTTCCCCAAGACCTTGGGGATCAGAGTTTTTAAGGATAATTTGGTGGGTAGGCGGCCAGTGAATCGGGAGTGTTGATTGATTGACTTGGGGATGAAATCATAGGTAGCGAAGCTGTTCTCTTCTGCTGAGTCAGTTCCTAGGTGGGGGCCACAGAACTGGTTGGCAGGTCCAGGTGGGGCCATCTGGTTGTTACAAATGCAAAAACATGAAAAAAAACATCTCAAAATGTTGGTCTTAGGCTCACAATAGTGATGTTACCTTCAAGAGTAATTGGGGAAGTTGCAAATTTTATGATCTCTGGAATAATGGTTGGTAATATTTAGAACTCCAGCCCCTTTCATCTTGACTTGTTGGCTGGTGGCCTTTCATTTGTTTTACAAGAACAGTTTAGCCTTTCTGGAAAGGCTATTATTTAAACTATATATTAAATTCCTTCCCAAAGCCAGTTCAGCCTACGCCCAGTAATGAACAAGGGCAGTTTAGAGGTTATGAGGCAGGAAAATAGAGTCTGGAGGCAAGAAACAGAAGGCCAATTCACACTTCAGCCATGACAGGAAATATCCTCTCCATAGGGCGTAGGCCAAGTAAATAACTTTGTAACTTTACTTCATCCTCTTCATTTACATAGGGCGTACCCCAAGTAACCAATGGAATTGTCTAGAGGGTATTTAAACTCCCCAAAATTCTGTAACGGGGCCCTTGATCCCCTATGCTCGGGCCCACTCCCACACTGTGGAGTGTACTTTTGTTTTCAATAAAGCCCTTTATTCCTTCCTTGCTTTGTGTGTGCGTTTTGTCCAATTCTTTGTTCAAGACGCCAAGAACCTGGACACCCACTGGTGAGTTAGAAACAAGATGATATCAGCTAGGTCTGATGTCTTTCACTGTCATAATTTTCTCAGTTATGATTTTTGCAAAGGCAGCTTCAGTCACAGGTTGTATGATTCCATTTATTTGAAGTGTCCAGAATAGGCAAATCTATCAAGACAGAAAGACAGACTACTGGCTGCCAGGGTTTGGAGGCGGGAAGGAAAAGAGGGAGTTAATGAGTATGGGGTTTCTTTGGGGCAGTGATGAAAGTGATCTAAAATGCACTGGGCTGATGTTCGCCCAAACCCGTGAATAGACTAAGAGGCATTCAATTGTACACATGAAATGGGCAAATTGGGTAGTATGTGAATGATATGTCAATATAGCTGTTCTATTTTTTAAGGAAAAATATAGAGTGCCATAAGTGCGATACAAAAAAATTAAATGGGGAGGAGATCGGGGAGTGGAGGTGGGTTAAATTTTGGTTCAATGTCTTCCCAACATTCCCTAAATTCCTATAAATTAGTAAATCTTAAAAGATTCCTTGAATCAGGAGTTAAGTAATGCCACACCCAGAGCCAGCCACCACCCTCCTGGTACATTAATTAGATAGTACTACATCAGTGCAGGTTTTAAAACCATTCAAATGCTTTGTGATTCCAGGAAATTCAGAGTGTACACGGGAGAATACTGCCTCTGAATCCATGGAAAATCCTGCCTTCAGAACCATAATTTTATCTAAGGATTCACACAATTTGGGTTTCACACTATTTGCACAATCAGGGGCTGTGCTTTGCAAATAAACATAATGCCAGAAACACCTGAACCAAAATTAGGTGATTCAATACCAACTGGCCCACTGAAAGCATAGAGTTAAGAAATCAGTGCCTGAGCCATTACGGGGCTGGAGCTTTTAAAAATGAACGAACTTGATATTTTTGCAAGTTTTATTATGGAAAAGTGCTTTGGGGTTGGTCAAAAGCCTTCAGAAATCGTTCTACAGCCTGGCTGTTCCCAGACCAAACTGAGGGTCAGGCTGCTTATTCTAGAGGACCAATGAATAAGATGCAGATGACCTGGGAAAGAAGGGAGTTTTTACTTCTGTAGCCAGTTACAGGGAGGAGGCCTGGAAATTATCGCCAGATCAATTCAAAATTACAAAGTTTTCCAGAGCTTATATACCTTCTAAGCTATATATCTACATGTAAAGTGTGCATTCATCTAAAGACATAAGCGATTACTTATAACTAAGATTTGAGTCCTGAAGACCTTCCTCTGGAGCCTCAGTAAGCTGACTTAATCTAGATGGGTCCAAGTGCTGGGGTGATTACCTTTATCTTGTGTCCTGCTAAATCATGGAGGTTTGGGGAGTTCCTTTAGTCCCCATTAAAGCTTGCTTATGGAAACTTAGGAAATTTCTTCAGACCCCTAATAAAGCTTGTTTAATCCTAAATGGGTCCCACTAAGAATTCCTTTGTTAAAATCGTGTCATGCTTTAAGGCCCAGGAAAGGCCTGAGCAAAACTCTTGGTGGGCTTTTGTTACATTCCAGCCTTTGTATGACAGCACTGGCTCTATCAGCTTTTAATATTTAACTTCACCACTCGGTCAGTGCTGAAACAGTTGTTATGGAGGCCTGTGTTAGTGAGACCTGGCCTGCCACACAGTCCCTCTGGAGGCAGCCTCTTGCCCCGTAATAATTCTCAGTGCCCACCATCCTGGAGGGGTGACTCAGTGGTTCTGTCAGAGGCATGTGAACCAGAGCAACTGCATCTTGAATAGGATCTTGGTAAAATAAGGTTGAAACTTACTGGGCTGAATTCCTTTGTTAAAATCGTGTCAGAGGCATGTGAACCAGAGCAACTGCATCTTGAATAGGATCTTGGTAAAATAAGGTTGAAACTTACTGGGCTGAATTCCCCAACGGTTAAGGCATTCTAAGTCACAGGATGAGATAGGAGGTCGGCACAAGATACAGGTCACAAAGACTTTGCTGATGCAACAGGTTGCAGTAAAGAAGCCAGCCAAATCCCACCAAAAACAAGATGGTGAAGAGAGTGACCTCTGGTCGACTTCAGTGCTATACTCCCACCAGCGCCATGACAGTTTATAAATGCCATGGCAACATTAGGAAGTTATGCTATATGGTCTAAAAAGGGGAGGCATGAATAATCCACCCCTTGTTTAGCATATCATCAAGAAATAACCATAAAAATGGGCAACCAGCAGCCCTCAGGGCTGACCTGTCTATGATCAGAGTAGCCACTCTTTTATTCCTGTACTTTCTTACTAATATTAACTCGCTTTCAGTTTACTCTGCAGATTTGCCCTGAATTCTTTCTTGTGAGAGATCCAAGAGCCCTCTCTTGGGGTCTGGATCTGGATCCCTTTCCTGTAACAGCCCTACAAACCGCCCTCAGCAGGACCTTTCACGTTCACTGAAAACTGCATGTGGAGTGCACCTACCACCTCCAACCCTGCACAGCCCAGGGGCTCAGCGCAGGCTCTTCCCAGTTATGCTTTCATTACAGTGAAAAACCACAGCAGATGACAATCACCCCCTCTGGCCACAGAAGTCTGATAAAGGCGGCCCTGTATTTTAACAGAAATGTAATAAATCGTACCCCAAAGAAAGGACACCTTTGAAAGCATTCTAAAGGCTTGACCGCAAAGTAGAAAACTCAAGAAGTCGCCCAGGGCTCGGGTCTGACATAAACCTTTGTTTTTTGCTATTTCTGTCATTGTGTTTGACTCTGAATTTAGTGTCTGCTCTCTCCCCAGCTTCCAGCGAAACTCGCATCCTGGAGGGCCATCAGCCCCAGGCATCCATGCAATCCACTGCTCAGAAGTGATAAAAAGGAGAAAGTATGAAATATAGTTTTAGAGGTGTCAGAAGAAAATAAATTAGGTTCAGGTTGTGTTTTCTTCTGCATCCGAATATCCCCAAAGCAGAATTTCATTGCCAGTCTCAGACCTGTTAAGTTGCTTCGTGAAAATTAAAAAAGTTTGCATGCAACCCTCCCTCCAGCTGCCAAGACCCCATTTCATCTACCGTCCAGCCGAAATAAAATTAAAGGCTGAGAAGCCTGCTCCGGGGCAGTCACCTCTGATGTGAGAAACCTGAAAAACTGGAAATCACCAGCCAAGAGGAATTATACGTGTGAGCTTCACATAGGTGGGATGTGATGGATGTGGACAGAGCAGCAGAGAGAAAGCCCAGGGAGCATATGCTAAAAAACCTGGGAAAAAAAATGCAAAATCCAGCAGTCTTAGAGGTGGCCTGAGGAAAGAGTTTAGGTTAGAAATATCTGTGCCATAAGAATAATGGGCATCTATATTCCTCCAAGAACATCAGGATAACCAAGGAGCATTAAATACCAAGTTAAGAAGGAAACACAATAAGGAAACCAGCTTAAGTTCAGGGAAATTAGAGACTCGGGGTTCATTTTGCAGCAACTGCTGATTGTGTGAATGGAAATGAATTTCCTAACATCACTGAGCTTTAGTTGTCAAGGAGAGGCAGTAATACCTACCTTGCAGGGTTACTGGATTGTTATATATGTGACAGCAACTAAGACGGACTGCTTAATAGCGTACATTGGATATCGTGACCCACAGAAAATGTTCTAAATGGGGGTCGGCAAACTATGCTCATGGGCCAAATGTGGCCCACTGCTCATGTTTATAAATAAAGTTTTATTAAAACACAGTCATGCCCATTCATGACATACTGTCCACGGTATTTTCCTGCTGCAGCTGCAGAATTGAGCCATTGAGACAGATACCATATGGTCTAAAAAGTGGAATATATTTACTACCTGGCTTTTACAGGAAATGTTGACCCCTGGTCTAGAACATCAGTTAATCACCAATCACTTGGGAATAGCAATAAGCTTCCATCTGTTGACCACCTGTTATGTCTGGTCCTATGTGATTTCATTTAATCTTATAGGTATTACAATTTCCATTCTAATTTTGAGAAAACTGAGGTTCTCAGGTATCATTTTCCCAAAGTCATACCATTGAAAACAGCAACATTCTGATTTCAAAGTCAATTCCACACTGATTCTCAGTGGCATTTTATGAAAAGTAAGGATACAATGTAGGAAGAGGGGAAAAAAGTCCTAGGGCAATCTCGTGGGTCTGCATAGTATTCTTCCTTTTTCATCTGCCATCTGCAGTGAAGCCACCACAAAAAGGCAGATTTTCAAAGACAAAACTATGCACCTGATTTCTCGAAACCCAGTGAGGTCAGGCTCCTCCAGTCTCATCTCTTTTGGTGCTCCCACTCTTCCCTCGGCTGGCTGGCTTTCCTCAAGGTGCTCTAAGAGGCCAGGCTCTCTCCTATATTCCCAGCCCCTAAACATGCATATTCCCGGACCAAACCAATGGTCAGGCTGCTTATTCTCATGGCCCAATAATGAGATGGAGATGAACTGGGAGAGAAGAGAGTCTTCATTTCTGTAACCGGGTGTAGGGAGAAGGCCTAGAAATTTTCACTAGACCTACTCAAAATTACAAACTTTTCCAGAGCTTATATGCCTTCTAAGCTATATGTCTATGTGTAAGTGTGCATTCATCTAAAGCTATAAGTGATTAACATCTTCTAATCCATAACTAAGGTCTGAGTCCTGGAGACCTTCCTCTGGAGCCTCAGTAAATTGACTTAATCTAAATGGGTCCAGGTGCTGGGGTTATTACCCTTATCTTGTCTCCTGCTAAAGCATGGAGGTTTGGGGAGTTTCTTCAGACCCCCAGTAAAACTTGTTTAATCCTGAAAGGGTCCTGTGAAGATTTCCTTCGTTATGTTGTCATGCTTCAAGGTCCAGGAGAGAGGCCTGGGCAAAACTCTTGGTAGGCTTTTGTTATATTCCAGCCTTTGTATAAGGACACTGACTCTATCAGCTTTTAATATTTAACTTCACCACTCAGTTAGTGCTGAAACAGTTGTTTCGGAGGCCTGCCTGTTCAGCTGTTAGTGAGGCCTGGCCTGTCATATGCATACCCAAGTATTCCCTAGTTAACTCTTAGTTCTAACACTTCCAAAATATCTACTGGAATGTCACTTCTTCAAATGAACCATCTCTCCCCCAAGATTGAGTCAAATCCCCTTATAAGATACATATACATGCATATATATTTGTAGGTATAAATGTATACATATTCATGTATCTGTATCCTTCACTGCACTTAGAACAGTTGTAAATTCACATTTATTTGTGTAATTATTTAACTAACCACTGAGGTAGGAACCCATCTAGTTTTGATAGTCCTTGTATTCCTAGCAAATATTACAGCACCTGCCTCAGAGTGGGAGTGTAATGAATATTTGTTGGATTTTTTAAAATGCAGATCTTTGGAAAAATGGAGAAGACCATCATTCTCAACATTGAACCATTGGATACAATAGAAAATGTAAAGGCCAAGACCCAGGATAAGGAAGGAATTCCTTCTGACCAGCAAAGACTGATTTTTGCTGTCAAGCAACTGGAAGATGGACGTACTTTGTCTGATTACAACACTCAAGAAGAGTCCACTCTTCATCATGTGTTGAGATTTCATGGTGGTGCTAAGAAAATGAAGAAGTCTTACGCCATTGCCAAAAAGAATATGCATTACAGAAAGAAGGTTAAGTTGGCTGTCCTGAAATACTCCAAGGTGCATGACAATGGCAAAATTGGTTGCCTTCATGGGAAGCACCTTTTAGATGAATGTGGTGCAGGAGTTTTTATGGCCAGCCACTTTGACAGGCATTATTGTGGCAAATATTGTCTTACTGCTTCAACAAACCAGATGAGTAATTGTGTATGAGTTAATAAAAGACATGAACTAAGAAAATAAAAGTCATAGGTTGAAATAGAGATTGTTCAGCCAATTGACATAAGGTAGAGCACTGACAAAGAGAAGCTGCTCACCTTTAGTGGCGGTTGTGTTTGGAGATAGCAGAGAAGCCTCCTCACTTCCTCCAGGACTCAGAGAAGGTGGGGGAAGGAGGTCTTTGGTGTCTTAGTCCCTTCTCACCTCTTTGGCATTACTTCCTTCCCTCCCAACCTCACACCTTATAATCTACTAACTCCAAACCAACAGGAACTCTCCTCCCACGCCCTACATTCACACACCCTAGGTTCACATGCCCTAGGTTCACATGTGCAGGTGTGCACGCATGCACGCGTGCACACACACACACACACAGGCTGTTATCTCCCAACTTCCTGAGAAATGCTTAGGCAGGAGTCTAAATCCTGAGCCCCTTCCAGGGGTTGCCTTGAGCAGTTGCTTCTTCAACCCAAATGCCTCAGATACTGAGCTCTGGGCTGTCTGTGTATACTGCTGTTTGCCATGTAAAATCCCTCCATTGAACACATCTGTCTACTTGCCCATCTATCCCAAAGGTCTAGGAGTACATCAAAATCAAGGGCCATGTCTTTTCTTAGTATTCCCAGGGTAGCCTCTAATTAAGAAAAATTCACTTATTTGAACCAACTTCCCCAAAGAATAGAAAGTTCTAAAAAAAAGAGGAATCAACAGAAAATTAAGTTCCAGTTTCCTCATTCACCTCTCCTGCCCAAATAGTACTCTTTTTGTCTGGATTCTTCTTCCTCTTTCCCCTTCTGACTGCCTCCAATGCCTCCAGCAGAACGAGAGAGAAGCTGTCCAGGCTGCAGAGAGGAGTGGTAACAACCGGATCTCGCCTCAGAAGGTGGGGACAGGGTAGGCAGAGGGGGAATGCATCTCGCTGGAAATGTCAATGCCCCATGGGCAGGGAACTGCAGACAGAGCTTCCCTTATTGAAGGCATGAAGTCAGAAAACTGGGAATTGGTACCTTCCAAAAAGAGGGAGAGCCAGCAGGTAGGAGAGAGGGTGTGTGAGGTGGTGCCAGGCTAGTGGACACTGCACATAAAGAATGTCAGAATATAAATGTTTATTTGTTACTGAGTCCTGGTTTTGGGTGACTCCAGATGGAAAGTGCCTATTGGCAGGTGTTTTGTCTCTCTGCAAGGGGCACGAGGGTGCTGATAGCTGCTTCTGTCACTTGTTTCATTCCCACGGAAGCATGCTTGCACTTCCCAGGTTAGGCTTTCGGTCAGGTTTGGGCTTGTGGAATTGTTTTATATTTTTGACATTATGGTTTTGAAATACCTGGCTTGCCAGGATGCTTGCCCCCAAGCAAGTTCTTCTCTACTTGCCCTGCACAGATGAGGTTGTGTGCATTTTTACCATTACTATCCAGCGGACCATTCAAATACAAACATACTATATTTGTATCTCAATCACTTGCACTTGAGTCTGCTTTTAAGATTTGTTTTTCTTGCCCACTATGCAAGTAAATGCCTTGTTTGTGATCACCAAAGTCAAGTGTTTAGACAACCTGCTCAGGTCCATTATTTTCCCCATTTATTTGACGTCTTTTTAAAAAAATTTTTTAAATATTGGGTATAGTGGCTCACATCTGAAACCCAGCACTTTGGGAGACTGAAACAAGAGGATTGCTTGAGCCCAGTAGTTCAAAACCAGCCTGGGCAACAGAGTGAGACCCTGTCTCTATAAACAATTTAAAAATTAGCTGGGCATGGTGGCATGTCATGTGCCTATAGTTCCAGCTTCTTGGGAGGTTGAGGCAGGAGGATCACTTGAGTCCAGGAGGTTGAGGCTACTGTGAGCTATGATTGACCACTGCACTCCAGCCTGAGTGAGAGAGTAAGACCTTGTCTCAAAAAATTAAAAATAAAATAAAATAAAAAACCACTTAGATAACCTGCTAAGGCCCATTATTTTCCCCATTTATTTGATAACTTAAAGAGAATCATTTAGAATAGAAAAAAGTGACAAAAAAAGAAAAAAAAGAAAAAAGAAAAAAGAAAAAAATTTTTAAAGAAAAACAGGAAAAAAGGAAAATTTAAAAGTGAGTGACAAAGTGAAAATATTTGGATTATCTTCTGAGAGGTGAAGAATTTGAGACTGTAATAAACATAGAGAAAGGACATCTATGTGTAAGAAAAGATTATATAATTAATTACCCAGATGCATGAGGTCTAAATGTCCCTGAGTTTGCCTAAATGTCATAGTTATGCTAATGACATGTATTCTATTTTATTTTTACTTAGAGGCAGAACTGAAGTTTGGGTGGTTGCCAACAAGTTGTTGAGCTTGAAAGCGATGCTATAAATTTCCAAGGACATGATTGCAGTTGCATCGGATGTACTTGTCTACTCAGCTGATGTTCAAGTTCAAAATAGAGCTATGTTCTGAACATGGGCAATGTTCTTAAAGGAGAATTTTCAGGGTGTCTTAATATTGTTTGACCTCAGGCAGAATGAGCCAAAGGCAGTGGGGTGTAGGAAGAACATGAGACTTGATCTCCGGGAAATGAGCTCCACCACTCAACAGTGTAAGAACTTGTTGTGATGGTTAATATTGAGTGTCAACTTGATTGAATTGAAGGATACAAAGTACTGTTCCTGGGTGTGTCTGTGAGGATGTTGCCAAAGGAGATTAACATTTGATTCAGTGAACTGGGAGAGGCAGACCTACTACCCTTAATCTGGGTAGGCACCATCCAATCAGCTGCCAATGCAGCTAGGATAAAAGCAGGTAGAGGAACATGGAAAAACTAGACTGGATGAGTCTTCTGGCCTCCATCTTTCTCCCATGCTGGATGCTTCCTGCTCTCGAACGTCAGACCCCAAGTTCTTCAGTTTTTGAACTCTTGGACCTATACCAGTGGTTTGTCAGGGGCTCTGGGGCATTCGGCCACAGACTGAAGACTGCACTATCATCAGCTTCCCTACTTTTGAGGTTTTGGGACTCAGACTAGCTTCTTTGCTCCTTCGCTTGCAGACAGCCTATTGTGGGACCTCACCTTGTGGTCATGTGAGTCAATACTCCTTAATAAACTCCCTTTATATATACATCTATCCTATTAGTCCTGTCCCTCTAGAGAACCCTGAGCAATACACCTGGGCATGTCCCTTAGCACCTTGGATGAATCCTTAGGTCTGTGAAATAAGGGAGCTGGAGTTGATGGTCTCTAGAATGATTTCTTTTCCCAAAGTTCCCTGGTATTATTACTTACAGAAAGATAAAATGTGAAATGTAACAAAAATAGGAAGCAAATTATAACCAAGGCTGAGCCTGTTCATTTCCACTGAGGTATCTCTGGGGTTTGTGAAAATATAGGAGAGGGTATTAAAGAAAGAGTGCCATGAAAACTGAAACAGAGGAAGTCCAGAGTCCTCTCAGACTCTGGGAAAGTCACACACATTATGTGACACACATTTCTTTATATTCAGATAGAGGCAATCTGACACGGGCTTCATACATGGATTTGATAACATCCCATTTTCAAAATGGGGAAAAATAGCCACATAGAATTATATACAATGATGTTAACTGTACTAATAGTGTTAATCTCATAATACTGTTAAAATAAATATGTTCAAATTTATGTTGCTACTTCCACTCCAAGGACTACTATATTTTTGTATCAAAGGAGCAGAGCATAACACCATTTCTCTTACTGAGTCAATTGGACTGAGCTCACTCCACATGTGCTAGAGGAATGAATATTCATGGAGTGGAATGTCCACTAGGGCACGTGGATCTAAGGGAGAATACTGAAAGCCAATACAAAATGACAATTAAGACAGAATAAATTGGAATATTAGATTTATTTTACATTTCAGAATTTTAACTGCTATTGAGTCCATTAGAAATAAACCTACAAAAATAATGTTTTCCTATTGATGAGCTTTGTCACAGATATCTCCTGTTTCCAGACCAAAGCAATGGAAAACAATGAAGAAAAGGAAAAAATTAGGCCAGGCACAGTGGCCCATGCCAATAAATTCAGTGCTTTGGGAGTCTGAGGTGGGAGGACCACTTGAGGTCAGGTGCTTGAAACCAGCCTGGGCAACATAGTGAGACCCTGTCTCTTCATCAAACAGAAAAAATAGCTGGGCAGAGTGACATGCATCTGTAGTCCCAGCTACTTGGGAGGCTGAGGTGGGAGGATTGCTTAAACCCAGGTGTTGGAGGCTATATGATCGCATTACTGCATTCCAGCCTGGGTGACAAAGCAAGACCCTGTTCCAAAATAAAATAAAATAAAATAAAATAAAAGTCTGTCTTTGATGAGGTGAAGAACCATAGAAATACTAAAGCACAATCTATGAAGAAAGACTGCCAAGCCAAATAAAAGTTGAACAGTGTGAAGGGGAGGTACTAAGAGAGGGAGAACACCTCTGATATGTTCTCCAGAATCGGTGGCAAAATCCCTAAGGCAAAACTTCACTTGGGAAGACAAAGTGGGGATGCAAAGGAAGAATGCAGAAAAGAATGAGGGAAAGCAGGAATGATCATGGAAACTTTCAGACATAGTGAGATGTAGGCTACAAACATGGTGTGACAGAAGAGATATGACCAACAGCAGCTGCATGGCAAGGCTGGTTTACTGAGCAGAAACAAAGTTACTTTTTGTTTCTTTGAGGCAAATGGAGTTTCTTTTGAGGCAGAGAAACTCCTTTCTAACTGTGAGCAATGTCATGTCATAACATAGAGAACTGATGAGGGGAAAAGTGCTAAGAGATGACAAAATAATGGCATAGGGGATCCAAGGTATGTATAATTGGTACTCTCATAAAAGAAGGGAAAATACTATAGGAAAAAAGTCACAATATGGAAAAGAAGAAGATTTGACAAGGAATGACAGGAAGGGCACAAAACTGTGAAGGAATCTGAAATCTTTGCATAGACTTATGAGAATGTAATGAGGAATCTCAGTTTCAAAGAGGCATGGCTTTTTTTCTTTCTTTTTTTTTAAAGCTCAAGATAATAAAGAAGTCACTTATCTATACATGGAACAAGAACAGAGAATGGACATTCAATTCTCAAAACTGAAAACTTGACAGTACAGTGGCAAATTATCCTAACGAATAAAAGAAGGCTGACATTTCAACAGAAATTATCATGACCATAAAGAAACCTTGTAAATGAACCTAGGTATCACAAGTACATGCACCAAATAGGAAAGGTAGAGTGCATAGTCAACCAGAAAATAGAAAGTCTTTGCAGAAAAGTGTAGAAAAGTATCAGGAAGTCTTAATCCCAGAATGAGGTAAGGGATCTAAAATATGAAAGGAAGTCGGGCATGGTGGCTCACACCTGTAATCTCAGCACTTTGGGAGACCAAGACTGAAGATTGCTTGAGTCTAGGAGCTCAAGACCAGCCTGGGTAACATGGCAAAACCCCATCCCTACAAAATATACAAAATCAGCCAATTGTGGTGGTGCATGCCTGTAGTTCCAGCTACCTGGGAGGCTGAGGTGGGAGGATCACTTGAGTCTGGGAGGTGGAGGTTGCAGTGAGCTGAGATCATGCCAGTGACTACAGCCTGGGTGACAGAGCAAGACTCTGTCTGAAAACAATAAAAAATAAAAGAAAAAATATGAAAGGCATCAAAAGGGGCTTTGAGTTAATATTATAGCTAGAAGAACAAGGAGAAAATACCTCATCTTGGGTCTTATAGCATCAGCCAAATATGGGAGGTGCTCACAGGTCCTTCTTTGAAGATTATTCTCAAGCCCTTTCTTCCTGAGGGCCCAGAGAGTTAACAGTTCTTATTGGTTCTTTCTAGCTACCACTGTCTTTTCCATCTTTTGATGTTCTCTTTTTTTCTTTCCCACAAAGCCAAGCTACTAACAGTCATTCCTGATTCCCAATACAATACTCTTGGGGAAAGGTATACACTGCTGCTTAGTTATTTGAGGGCTAGATGCTAATCCATATGGGCAAATAGGCTGTAATGAACTTGGGATATAAAACATTTTCCCCATCCAAAGGCATGTAACTACCTCTCCTCTGCCCTGGGGCACTTCACAGCTCCCCTTTTGCAGACATTTGTGTTTCTTTAGGTGAAAGCTGACACTGTTTTAATTCTTTTGTGCAATACGGAGGGAGGAGCATGAGAAACAAATAGTGGATTTCACTGAGGTTTTCCTCCCAAAAGGCCACTAATCAAAGGGTAGAACAATAGGTGGGAACTACTGTGCTCAGGTAACTGCTTGTCTGAGAAGTTGGGCATGGGTGGGAATCCTCCCAACTTCCAACACATAGCTGGTCAGGTCCCCTGTGCACTACCAAGATCTCTTTGGGCCCTTGCTTCTAAAATTATGGAATGGCTGTGGTCTTTCCACAAGCTAACCAAATTCACTGGAATAAAAAAATTGTGTCAATTTCTATTTTTTCCTCATATATATATGTGTGTGTATATATATATACACATATATATACCTCATATATATATGTGTGTATATATATATATTTTGAGATGCAGTTTTGCTCTTGCTGCCCAGGCTGGAGTGAAGTGCCATGGGGTGATTTCGGCTCACTGCAACCTCTACCTCCTGGGTTGAAGTGATTCTCCTGCCTCAGCCTCCCAAGTAGGTGGGATTACAGGTACCCACCACCATACCCGGCTAATATTTTGTATTTTAGTAGAGACAGGGTTTCACCTTGTTGGCCAGGCTGGTCTCAAACTCCTGACCTCAAGTGATCCACTCGCCTTAACCTCCCAAAGTGCTGGGATCACAGGCATGAGCCACTGCACCCGGCCTCTCCCATAATTCTTTTACTTAATGGTTTGACACCCTCTGCATTTGCTGGTTTGGAAGTACTAACTGAAAAAAATAAATAAATAAACAAAATGCAACAATTATTAGCAGAAAATCCCACAATGGGATAAGTTTAATAACTTGTTTTGAAGGCAGGGCTGGGTTGTGTCTTTGTTCATAACTATAATTCTATATGTTCTATAGAATACTTGTCATATAGGCTAGCTTTGGCTGGCCAAATTAATCATAAAATGAAAATAGCTATCAATAATCACAGTCCTTTACAATATTAAGGTGCCCTATAGGGAGTACTGCAAATTCTAGGTGTTCCATTACCTACATAATGGTAAAAACCATTTACTAGTTCTTCTACAACAAGATAGAATATCTCCTGGACTTTTATTTTCCTGCTTCTTCTCTTTGAGAATAACTGGCAGAGAGGTGATTGTGAAGTTAAAACATAGAAGAACATTAAAATCCTAAAACTATGAGGAAGTTATAGGAGAACCAAGTTGTGAAAGAAATATTTTCCAGCCTGAATAAGCTGCTTCTTAAATTTGTGAAAAGCTTACAATTTTTCTGGACTTATCATTGACAATGTTGAGAAATCATTTATAAAATAGTACAGATTTCCATCCAGAAAACTGAAAATTAAAATGAACAAATTTTCTGATTTTTCAAAGATTAGAAGAACATGAATCGCACAAATGTGAGAGCAAGAAAGATGGGGTGTTGGGCAGTGTCAAATGCCTGCCACAGAGAAGTCAGGCAGAGGGAGCTGAGAGAGGACGCTGAGTTTGGGGATTAGAAGTTACATGAGATTGCTGAGAAAGCAATTTAACTTTGAGAGAACATGAGCTTAATGTCATCCCTGAGGATACTTTGAAAATGGATNCAGAGAAACTCCTTTCTAACTGTGAGCAATGTCATGTCATAACATAGAGAACTGATGAGGGGAAAAGTGCTAAGAGATGACAAAATAATGGCATAGGGGATCCAAGGTATGTATAATTGGTACTCTCATAAAAAGAAGGGAAAATACTATAGGAAAAAAGTCACAATATGGAAAAGAAGAAGATTTGACAAGGAATGACAGGAAGGGCACAAAACTGTGAAGGAATCTGAAATCTTTGCATAGACTTATGAGAATGTAATGAGGAATCTCAGTTTCAAAGAGGCATGGCTTTTTTTCTTTCTTTTTTTTTAAAGCTCAAGATAATAAAGAAGTCACTTATCTATACATGGAACAAGAACAGAGAATGGACATTCAATTCTCAAAACTGAAAACTTGACAGTACAGTGGCAAATTATCCTAACGAATAAAAGAAGGCTGACATTTCAACAGAAATTATCATGACCATAAAGAAACCTTGTAAATGAACCTAGGTATCACAAGTACATGCACCAAATAGGAAAGGTAGAGTGCATAGTCAACCAGAAAATAGAAAGTCTTTGCAGAAAAGTGTAGAAAAAGTATCAGGAAGTCTTAATCCCAGAATGAGGTAAGGGATCTAAAAATATGAAAGGAAGTCGGGCATGGTGGCTCACACCTGTAATCTCAGCACTTTGGGAGACCAAGACTGAAGATTGCTTGAGTCTAGGAGCTCAAGACCAGCCTGGGTAACATGGCAAAACCCCATCCCTACAAAATATACAAAAATCAGCCAATTGTGGTGGTGCATGCCTGTAGTTCCAGCTACCTGGGAGGCTGAGGTGGGAGGATCACTTGAGTCTGGGAGGTGGAGGTTGCAGTGAGCTGAGATCATGCCAGTGACTACAGCCTGGGTGACAGAGCAAGACTCTGTCTGAAAAACAATAAAAAATAAAAGAAAAAATATGAAAGGCATCAAAAGGGGCTTTGAGTTAATATTATAGCTAGAAGAACAAGGAGAAAATACCTCATCTTGGGTCTTATAGCATCAGCCAAATATGGGAGGTGCTCACAGGTCCTTCTTTGAAGATTATTCTCAAGCCCTTTCTTCCTGAGGGCCCAGAGAGTTAACAGTTCTTATTGGTTCTTTCTAGCTACCACTGTCTTTTCCATCTTTTGATGTTCTCTTTTTTTCTTTCCCACAAAGCCAAGCTACTAACAGTCATTCCTGATTCCCAATACAATACTCTTGGGGAAAGGTATACACTGCTGCTTAGTTATTTGAGGGCTAGATGCTAATCCATATGGGCAAATAGGCTGTAATGAACTTGGGATATAAAACATTTTCCCCATCCAAAGGCATGTAACTACCTCTCCTCTGCCCTGGGGCACTTCACAGCTCCCCTTTTGCAGACATTTGTGTTTCTTTAGGTGAAAGCTGACACTGTTTTTAATTCTTTTGTGCAATACGGAGGGAGGAGCATGAGAAACAAATAGTGGATTTCACTGAGGTTTTCCTCCCAAAAGGCCACTAATCAAAGGGTAGAACAATAGGTGGGAACTACTGTGCTCAGGTAACTGCTTGTCTGAGAAGTTGGGCATGGGTGGGAATCCTCCCAACTTCCAACACATAGCTGGTCAGGTCCCCTGTGCACTACCAAGATCTCTTTGGGCCCTTGCTTCTAAAATTATGGAATGGCTGTGGTCTTTCCACAAGCTAACCAAATTCACTGGAATAAAAAAATTGTGTCAATTTCTATTTTTTCCTCATATATATATGTGTGTGTATATATATATACACATATATATACCTCATATATATATGTGTGTATATATATATATTTTGAGATGCAGTTTTGCTCTTGCTGCCCAGGCTGGAGTGAAGTGCCATGGGGTGATTTCGGCTCACTGCAACCTCTACCTCCTGGGTTGAAGTGATTCTCCTGCCTCAGCCTCCCAAGTAGGTGGGATTACAGGTACCCACCACCATACCCGGCTAATATTTTGTATTTTTAGTAGAGACAGGGTTTCACCTTGTTGGCCAGGCTGGTCTCAAACTCCTGACCTCAAGTGATCCACTCGCCTTAACCTCCCAAAGTGCTGGGATCACAGGCATGAGCCACTGCACCCGGCCTCTCCCATAATTCTTTTACTTAATGGTTTGACACCCTCTGCATTTGCTGGTTTGGAAGTACTAACTGAAAAAAATAAATAAATAAACAAAATGCAACAATTATTAGCAGAAAATCCCACAATGGGATAAGTTTAATAACTTGTTTTGAAGGCAGGGCTGGGTTGTGTCTTTGTTCATAACTATAATTCTATATGTTCTATAGAATACTTGTCATATAGGCTAGCTTTGGCTGGCCAAATTAATCATAAAATGAAAATAGCTATCAATAATCACAGTCCTTTACAATATTAAGGTGCCCTATAGGGAGTACTGCAAATTCTAGGTGTTCCATTACCTACATAATGGTAAAAACCATTTACTAGTTCTTCTACAACAAGATAGAATATCTCCTGGACTTTTATTTTCCTGCTTCTTCTCTTTGAGAATAACTGGCAGAGAGGTGATTGTGAAGTTAAAACATAGAAGAACATTAAAATCCTAAAACTATGAGGAAGTTATAGGAGAACCAAGTTGTGAAAGAAATATTTTCCAGCCTGAATAAGCTGCTTCTTAAATTTGTGAAAAGCTTACAATTTTTCTGGACTTATCATTGACAATGTTGAGAAATCATTTATAAAATAGTACAGATTTCCATCCAGAAAACTGAAAATTAAAATGAACAAATTTTCTGATTTTCAAAGATTAGAAGAACATGAATCGCACAAATGTGAGAGCAAGAAAGATGGGGTGTTGGGCAGTGTCAAATGCCTGCCACAGAGAAGTCAGGCAGAGGGAGCTGAGAGAGGACGCTGAGTTTGGGGATTAGAAGTTACATGAGATTGCTGAGAAAGCAATTTAACTTTGAGAGAACATGAGCTTAATGTCATCCCTGAGGATACTTTGAAAATGGATTATTTTAAAGGATCATTGGTGAGTACTTAAATCAGAAAGTGGAGGTCACGTTGAGTCAGAATGGGCTCATTTTGAGTAAGTCATGCCAGACTAAACTCATTTCACTGGACTGATAAGTACAAGAAATGTAGTAGACTAGAAGGATCGTATCTCCTTTGGAGCTAAAATAATTGACAAGATTTTTCCTCATAGTCTTGTGGACCTGGTGAAGATAAATTAAGATCAGTTTACAAGTATTGACACTGAGGATTAAGAGATGGATGTCCACCTGGAGGGGTGTTTCTCACGGTCCCTCTCTGGATGTCTCCTGTTGGCCATTTTAGCTAATGATTTGGATGAGTAAAAGGATGGCGTGGGAATCAGGGCTGCCAATTTGGGGAAGCTGGGATGACAAGATAATAATGCCTTGTATGACACAATTGAGACCAAAAGAAACCAGGAATGGGAAAGAGAAATGAAGAAACAAGCTTCAAAGGAGACTTGCTGGGCTAGATCAATGGACTGAAACTAACAAGATGAAGACTGATAGCAGCAAAGTACTACTCTTGTTCAAATACACCAGCTACACAAGTACCGAGTAGGGGAGACAGGGATGAGGGGCTACACAATAAAAATAATCAGGGCAATGGACTATCAGGGCAATATGAGACTTTAGTCTTTCTCTAGCTGAACAACAACAACAAAATAAACCTCATATAACTTTCAACAACTGCAGTATAAATGTAGTGTTGAGCATAATGAAAGTAACCTCAGTTTGTACCTCACTTTGAGTGATGGTTTTCATTAGAATAATCGAGAGCACATGCTAATTACTAAAAAGTATTCTTTGATATCTATGCAAATTCACAATTAAGAATAAAATTTGATTAACCATGTAACTTTGGGGTTGGAAAAATGAATTTATTCAGTGTGAGTGGTATTACAGTCTCTGATGAACAGATCACCCACAGAGTTGTAGAGTTTTGTCCTCAGTGCCCAAGAGTATGTTTTCAGAGAAATATAACTACTATGGCAAAGAACCAAAATGCAGACAGATGAATAAGTAGGAGAAAGGGAGAGGAGGGAAAAGAGGCTGGGAACTGGTGGGCAAAGGGTGGGGAACGAGTATCAAAGAGCAAGCACAGAGGGACAGGCTCTGTATTTGAACTTTTTTTGATGATCCATATACCTGGGTGGCTTTTCTCTGTGCCTGTGTCCAGATTTCTGGGTACAGGGAGTGATAAGCGCCACACAATCACCATAGTACCTGATCTCAGGTAACCTCCCTCATCATACACTGTGCTTTGTAACATTTCACACAACAATAACTAAACCACCATGCAAGTACTTCTCTTTCCCTTCTAAACACTAAGGTAAGTCCATGGGAGCAGGACGACTGTGTTGGTCACTTTCATCACTGTCTTTAACGCCACCTATATAGCCATATGTAAGCATATATGAAACACTATTTAAAAGTTTGAATTTTGAACATCACTCAGCAATTTAATAGCTTCCCTACATGGTGGAAATTCAAAATAGGAAATATAAGAAGAACAAACATCTCAAGTTAGTATCACAACATTGCAGCCTGAAAAGAAAAAAATGCATTCTTTCACTATAATGCAGTACATAAAATAGTAATGAAAATTGACCACTTATTAGTTCATAAAGCAGGTTTTCAATAAATTTCATCAGTTGGGTGTATAGATGTCACATTTTTTCCCATATGCACTAGGTTAGAAATCAAGAATGCAGAGATGACTAGAAAACCCTCATATAGAAATTTTAAAACACACATTTTAAAAATGCAAGGGTCTGCACTACAAATAGGGTGCAGTATATACTGCTCGGGTGATGGGTACACCAAAATCTCACAAAGCAGCACTAAGGAACTTACTTGTGTAACCAAACACCATCTATGAAAATAATTTTAAAAAACTAATACTAATTTAAAAATTTTAAAAAAACCCTCAATGGTCAAAAAAGAAATTGTAATGGAAACCGAAAATATGTGTAAACAATGATAGCATTAAATATTTTTTTAAAAAGAGAATACCATTAGGGCAGTACCTAGTGGGAAATTTAAAGCCTTAAATGTAGAGATTAGAAGTGAAAATAGGGCAGGAATCAAGACACTGCGTGTCCACCAAAGGGAGCTAGGGAAGAACAACGGATTAAACCTCTGTAAAGTAGAAAGAACAAATAAGACTGAAAAACCTCTAGCAAGACTGACTAGAAGCAAGATAAAGAAAAGGAGAGGGGTGGCTCACGCCTGTTTGGGAGGCAGAGATGGGTGGATCACGAGGTCAGAAGATCGAGACCATCCTGGCTAACACGGTGAAACCCTGTCTCTACTAAAAATACAAAAAATTAGCCGGGCACGGTGGCGGGCGCTTGTAGTCCCAGCTACTCGGGAGGCTGAGGCAGGAGAATGGCGTGAACCAGGGAGTTGGAGCTTGCAGTGAGCCGAGATCGTGCCACTGCACTCCAGTCTGGGCGACACAGCGAGACTCCGTCTCAAAAAAAAAAAAAAAGGAAAAGAAAAAGAGAGCGAGAGCAAGAGAGAGGAAAAGAGAGAGAGAGAGAGAGAGAGAGAGAGAAAGAGAGAAACAACCACACACTACTGGAATTTGTAAAACCCATAAATGTAAGTACTACAGAGATAAAAATGATAGCCTTGACAGCTCTACACCAACAAACTTGAAAACTTAAATGTTCAAAATCCTAGAAAACTACAACTGACTCAAGAAGAAACAGAAAAACTAAAAAACAAACAGAAAACAAACAAGCCAACATAAACTGAGTCAGTGGTTTAAAAATCTTTCCACCAAAGAAAAATCTAGGCCCACTTGGTTTTATATGTTAATTTTCACAAACAATCCATAAATAATACCAAACTAATGTAACTCCTCCAAGGAGTGAAAAAATAAGACATTTACCCCAATTCATTTTATGAGACTAGTTAACTTTAGTAATCAAATCATCCAAGGAAAGACATATTTATTAAATATAGGAACAAATATAAATGGAAATGAACAAATTTATATAATACAAATAAAAAATATATAAATAGAAACAAATATAAATAAAATACAAAAAAATTAGAAAGACCAATTCATTAATCACCACAGAAAAACCTATAATGATCATTTCAACAGATGAAGAAAAAGCATTTGATACGTTTACTATCTATTTCTGATTTTTTTTTTACAGATTCTTAGCAATTAGGAATAGAAAGTAACTCCCTTACTCTGAAAAATAATATCTAGTTTAAGAAACATAATTGAAACATCATGTTTAATTGTGAAAAGGTAAAAGTTTTCCTATTTAACATCAAGTTACTAAGGTTATATTATATTATATATAATATTAAATAATTATATCAAGCTTCATCTTGGGGAAAAGTCTAGCTCAATAAAATAAGAAAACAATAAAATATATAAATATTACACAGAAAAAAGCTGTTATCATTGGCTGCTTATTCATTGCCTACCTAAAAGAACCCTCAAATCTCAAAGAATAGATACATTATTAGAATTAATGAGGGTTTTTGATGATTGCTGGATACAACATAAATATTCATATCACTTGTATATCTTAATACTGGCAAAAAATAGAACATATATTTTTAGAAGATAGCTTTCATGAAAGCCACAAAATATAAAGAATTAGTACTGAATAGAATAAAATTGCTTCAAAACAGTTTATTGAAAATTATAGAAATACTGAAAATAACAAAGTAAAATAAATGACAAGTTATAGCATAATCTTGAATAGGAAGGCACAACATTTTCAAGAAGTCACTACTCCTCTGTTCAATCTGTAGATAGATTTAATGCAGTTTCAGTCAAATGCCAACAAGATTTTTAGGGAAAATTTGATTCTAAAATGTATATGTAAGAACAAAGAGCCATAAATAACCAAGATGCTTCTGAGAAAAGAAGAGGTTGGAAAACTTACTCTATTCAGAATTAATATAAAATTTTGGTGGTTAAACCCATGTAGAATTAGGACTGGAACAGACACACTAGACAATTCAAAAGATAAAGAGCCATTTGGGGCATGAACAGACGCATTGACCAATGAAAAGAATTGAGATCAGAGAAACAGACTTAAGTCCCTTGAATTTTCATGTATAACAAACAGAAAGAGATTTTCTGATGTGTGGGCAAATATGAAATAAACGGTACTAGGACAAGTGGTTATTTATACATACAGAAAAAAGGAGAGCTGAAACTACACCTCACACTCCACACAAAAATCAAATCCAGATGGTTGAAAAATTTAAATGCCAAAGTCAAAGTTATAACACTTCACAAGACAATTTAGAGGACAATCTCATGTCCCATGAATAGGAAAGCATTTCTTAAACCAAATAAAATAATAGTCAATAGCCATAAATAAACAGAGACACAAACTTGACTATATTCAACAAATTTCAGTTTGTCAAAAAATTCCATAAACAGAAAAAATTAAGTCATAAATAAAAGATGATATTTGCAACATGTAACTCACCATGGCTCAGTCTCTAGACAACATTTAAAACATCTATAAATCAACATAAAAAAGATAAACCACCCAACAGAAAAAAATAAACAAAATACCTGAATGAAGACTTTGTAAAAGTCACAAAATCATATGGAAAGATGTTCAATCTCACTAATAATCAGGAAAATGAGACATAGATATCGTTTTATACTCATCAGACTGGCAGAAACTTAAATATCTAGAAATATCAGCTGAGGTGCCCATATCAGCTACCAAGGTAAGTGTGGGGGCAGAATTGCATATGGTGGGTTTTCAAAGGGAAATGCTGACAATATACTAGAGGACTCTAAAACTTGCTTCAAGACTGGCAAATGATTTCACCGACTTTGAGAATATCAAAACTAGATCAAATTTGATACTGGTGAGGAGGTTTCTTTGGAGAAATCTGTTGCCGTGCTGTGAGTAACCCAAACTTTTGGAGGGGAGAATGGGTTATTACTGGTCCCTTGCCTAATGGGTGAGCTTCAAGGAGATCCTCACAATGCTTTGAAATGATCTTGGCAGTTGGAAGACATGGAGAAGGGGTGTGTGACCTATTTCTGGGAAAGTTAAATTGGATTGTGGACTAGGTTCTGACTCACCTGGGGAGTCTAGTGTGCAGAAGAGAGGCAGCACCAGGAGGGGCTGCGTAATGGGATCAATCCACATTTCCTAAATTAGGTGGAGCCCACCAGAGGGAAGCTGGAGTGTAATTCCTTTGTTTTCCTGGACATTCTGGGAACAGGACAGAACTATAGGCACCCAGTGGAATAGAGACACTCTCCCTCATCCCCTATGAAGGGGCTCAGCTGAAAACCACCAAGCAGCCCTGGAAAGCACCGAGAAAAAGGAGGCAACCTCTGTGCTCTGCAGGCTACCTAGGGACACAAAGGGACCTGTCTGCCCACACTTTCAGGTAGGGAGGACTGAACTGAAGCTGAAAATACGCAGAAGACATAATGTCAAGCCAGTTTTGAAGTATTGGCTATTATATGGGACTGGATATTCCAATTCCTGAGACAAAACAGTTTTATGACCAAAAGTGGCTGGAGGATATTTTATTTTTTTGAGTGTGACGATCTCTCCAAATGTTTGAAAAGGGTGGTCGGAGAGGATAATAAAGTCGTATGCTTGATCAACATTCTGACTCCATATTGTTTCATAGAGGGTAAAACTATAAAGAAAAGCCAGAGAATGATACCAAAAAAATTGGGGAGATCATTTATGGTGGGCAGAAGAGTGAGTAGGATGGAATTCAGGAGGCAGCACACAGGAGCTGTGGATGTGCTGACAACATTCTGTGACCCAAGGTGTTGGGTGCTGTGGCCAGTGTATTGTGAGTCCTGATTCCCTGATTATTTTTGCAAGTATTCAATAGTTAGTATAAAACAACACTTAAAGGGAAACCATAAAAAGCTAGAAGACAATATGTGTGCCTATTTGACCAAGAAATCCTTTTAATTTTCCCCCCTATTCTCACGTCCCTTGATCTAAAATATACTTTTATGCCATTAGCAGTCCAGGTTCCTGCTGCTTTTAGACTTTTGAAAAAGAAAAGGAAGGAATTTTTTTCTCTTCATGTCATTCTTTTGTATGTCTCTGCCCCAGGCAATGAGCACATACCGGCTGAGTTTTTTGAAAGGGGATAGTGTTGTGGTTGGGGAAGAGAGTATTTATGGGGAGGTTGAAAACTTCAGTAAAATTTCAAAAATATCCACAATTTTGATAGTGATGACCTCCAGATGGGCAAATTACTGGTGACTTTTAAAATGATGTCCTATTGGTTCCATGGTTTTATTTTTATTTTTTTGAGATAGGGTCTCGCTCTGTTGCCTAGGCTGGAGTGCAGTGGCACAGCCTCAGCTGTCTGCAACCTGTGCCTCCCAGGCTCAAGCAGTCCTCCCACCTTGCCCTCTTGAGTAGCTGGGACTACATGCACACACCACCACGCACGCTTAACTTTTGTATTTTTGTAGAGATGAGATTTTACCATGTTTTTGAGGCTGGTTTTGAACTCCTGGACTCAAGTGATCCACCTGCCTTGGCTTCCCAAAGTGCTGGGATTAAAGATGTGAGCCACGGCTCCTGCCAGTTTCATGCCTTTTATAAAAAGAATGAACGTCTTATGTAATAATAAATAAATAAACAGAAATCATTTGCTTTGGATGTAGAAAATGCAGATTTAGAATGTCCAGAGTCAGGAGCTAAGCCTCATATTTTTTTGTTTTAGCTCAGTGTAGAGTGCATTGAAGGTGTCTTAAAAATAATTCTATATAGTAAGCCAACTTAAAACCCCGCTCACAGCCAGGTCTGCCAAGTATGAGCCAGGTAAAATTACTGAAAAGGGTGGTTCTGACTTACTCCTTAACAATAACGTGGCTTACAAACAAAGACTGATATAAAATAGTTGATCCAACCCAAACACTTTGCTCATTTCCCAAAATTTACTACACAAACATATACAACTTACCACAATATAAAGATCATAATGAAAGGTTTGCCTTTTATTCTTTTAAATGACCATGTGTTTAGATCTGATGTACTGACAGCGATAATCCTCCATTAAGGAGAAACCTAATAAAATTTGAAAAATAGTGATTTTATATTTAGATGATACTCAGATCTTCAGCTACATATATGGAAAATGGAATTATTGCTAGAAGCATTGTTTAAAAATTAGGGTATCAAAGGAGTATTAGGAAGTCAGGAGGTTCTTTCTTTAGGAAGCGGCTTATCTGGATTCATTCAAAGAGCTTTAGGCCAGTTTGAGGTCTTTCTGCAAAATGTAAATTGCTATATGAGAAACCATATATAGTCCAATGATGAAAGAATGCAAAGCCTTAGAAGCACAGGAGACAATTCCAGCATCTTTCCTAAAGTTCTGACAAAAAGGGAAATAACTACCAAATTATTCAACTCGAATGCTTATTATGTATGTATAAGTCAGTCGGCAGATGAAGAGAGGAGGGAAATATGACTTTGACCCGTAGGGAACTCACAGTCTTGTGGGGGCCACTAGGGGTGGTGGTGTGACCTGCCTGGAGCAGCGCTAAGTATGGACTTGTGAGTCAAGGGCTATCAGAACATAAGTAAACTGATGGCTGTTCAGAGAAGGTAGAGTTCTATTCAACAGTTTGCAAGAAGGACTATTTCATGGAGGAGGTCGCATTGAACTAGACCTTTAAAAGTTGGTAGAATTTAAAAGCAAGTATATGGAAGGAGGAAGAGTGAAAGTGAGCAGAGGTGCAGGAGTGAGGCAAGGGTAAGCAGTTTTAATTTTTTAATGGTGGTATTATAAAATACACAACAAAATTTGTCATCTTATTATTATTATTATTATTACTATTGTTTTGAAGGCAGGGTCTGGCTCTGTTGCCCAGGCTGGAGTGCAGTAGTTCAATCATGGCTCACTGTAGCCTCCACCTCCTGGGCTCAAGCAATCCTTGCACCTCAGCCTCCTGAGTAGCTGGGACCACAAGCATATACCACCACCCCCAGCTAATTTTTACAGTTTTGGGAGTGACAAGATCTTCCTGTGTTGCCCAGGCTGGTCTCGAACTCCTGGACTCAATTGATCCTCCTGCCTTAGCCCCAAAGTGCTGGGGCTACAGGCATGAGCCACTGCACCTGACCCCATCTTAAAAAATTTTTCAGTGCACAGTTCGGAAGTACATTTGCGTTGTACAACCATCAGAATCACCCATTTTCAGAGGCTATTTTTCATCTTGTAACAGGGAAAATCCATATCCATGAAATACTAACTCCTCATTCTTCCTCCTCCCCCCACCCCGGTAAACACTATTTCACTGTCTCTATGACTTTGACTGCTTTAGGGACTTATATAAATGAGATCATACAGTGTGTATCTTTTTGTGACTGGCTTATTTCACTTAGCACAATGTCCTCAAGGTTCATCTATGTTGTAAAATATGTGAGAATTTCTTTCCTTTTGAAGGCTGAATAATATTTCATTGTATGGATAGGCCACATTTTGCTTATCCATTCGTCTATCCATGGACACTTGGGTTGCCTTCACCTTTTGGCTATTGTGAATAATGCTGCCACACACATTGAGGAACCAGTATCTGTTTGGGTTTCTGTTTTCACTTATTTCAGGTTTATACCCAGGAGTGGAATGGCCAAGTCATACAGAACCTCTAGTTTTAGTTTTCTGAGGAACCACCATAATGTTTTTCACAGTGGCTGCACCATTTTAATTCTTATGAATAGTGCACAAGGGTTCCAATTTTCCACAGTCTCATCAACACTTATTTTCTGGGGTTTTGCTTTGTTTTGATAGTAGCCATTTAAATTAGCATAAGATATAATTTCATTGTGGTTTAGATTTTCATTTCCTTAATGATTAGTGATATTGAGCAATATTTTATATGCATTTTGGCCATTTGTACATCTTCTTTGGAGAAATGTTTATTCAGGTCCTTTGCCTATTTTTTTAAATTGGGTTTTTTTTTTTTTTTTTGCTGTTGTTTAGGCAGAGAAGGCAATCTTTGAATACCAGTGATGTTTCACTAATGCTGGGCCATAGATTTCACAAGAAGTTGTATCAGGTATTAGAATGTGAGTTTGGTTTCAATCATGGATGAGTTTGAATGCCTTTTCCAAAATTCAGTGTGCATTTCATCAGAAGCCACAAAGGGCCCAGGAGCAAGAACATGGTCTGACTGCTCTCTGCTAAATAATTTCAGCCTGATGACAGTGAGCAGGCTATACATGAGTCTAACACGAGAACAGGTGGGAAGGGAGACTTTCCACTGGAAAAACGTGATTCTAACATACAGAATCACCTTCAAGGAGCAAGTAAGCAGAAAAATAGACAATGGCACAGTGGCCAGGTGAGAAGACAGTAGGTCCAGAATCTGAGGTTCAAATCCTGGCTCTGTGAGATAACAACATGCCTTGGTTTCCCCACGCTACTGAAACGCCAGGGGTTTGGTATAGGTCCCGTTGCTCGCTGCACAGAAAGCCAACAACTGAGACAATGAGCATTGCCAGGGAAGAAGGCTTTATTTGGGTGCTGCAGCCAAGGAGATGGGAGATCAGTCTTAAATTCATCTCTCCAACCGACTAAAATTGGAGGGTTTATATAGCTGGGAAGGGAGGTAACTACCTGCAAGGAAAACTGCAGTTAGGGAGGGATGAGGAAGCAATCATGATAAATGAGGAGTCTGGTGTCTCATTGTCTGATGGTGACGTAGTGAGTTTCAGTCTCTTGCCTGAAGGTCTGTTTCCTAACTCAGATGACTGACAAATGTTAAGTTTCAAGTTTTAAGACCAGATGGGTCAATTTCTATGTTTATTCAAAAACCCTGTAAATATCAGTTCTATGTGGAACTTCAGCCGGTTTCTCCCCAGTTATCACAGTTAGGGTTAAATGATGCAATATAAGTAAAACATCAGCAATGTCTGACACATACACAGAGTGCATGACACAAGTAGTGTGTTGGGATGATATAACTCAGTGAACTTCCTTTGTTTACTCAGTTATATTGAGTGATGAGGCAACTCTGAAGATGCCACTTTGCTACCTCTCTCCTGATAATTTCACCAGATCCAGCCATATGAGCACTGAAAGTGGGGGCTTAGCTCAAATTGTTCCTCATGTTTCTCTTGCAGGCAAATCATTTGGCACCAAAACAGGCACAGAAGTCCAAATCCTGCTGCCAGCTCCACGACTGATGGCACAGACAGACTTCAGGATTAGTCCTTTAATCTCTATCCTCTGTTAAATGAAGGTCATCATGCTGCTGCCTAATGTAAAAGGATTGTGGGGATTTTCATCATTCGTTAACGATTATCTTATTCTTTGAAGCCCCAAGAAAACCATATAAATTCCAAAGTCTAATAGGTACACAAGGGCTTTATTATGGATGATGAAGTTTCAAAGGATGCTAACCTCCCCCCCAAAAAATATTTTTTTTCTTTTTTGAAACGGAGTTTTGCTCTGTTGCCCAGGCTGGAGTGCAGTGGAGTGATCTTGGCTCACTGCAAGCTCCACCTCCTGGGTTCACACCATTCTCCTGCCTCAGCCTCCAGAGTAGCTGGGACTACAGGCGCCCACCACCACGCCTGGCTAATTTTTTTGTATTTTTAGTACAGACGGGGTTTCACCATGTTAGCCAGGATGGTCTCAATCTCCTTACCTTGTGATCCACCCACCTCGGCCTCCCAAAGTGCTGAGATTACAGGCATGAACCATCGCACCTGGCCACAAATTTTTTTTTTTAATGCACTCTCTTTTCCATATAATCCCAAGGTCAGTGAATCACGTGTAAGCCAGGTGTTTATCTTAGCTGATACTGCCTTAGTGTTGGCACAACTTAAATTTAGTTCAACTAATATTTGCATGATCTTTGCACAACACATAAACACCCAAGAACAGGTGGTGCTCCTCGGTGGTCAACACCAGGGTGGCTACAGCAGGGCACATTCTTTCTCTATAGCCCAGGTCACTGGCATTCAAAGCAATATTTTTCAATCTCTGATTTTTCCCTGGAAGTAGGAAAATGCTTCCCTAACTGCTTTACTTATAAGGGTGTTTCTTGCTAATTCTGTGCCCAGAGTAACTAATGGGGACATAGACATAGACATCATTCAAATGATGTGCTCTCTGTACCATAACCCATGCTTTAAAATGAAATAAAATAAACCCATGCCTTAAGACGACAATCAATAAAAAAATTCTGCCTAAGGAAAAGTCCTGCGTTCGAAGGTTTTTGTCCAAATAATCTGACGTTGTGGTCATGAAACATTGAAAATAGCATTTGGAGCAGTAAGCATAAAAAATTTAGAAGGAGTAAAACTACTTGAATGCTTGTTGGGAGGTTTACAATGTAGTCAAATACCAGTTAAGCAAAAATAAAATTTACTACTTAACTATTTACATTTTCTAATGTGTGGTTTCATGGAATTGTTGAGACAGAAGTAGACACTGAAATAGGAGTACTTGAAAGAAATAAGACAAAGATTTTTATAAAGTCATTTCTGACTTAATTAAGAAAATATAATCTCTATCACATATGAAATAAACATGAAAAATGCAATGTCAAAGAAAACACTTGGAATGGTCAACAAATATCTACTACAGATAGAAATGAAAATATTTATGTTATGTAAATGTTGGGCATCAAATAGTCTCCGAAGTTGCCTTCTGGAGAACTTTCCTTAGTTGGTATATTCTTCCTATGAATCAAAGGAATACAGTGTTATGGTCATAAGTAATGAAGGACATGAGACAATTTTAAGGATTTTAGGAAAGTAGGGAAGCAGTGAAATGAAGGGTAGGCAGATACTTCGGAGGGTAAAAAGTGTTTTTGATTCAAAAGAAAAGCTAAGGTAGTTTGGAGAAAACATGCATCATCTACTAGTTAATCTGGGGTACAATGAAGGTGGTGTTATTTTAACAGTGCTCAGAAAAGACAGACAGAATGGAAAGAGTGCATAAAACAGATTCTGAGGAATACAAATCAATCTAGCAAGGAGCTTTATGATGAAGGACCAATGTAAGCATATAATACACTTTTTCTTTTTTTTATTATTAGCAGTATCATTGGTATGGTGATGTTACCTACTTTTGGAGTGGAGCTAGATATGAGAGAGTTGCATGTCCTTTGAAATTTATTTGGGGTAAATAGTGAAAACAACATCTAAATAAAAAAGAAAACATTCTAGAGGTGCAGAATTCAAGCTAGAAGAATTGTACCCTTGGATGTTCCAAGGTCAAATTTTAATATGTCATTGAATGAAGGTTCTAATGTTTGGAATAATGAAAAAAGTCATATTGAATTTTGTCTTTGCTATCCCCCCTCCCCAGTGTCTACCAAAAAGGCTGGATAAACATTCATGCAAGTCAAGACACTGTCATAGCCACAATTCATCCCAGCAATCTTTCCTGGAATAGTCACTTAAGACGTATCTGGTAAGGACCCACTGGCACTTTTAGAGCAATCAGAAAACACCTCATATTGTTCACATCTAGTGTAGGAGAAGGTTAATCCATCCCTGTTTCATGAAGCATCACTTCAACGTCCTGGAACAGCCATTCTACCCAAATTTTCTGTCCCTAGAGCCCAACACTCTCTGCGTCTTCATCCATTCTTCACAGGTCTTGATTTCCAAGACTCTCTACCATCTTGGCCACACACCACATTACACGTTCACTACGGACACTGCACCACTGTGGACACTGCACCAATGCGGATACACTTGTCTGTCAGCAGATGTGCAGTCTCTTATGGGAGACACAATTTTTGACTCATGTGATTCAATGCCCATAAATCTTCACCCAAAAGATGCCCATAGAGACAAAGAGCAGAGTAAAGTCCTTGCAGCTGTGTTTCTCAAACTTGGCCACCCACCAGAACTGCCTGGGGAACTTTAAAAGATACCCATGCCGAATCCCACCCACCAAGATTCTGATGTAATGCTACGGGGTGAGATCTGGGCATCAGGATGTTTGGAATCTCCCCAGGCTCCTCTAACATGCAACCAAGACTGAAGGCCGCTGTCCTCAGCAATATGCCCAGTCTGGCCTTCCTGGCATCCCCCCATGGGTACAGGATGACAGTTTCTCACTCTGACCCTTTCCTTTATTCAATACAGCACAGCAGAATCCAAGAGGGTGAGCACTGTTATGAAAGAGAACCTGGACTCGGATCTGATTAAATGTCTTCAACAAAACCAGTGCCAAGCCTTGGCCATTCAACTATCAATTACTACTTTCAACCCAGGTTCTAAAGGCTCTTCATTAGAAACATCTTGAGTTGATAATGATTGGGGCAAATGTGCCCTTTGGATTTGGTTGCTACCATAATTATTAATTAACCAAATTGTAGCGATATCGAGTACATTTCTCCCTCTTGTTTGTAAGAACCCATGACAGACAAGGCCAATTGCAGACAATGGGGACGTCCTCATGATAGTGAGATGAACGGCCTAGCTATCTTCCGATATCTTCACTTCCCTCCAGTTTTGTGGCTTGCAAAACAACAGAATCTTCTCTCCATGAAATCATGGGTATCAGTTAGGAAGCAGCCCACTTGGTTCTGGATTTCATTTAGAGATTTAAGACAGTAATAGAAGGTGCAGGATGGTGGGGTGTGGTGGCTCATGCCTGCAATCCCAGCACTTTGGGAGGCCGAGGCAGGTGGATCACGAGGTCAGGAGATCGAGGTCATCCTGACTAACACACGGTGAAACCCCGTCTCTACTAAAAATACAAAAAATTAGCCGGGCATGGTGGCAGGCGCCTGTAGTCCCAGCTACTCCGGAGGCTGAGGCAGGAGAATGGCATGAACCCAGCAGGCGGAGCTTGCAGTGAGCTGAGATTATGCCACTGCACTCCAGCCTGGGCAACAAAGCGAGACTCCGTTTCAAAAAAAAAAAAAGAAAGTGCAGGATGATAAACAGCATTTGCACACTGTCTGGTAGTGGAAAATACCCAACAGTGTACTGTATGCTGACTCTGTCATTTCCTGCCTTCTGTCCTCTTTTCTTCCCTCTCTCGCTCCCTCCCTCTCTCCTTCCCTCCTTCCTTCCCTCATGAAAGCATAGCTCCTTTGCCATTCTTTTCTCCAGTCACATAGCCATCTACTTATGCACATCACCATGTTCATGTCATTACCAGGGGACTTTCTATCAGCATGAAGACATGAAAACGCCTGGTGGAGAGAGGGTGTGGGGAGCAGGCAGCACCCCTGCAACTGCCCTGTAGCATTTGTACATTGCTCTCCCACCTTGGTTTCTATCCATGGCTTTCCTCGTCAGAGCGTGTTCACTTTAACCTCCTTTAGAGCAATTTCTTGGATCCTTCAAGGGCTCAAGAACTAAACACAATTTCAAAAGAAACTGAGTAGGCACCTACCTTCTGGAAACAACATCCATAGAAAAGACTTGATTGCTATGGTCTGATTTATGAACCTGTGACTTATATCAAGGTTAGCATTTGCAGTAGCATTAAGGTATTTTCATTGAGATCATTTATGTTTTGAAATAAATACTACAACATCAAGGAACTGTATCAGTTGGAGAACAAGTGTGTGTGTATGATTTGTGTATATAAATATGCACATCAAAGCATTTATTTATTTCAGAGAGTTGTATAACACTGTTAGAGTAAAAATTGAGTGATTCTCTTCTATTTCTGACCCTACTTCTAATGTCTTCTCTGTCCCTCTGGGCAAAACCATTTAAACCTTTTATCTCAGTTTCCTTTGTGAGAAAATGGGGATAATAGATGCCCCTGAGCCATTCTGGAGACATGTTTTGATGCCAGCCCAGTTATATGATTATAGGAGAAAAAAAGCTTTGAGCTTTTGGCAGTTAGGTGCTACATAAATATTATTAGCAAGCTCCTGAGATTTTATCTTTAGAAACTAACAAGCATTTCTCTTCTAAAGCCTCATATCTTTAGCCCCTGGACACATGTTCCTGATAGCTCTCTCTTTACAGAGATCCCCTTGGCTCCACAAGGATAGAGATGGTTCTTTGCTGAGAGTCACTACCGCACACTCAGATGAAAGGTATTCATTCTGCTTAGCAGAGTCATCGGTAGAGTAGCTGCTGATCCCAGCAAGGCAGGGTGGGTGATGGGAAGGGATTAGATTAGGAAGAAAAGGGATCCTCTCGTTCTCTCACTGAGAGGACTTTAAACCTGCAGAATCACATCAGTGAGCAGACTACGTGTAAGTGCCAGTGGGCAAAGTTGATGGTGCACGCGTTACAGGTTGGCGAGAGATGATGCCATTCAGACCTGAGTGCACCGTGGAACTCTCTTGATGACTTCTCTCTACAAACGGGTTACCCCTGGATGTACAGAGTTATTCTACAGGAGTCCTGCTCCTAACTCATCAGAAACGTCACGTCCTCTGTTGATCTCAAAGGCATTTTCTTCTGTTAAAAGTATTATCCATTCCGTAATATGGAGAAAGATCATTTGTGAAAATAAAACAGAAACGTCTGATGGTAGTGGGGGTGGGGGGTGGAATTTCCTCCCTATGTGAGTGGCATTAAGTTCACTCTTAATTTTTCTCTTCATTTCTGTAATTGGAGACTGATTTATCAAGAGGATATAGAA